>NW_022589726.1:19449995-20026573 GCF_004348235.1 Phoca vitulina | reverse complement strand
TATATATATATATATATATATATATATATATATATATATATATAAAATGTGTGTTATAGGAGATTGCAAATAATTGCTAATATAAATTTAAAACAAATATCTGCATTTAAACACTGTCGTTACTTCTAAAGTCATAGAAATTAAAGTATATGGGAATATTTGTTGTGTGGCGGTGGAGGAGGGATAGTTAGAAACTCCTGAAAGAAATTTTCAGCTAAAACACACACATCCAGACAAGTGTGCTTTGGTTTTCTGATAGCCAAAGTGTAGAAGAAGAAAAATCTGCTTAATGACAATCTGATAAGAGGGTACAGAGATGAAGCATTAAATTCTAAAGGGGATTTATTATGTGGAATTGCATAATGCTAAAATGTTTTCTATTTGGTCACACCTTTTGGGTGTTTCATTTAAGGTTTGAGAGGAAAGCATTAACATAAGTAAAATTTATTGAAAAATGCTTGGGGGACACATAGTAATGTGATCTACATATGGGCTTTCTCATGACCACCTTACTGGTGATTTGCACTAAGAAGTGACTTGAATAAATTATTACATTTTTAAAATATCACATAACATTTAATACTTTTTTTTTTTTTTTTTTTTAAGATTTTTATTTATTTATTTGACAGAGAGAGACACAGCGAGAGAAGGAACACAAGCAGGGGGAGTGGGAGAGGGAGAAGCAGGCTCCCCGCCGAGCAGGGAGCCCGATGCAGGGCTCGATCCCAGGACCCTGGGATCATGACCTGAGCCGAAGGCAGACGCTTAACGACTGAGCCACCCAGGCGCCCCAACATTTAATACGTTTTAACAGAGCTCAGAAGCAGTATGAAGATTTATGTTTTCATTGTGTAACCTTTAATCCTATTTAAAATTTTTCCATAGGCACACTTAACCTATTCAAAAATATTTTTGAGCTTATTTGAATAAAAATTACAAACTATGTTAATGTTTCCGTCTACTTCCTTTTCCTTTATAAGGTAGCCATCGGTGCCGTCTCCTGACGCCCCAGAACTGCCGTGACAGCATTAGCAGTTAGCATGCAGTGCTTCATGGAGACTAAAGTGTGTTCTGACTAATCAATTATATTGTAAAGTTTGAGACTAAATTTAAGATTAGTGCATCTGAACTATAAAATTTTATAGAGAAATGCTATTTTATTTCTGTTACATATAGTTCACTCAGAGTAGCTGACAGCAAGTCGAACTGCATTCAAACCTGTTTTAATAAATAGTGTTTGGGTTTTTTTTTTTCACCAATCCTTTGCAATTAGTGTATTGTCTAGCCTTACAATAGCTATGTTCTCTCTTTGGTTAAAGTTGCCATTGCCCCAAATGGAGCCTTACAACTGGCCAGTCCAGGCACAGATGGAGTACAGGGACTTCAGACATTAACCATGACAAATTCAGGCAGTACTCAGCAAGGTACAACAATTCTCCAGTATGCCCAGACCTCTGATGGACAGCAAATACTTGTGCCCAGCAACCAGGTGGTTGTACAAAGTAAGTACGCTTAAGTGTCTATGGAGAACATCCCAGTGTCCTTTCAAAGACACTTAGGCATTAACTCATTCTTTTGACCACACAGCTGCATCAGGAGATATGCAGACATACCAGATCCGTACCACACCATCCGCTCCTTCGCTGCCCCAGACTGTGGTGATGGCGGCTCCTGTGACTCTCACGTCTCAAACAGCTAAGACAGATGACCCCCAGCTGAAAAGAGAAATAAGGCTGATGAAAAACAGGTAGGTAGTAAAATTGTACTGCCAGAATGGGTAATGTTTTTGTAAATCTCAAAACATAACCAGGGGTAACTAGAAGTGTATATTAAAAACGAGAGAGGTTTGGGGCACCTGGCTGGCTCAGTCGGTGGATCACGCGACTCTTCATCTTGGGTTGTGAGTTTGAGCCCCACATTGGGCTTAGAGCTTACTTTAAAAAAAAAAAGAGAGAGGTTTATAGCGTTTTTTGTTTTTACTGAGTGTTAGATTATGTCTAATTCATTTCCGGTGGATTGGTGCATCCCATTGCTCAGTCTCCTTATTTAATATATAGTGTCTTTTGAATAGTACTGCTAAGCAAAGCTTTTCAGACAATGTATTTTATTCTTGTTGGGCTGACAAAACTTAAATGAAAATAATAATTTGCTGCTTGCCATTGACAGCAAGAAGAGGAAAGAATTCCTACAAAAACTGACACAGAAATGCTCCTAAAAAATGAATTTCACCCATGAATATTAGCAGTGATTTAACCTCCAGAAATATTTACTTTCATTTTAAATGTATTTTATTTTTAAGGTTTTTTTATTTATTTATTTGAGAGAAACAGCGACAGAGGTAGTGAGAGAGCACGAGCAGGGAGGAGAGGGGGGGAACACGGTCCCTGCTGAGCAGGAAGCCTGACGCAGGGCTCGATCCCAGGACCCTGGGATCATGACCTGAGCTGAAGGCAGACGCTTAACCGACTGAGCCACGCAGGCGCCCCTCATTTTAAAAGTATTTTAAACATAGCTATATGAGCTGTATACATCAGCCATGAAAAACCACCAGGTCTTTGAGAAAAAGAATATAATGGGTAGCCTTCCGCAGTGAGTTCAAGGAAAAAAAAAAAAAGAGAAAGGACACCAATAAACTATAATTAGGAACCAAAAAGGGTAAATACCCAGGAATAAAACAATTTTTTAAATTACAATAGGATTCTATTTTCAGTTCCTCACCAATAAGTTAGAAAGCTAGAATAAAAGGATGTTTTTCTAAAGCAATAAAAATTATCCTAAAAAGACCAGAGAGATGCATTTAATTACTTCAAGATAAAATGTTTCTTTACTAAAAACTAAGAGCAGGCATCATTGTAAATGAACTTGGTAACATGGCAGGGATTGTCTGTTTTGGAGGTTCCAACAAATGCACTAAGACAAGGAACTGAAGTTCTGTAAATACTAGAAAAAAATTGTATTTTTTTGCTGATGGTATGATTGTGTACCTAGAAAATCTGAAAGACTTGTTAAAAATTACTAGAATGAGACTTCTCTTTCTGACAATATGACCTAGGCTATATAATATTTTTAAAAGCTTGATGAAATATAAAAATCACCCTTTTAAATGATTGGATGAGCCTGCAGGAAAGTAAGATACCTGTTGAGGTTAGGAATGAACCAGAAGCACAAAACCATGAGGCTGATAAGCACTGAAGCAGCCCCTGTAAATTCTGTAGATAAATTCAGATCTTTGTGATTGGTACAGCTTTGGTACCCAGAGGGGACTTGAACAAAAGCCTGGGATCTGTGCAGGCTTGGACACTGGATCAGAGATTCTTTTTCATGAAGTCAGTACCCAAGATGTGCTCTACCGAAAACGGAGGGTTTCTAAAATTGACCCTGACCCCCCACAGTTGAAAATTCACGTATAACTTTTGACTCCCCCAAAACTTAGCCTACTGTTGACCAGAATCCTTACTGAAACACATATTTTGTATGTTATATGTATTATATGCTGTATTCTTACAATAAAGTAAGCTGGAGAAAAAAGGTTATTAAGAAAATCGTAAGGAAGAGAAAATACATTTACAATACTATATTTATTGAAAAAATCTGCATATAAGTAGACTCACACAGTTGAAACCTGTGTTGTTCAAGAGTCAGCTGTAATTTAAAAATGGGTCTGGGTCCATAGTGTCCCCAACTTTTTGGAAAAAAGCAATCTCAACACAGGCTTAAACAAATTCCCATACATTGAATTCTAACAAATACAAGTTGAAAAATCACAGAGGAATTAGTCCTCAAAGAATTAGGACTCCATCATGATATGTACCAAGCCTTTATGTAATTTTCACAAAAATCTTTGAGGTGTATATATTATTTCCAGTTTTTTCGAGATGAGGAAACTGAGGCTTAGGTTAATTTATTTGCCCAAGGTTAAACTACCTAGTAAGTAGTAGAGGTAGGATTTAAACACATGGGTCCAAGTTTCAGAGTCCAAAGACTTAGATAATACCACACACTACCTTTCAGGAGCTAGAGTCAGCAGGAAGAGCAGACAAAAGAATGAGTTATGGAAAGTATTCAGTTATCTCTCTACTAATTTAAAGGAAAAAAAATGTCATTGAAAATCATCAAAGATCAAGAGGCTATAAAAATGATAAAAATTGGGGGAAATAAAACTGTTATTAGTAGCAAATATATATTCATCTGCTTAGAATATCAAGGAGAATCATCTAGAAAGTATGAAAACTTGAAAAAGAAACGATTTTCTTCAACATTGTACTGGAAACCTTTGACAGTTTAGTAAAACAGGAAAAGGGCTGGGGGGGATTATAAGGATTTAAATGAAAGAAATAAAACCTATTTTTTATATAATTGCCTATTTTTTAAAATGGAGTTACAGAAAAATTATTAGAAGTAACAAATTTATAAAGATTGCTAGATATAAAGCCCATTTTCAAAAATCATATTTCTTTACATCAGCAATAATTTGATAATTATTAAAAAGATATCATTTATGTTATCAACAAATAAAATCCCGAGAATAAATCTAACAGATGTCCAGGACGTTTATGAAAAATATTATACAGTGTTTTTGAAAGACATTAAGGAAGATCTAAATAAATGGAGAAATAAATACTGTGTCCATAGATACAGAAACTCAGTATTATAAAGATGACTATTTTTCCCCCAATTGATCCATAGATTCAATGCAGTTCCAATCAAAACCCAAACAGGTTGTTTGAAGAACTTGACAAGTGATACTAAAATTTATAGAAGAGTAGAGGGCCAAGAACAGCCAAAATATTCCAGACAAGAATAAGGTGAGGAGATATCAAGTTTCATTTAAAGCTGTGGTAATTGAAATGTGATACCGGCATTGAGAGAAAAAGCCCAAAATGACCAAAGAAATAGCTCAAAAATAGGTCCATGGACACATGAAACCCTGATATGGTAGGACAGATTATTGGGGTAAGGAGGGACTCTTCAATAAATGGTACTAGGATAATTACTGATATGCGAAAAAATACTGGATTTCTTTCTCACACCATACACAAAAATCACTGCAGATGGATTTAAAAACACAAATGTGAAAGGTGACATTTTGAAATTTTTCAGTGAGAATATATAATCTTACGGTTTCAGGAATAGGGAAAGATACCTTAAAACACCTCACACCCCCTCCCACACACAAACATTAACATAAAAGAGTAATGAATGTTCATTAATAATTTCTGTTCATCAGAAGATAGAGTCAAAATATAAGCTTCAACCCTATAGAGGATATATGTAACATATCTAACCCCCAAAAAGAATTTGTTTGAAAAAATGTAAATATCTTCTAAATTAATAAGTATAACCCAACAAAAGATGAATAGGCATTTCTCAGAAAACACAAGTGGTTAATAATCATATGAAGGATTGCTTGCCCTTATCAGTAATCAGAGAAATGCAAATTAATACCACATACTTAGATACCATTTATCCCCACCCACTTGACAAAAGTCTTAAAGTCTAACCAGGAATTGGCAAGGTTTTGGAACAGTGGAACTCAGAGACTGCTTACGGGAGTGAAAATTGGTATGGCCACTTTGAAATTAATTGGCCTTATCTTGTGTAGTTGACCTGGATATGCTCTGCCATTTAGCTGTTTCACTCTATGTATGTGACTGAGAGAGACTATTGCAGGAAGTATGCATAAGAATGTTCAGACAGCAAAAATCAGGAAACCACCTAAATATTCATCAGTAACAGAGTGTATAAATACAACCACAATTTATGTATCCAATGTAATAGTGTTCATTTGTATTGACTGAGTGAATGTTCATTTTAACACGAATAAATATTAGAAAAATAAAGTTGAGGGAAAACAAGTTGTAGTTTTAGAAAATAAGCAAAAGACTGAAGCTAGTAATTGCTTCTGGGCAAGAGCAGGGGTATGGAATCAGGAAAAAGCACAGAGCGTTCTTCAACAATATGGATCATATTTTCTATTAAGTTGGGTGTTGGGTTTACATGTGTTATTTTATCACTGTGCTTCATAACTTATATCTACACCACAGTCTTTTGTGTGTATACTATTCCGTAATGAATTTTAAAACTACAGTGATTTATAAGGAAATTTAGTAAGTTGTTTTTCTATGAATTACCATCTTGAAAATATAATGGGAAGTAATATTCACATTAATGACAAATCATAAAATACTCAGTAAATTCAATAGTAAAGGCATAGGACCCACATTTTAAAAATCTTATTGAGAGCTAAAACAGTCCGGACATAGAAAAAATATCAGTATTCTTTGATGAGGACTATTAATATAAAATATCAGTTCTTCCAATTTACATATAATTTTATTGTGACTCAAATTAGAATCTCTGTAGGTCTCCATGGAATTGGACAAAATAAGATGAAAGTTTACATGAAAGAAAAAAGCATTCAAGAAAGGTCAAGAACGGGGGCGCCTGGGTGGCTCAGTCAGTTAAGCATCTGCCTTCAGCTCAGGTCATGATCCCAGGGTCCTGGGATCGAGCCCCGCATCGGGCTCCCTGCTCAGTGAGGAGCCTGCTTCTCCCTCTGCCTGCCACTCCCCATGCTTGCTTTCTCTCTCTCTCTCCTCTCTGTGTCAAATAAATAAAATCTTAAAAAAAAAATGGTCAAGAACAGAAAGAGGTGACTTGTCCTGTTAGGCATACTGAAACATACTCTCTAAAGCTACTGTAATCAAAACTTGGTATAAGTGGGGCGCCTGGGTGGAAAAAAAAAAAACCCAGACTTGTATCAGCAAAGGGGCAGACAGTAACATTAGCAAACAGGGTAGAGCGCAGAAATAGCTTTTTGTGTTAGTTAAGTACAACCCTTCTAAAGGACGGTTTATTTAATAAATGTTAACTGACACAGCTCCACATCTGAAAGAAAATTAAATTGGACTTTTTTTTTTTTTTTAAGATTTTATTTATTTGACAGAGACACAGCGAGAGAGGGAACACAAGCAGGGGGAGTGGGAGAGGGAGAAGCAGGCCTCCTGCTGAGCAGGGAGCCCAACGCGGGGCTCAATCCCAGGACCCTGGGGATCATGACCTGAGCCGAAGGCAGACGTGGCAGTCATTAAGGTGGCTTAATGACTGAGCCACCCAGGCGCCCCTGGACTCCTATCTTATATCACATACAAACGTTATTCCAGATGGGTTAAAGACTTCATTGTGGAAAAATTAAGCCATAGAATCTTTAAAACTAAGAAGAACATACAGTGCTTGGAATTTTAATATAAGCCAAGAAAAAGACTGAAAAAGAAACATTTATGGTATAAGATATAAAAGTATGAGAAGTCAAAGGGTAGATTAGAAAATAATATAAAAACAGATAAAGGGAGGGTGGTGTCTGGGCAGTTGGTTAAGCATCTGATTCTTGGTTTCAGCTCAGAACCCGATCACAAGGTTGTGAGATCAAGCTCTGCACTCAGCTCGGAGTTTCCTTAAGACTCTCTCTCCCTCTACCCCTCCCCCCATGCGCACACATGCGCACACAGTCTCTCTCTTTAAAAAGATAAAGGATTAATATGTATAATGCAGAGAGAGTGTTCTTAGGTTATAATTTCTCATCGTAAAACAAGATAAGGTATGAATTGAAAAAAGGGTATGAGTGGTCAGTTTACATAAACAATCCAAAAGACCAATATTTGAAAAGATGTTCAGTCTCACTAGTAGTAGTTAGGGAAATGAAAATGAATTAACAATGAAATATTCACATGGCAAAGATCTGTACCAACATAGAAATACCATTAAAACTGTATGTGTAAAAAAAGCAAGTTGCAGATAATACTTGCATTACATAGTATAAAAAAATAAAGTAATATTTTTTTACTTCTACATGTATGTAATACATGTCTGTGACTTCATAGAAATATTCTAGGGGTGCCTGGGTGGCTCAGTCGGTTAAGCGTCTGCCTTCAGCTCAGGTCATGATCCCAGAGTCCTGGGATCGAGCCCCACATGGGGTTCCCTGCTCAGCGAGGAGTCTGCTTCTCCCTCTCCCTCCCCCTGCTCGTGCTGTCTCAAATAAATAAAACCTTTTTAAAAAAAATATTCTAAGAGGACACGTACAAAGCTGAGTATAAAGCACTGTTTGTAATTAAAACCCAAATAAAAATTAAAGAACTGTGTCAGAAGTTAACCAGGGGACCCATAAATTTCGCTCCTTGATATTTATGCAGGAAAAATGGGACATGTGTTCACAAAGAGACAGACATAAGCATAGCAGCTAAAACTAGAAACAGCCCCAAAGAATAGATCAGTAAACCGTGGTGGTAGTCACACAGTGGAGTACACCTGCAACAGTAAGGTAAAAACCACTGCACAGCAACATCAATGAGCTTCAAAAATACAATGAGTGAAAGGAGACCAAACACAAGAGTACATTCTGAAGGAGGTTGTAGAATAGGAAAAACTTCATCTGTGGTGATAAAAACGAGAACAGTAGTTGTCTGGTGAGAGGACTGATCAGGAATGGGCATGCGGGAGCTTTCTGGGACAGCAGGGATGTTCTGTCTTGATGAGTATGTGGGTTATACAGTAGATGCATTTGCCAAACGGAATGGATTCTACACTTAAGATCAATGTATTTCGCTGTCTATAGGTGACCAGGGAGGATTACTGAGGTGCATTTACCATTTAAAGAATGTGAACTTTTCTAACATTGGTTTTTAATGCTTCTATTTAGAGAAGCTGCTCGAGAATGTCGCAGAAAGAAGAAAGAGTATGTGAAATGCCTGGAAAATCGAGTCGCAGTCTTGGAAAATCAAAACAAAACTCTAATAGAAGAGTTAAAAACTTTGAAGGATCTTTATTCCCATAAAAGTGTTTGATTAAGAAAGAAAATATTTTTGCAGACTTGCCTAAAAATTAGATGGATTTCTTTTCTTTTTAGTGGAGTTTATAAATTAAAAGGTCAAAAATGAAGCTTTTTATTTAGGCTTTTGCAACTCAAAGATAAATATCTTATGCAAGAGATCTGGTGACAGAAGATAAAGTGGAAAATGACCTCAAAGAAGTTACTGGCACAACTGGAAACTCTGTAAAAATTAAACCTACTCAAGAAGCAGGAAATGAACTTTCACCAATTTGAATTTTCTAAATAACAAGAATCCAAAAATGGCAGATAAGATGAAATTTGGTAAATTGATTTTTAAAATAAATCAGTTTACCCTGTAGGTTTGCATTTCTTACTGTTTCCTAAATTTTACGTTTTTCAATTGTGTGTGTGTGCGTGCTTGCGTGTATCTGTTTTATTTCTGCCAATAAATTCTAAATTACAAATAGAAAAGCTAATACATAACTAAATATATAAATTATGTGTTCTGATTATGTATACTTGTTCTATTGTCAGATCTTTTAAATGGGTTTTTTAAAGTTTGTTTTTTGGACTTGAGAGGGATTTTGAGACTTGCTTGGGTTAACTGTTTTTGAGGCTTTGTCCTAAAAGGCATCTAAGGTACATGAATGGAGTGTGGTGATTTTGTAACTTTTTTTTTTTTTTTTATCAGAATGGAAGGAGAACTTCTGTTTAAAAGTTTGATACTTTTAAATAGCTTGTTTTTTGGTTACTCTGGGAATGGAGATTTTCTACAAATATATAATAAATTGTTTTTTGATTCTATATTCTGTATGCAGTTGAATATACATTACTTATTCTGTTGTGCTTTAATAGAAAAGAATGTTTACAGGCCCTTGAGATGATATTAGAGTATTTTTTAAAAACCTTCTGAAGATGCATACCAAAGTTTTCCAAGAGGATTTTATAACCAATTTAATGTAAGGTTTATCAGATTCTAAAATAGTATGGTTATTAAGGCGATTTTATGTTAGAGTCTATTTTGTAATGTAGTGAATGGTACATTTCTAAGAAAGGTGACTGCCAATATATTTTTATAGCTAATCTTTATAAATTCTAAAGTTGAGTTTTTAATGATTATTTTAAATGTTTATATAGTTTGTTAAGTAAAAAAAAAAATATTTTGCATCTCAGAGTATCATTTTTATATTATGAGAAGTTTCCAGATTGGCTAATATTTGAATTGCAAGTTTTGTATGCAGTTTTATCTAAAGCTCAAGAATGCCCATCAGTACACCAGTGTTTAACCTCTGTATTCCAGTTTGTATACACTTTGAAATTGTACTGCAAAACTGTTGTGCGCTTCTTATACAATATGTAGCATATTGTTGTCTGTGAAATTAAAAGATATTTGATAAAATTAAGTTCGCCAAATGTAAAATATATTGCTTGATATGTGAACAAGCTTCCTGATAGCTATTCCATTAATTATACTAACTATAGTACCTTTCTAGTTTTAAAATGAGGATAAATTTAAAATTCTGGTCTACACAGCCTATTTTAAGAGAGGGTATCTTTTATATGTTTGATTCAGTCAGAACCAGTTACAATAAACTAAAAGTAGCTAAATTTTTTGTTCTGCAAGTGTTTATTAGGACATGGTTAAGGAGCATGTGATGTAGAAACCTTAATTGACGAATTTGTGTAATCCTAATGAAAAACTGAATTAACAGTATTTTTAAAAACGGGACTGTTGATTTGGCAGCAGTTTATGAAAAGAAAAAAAGTTTGATCACCTGTGGCATTACTTATATCACTTATTATTTGGTATAAAGCCAAGAGGAGGTATGGGGTCAATGTGTTATATCAAGAGTATTTTAAAAGATAATATAGGGTAGATGTTATGCTTGGCTGTCACAGGGATCGTTTAGCTCTTAATACCTTAACAGCTGGACATCATAAATATTTATAAACTGAACACTGCCTGCAGACTTCTGGTGTAGAGCCTCGCTCTCACTAAATCAAGTTACCTAGGCTAGCAGTACAGAACGGGCATGAGCAAGCTACTGCTGATTCCGTAAATGCCTACCAGATTATCTTTCAAGATGTTTTTCTAACTTGAATCCAATGAGGGGCTTATGAAATTTTGAAAGTGATTATAGTCCAAACCTAAATTAGACTCCAAAAGTTCAAAAGACCAGTGATATTATTTCCTTAGCTCAATTTACTGTTTTACATGAATTTATTATCAGTTTATTTATATATTATATTGATGGAAATAATTACTGCCCATGAACAAATCGAGTATATAAATTATCACTTTAATTTTATTGTGCAGAGCATGAATGGCATGTATTAGAGCTTTGAAAATCTCACTACAGTTGACCCTTGAACAGTGCAGGGGTTAGGGGCACAGACCCCCTATGCAGTCAAAAATCCACACACAATTTTGACTCCCCCAAAACTCATACGAACCTACTGTTGACCTTATTGCCTTACCAATAACAGTCAATTGACAAATATTTTGTATGTTCCATGTCTTATATACTGTATTCTTACAATAGAGCTAGAGAAAAGAGAATATTAAAATCACAAGGAAAATATATTTCGAGTACTGTACTGTATCAAAAAAAAAAGATCCATGTTTAAGTGGACTCGCGCGGGTCAGGCCTGTGTTGCTCAAGGGTCAGCTATGTATTTGTTCATTCAATAATTATATTGGAGTTACTGGTTAAATGTGTTTTTCTCCAGTGAAAATATGTGGACATAGGGATGATATAAAAATATTTATGGCTTGTGATTATATAGTTGTAATAATGGCAGTTAAAATTCTCAGAAAAGATGCTGTAGAAATGATATAAAATGAGTGAAATTTGACTAAGGGCTTGATTTAAAGGAAAAGTCACAGGTTATAGTGAAACAGAATAATGTCAAAGTATATGAAAATCTAATTACAGTTATATTACTTTGTTATACAAAGTAGGTTATGTTTAATAACTACTGCTTGTTTTTACTATAAAACAAAGTAAAGGAGGGCGCCTGGGTGGCTCAGTTGGTTAAGCGACTGCCTTCAGCTCAGGTCATGATCCTGGAGTCCCGGGATCGAGTCCCGCATCGGGCTCCCTGCTCGGCAGGGAGTCTGCTTCTCCCTCTGACCCTCCCCCCTCTCATGCTCTCTCTCTTTCATTCTCTCTCTCAAATAAATAAATAAAATCTTTAAAAAAAAAAAACCAAAGTAAAGGAATGCCTAATATATTAAGGTTGTAGAATTCAGAAGCCTGTGCTAGGGAGAGTTTGGCAAGAATCTTTCCAAGAACAGTCATTTGGAAGAGGTTTAGGCTATCTAACCTTTTTTTTTTTTTTTTTAAAGAGACAGATTCTGGTAACTCTATCCCCTCAGTGTAAGTTTCTTTATAACAAACATTAGGCATTAGAGATCGAGTCTTTATTATTTCATGGTTGGGATCCTTTTCCTCAAAGTTGACAGGATATATATATATAGTAGTTAACTGCCTTAGATAAGTATATATAAGTTTTTAACTGGTAACTTACATAAATATGTATAAATTTTTAAATTGTTACAAATCCTGGGTTTCCTATATACATCACAGTTATACCATTTCCTTAATATGGAGTATTTATTGAGGAAACTACTGAAGTAATGGCATTCATTCAGATATTTATTAAAGGCCTTTTTATATGTCAAGCCTTACTAGGAAAAGAGTGGTGAACAAGATAGTGTTACAGCTCTTGTGCAATTTAGATAGTGATGTCATCCTGTGAGCTTGTTACTTGCCTAAGATTATATGAGCATTAATAACCAGGGATCTGGGACTTAAACCTAATATCTAACCATTCAGTCCTTGTAGTCTTGAGGTGCCTGGCTGGTTCAGTCGGTAGAGCATGCGACTCCTGATCTCAGGTTTGTGAGTTTAAGCCCCACGTTGGGTGTAGAGCTTACTTTAAAGATAAATAAATAAAAGGGCACTAATTCCATTTAAAAAATAAAATAGTCTCTCTTTATTAAACTCGGGGGGGTGGGGACTCTCTTTTGTGCTTTTCCGTGTCCCCACAGTCCAGAGGCAGCGCTTACCTGGTTCATAGGGATGCTCCATAATGTAAAGGTCTGGGGTTTTAACTCACTAAGGCATAGAGAAGTTTGATACTTTGCCCAAATCACACAGTAAATAACAAAACTAGGGTTCAGAGCTAGGTGTGATCAACTCCTAAAGTCTGTGGTCTTAACCTTCATTATGTACCTTCTTAACTGTGTTGAAGTGTCTGAAAAGCTTTGTTCCATTGTATCTTTACCCTTTATCAAAGATTTTTAAAGTTCTACTTAAATGTGTCCACTAGATGGCAGCCTTCATTTTAAAATCACAAAAGTTTTACAAACTTCTAAAACTACACAAGTTTATAACATCAAATCCTTGTACACCCACCATTCCAGAATAATAAATGTTAACATTCTGTTATCTTTACTTCAGATCATTTTCTGATCCCTAGTCCCATTTATCTTCCTAAAGGAAACCACTATCGGGAGTTTAGTGTGGATCCAATCCATTTTTTTTTAAGTTTTTTTTTTTTTTTAAAGTAATCTCTACACCCAACATGGGGCTAGGACTTAAAACCCCAAGATCAAGAGTCGCATGCTCTACTGACTGAACCAGCCAGGTGCCCCCAAGTTTGTATTTTTATACTTACTACATGACTCCATAAGTAACACAGATTAGATGATACGGTCTTTATTTTAGAACTTCATAAATGATATCTTAATAATGTGCCATTCTCTAAATGAAAGGTCAATAAGACCAAACAAAACTTGGGATTTTATCTATGGCAACAATACTTTGTTTTGGGGAAAATAAATGAACATCAAAGCATTTTACTTTCTACTGACAACAATTAGATACTTAATATCACATCTGGAAAAAATGCTTCCTTCCCATTTTTTTTTTATTCCCAAAACATTCTGCAAATAACACTTAAAAAGTTTACAAAATACTAAACAAAAATGGACTTAGACTTTCTAACAATGAATTTCAAAAAGGAAAAAAAAGTCCACATTACTTCTTTGCCCACTACTCATTATCTTCATAAGTAATCAAATGCAATTTCTATGAATTAACTATGTACAAAACACTGGGCTTGGTGAAGACACCAAATAAACATGAAACATGGTCTTTCACAAGCTCAGACTACTTGGGGAAAAGAGAAAAGAGCCCTCTGCTGAGAAACTAGATCACTGGGGCTCCTGGGTGGCTCAGTCGGTTAAGCATCTGCCTTCAGCTCAGGTCATGATCCCAGGGTCCTGGGATCGAGCGCCGCATCGGGCTTCCTGCTCAGCAGGGAATCTTTTCCCTCTCTGCCTGCCGCTCCCCCTGCTCCTGATCGCTTGCTCCCTCTCAAATAAGAAATCTTTAGAAAGACTATATCATTGTACATAGTAAAACATTTAGAATTCTACACCTAATAAAAACATTCATCAGTCCAAAAGAAAACAGGAAAGGAGAGAAACAGGCAGGACAAATTGCCCAAAGTAAAACGGTAGAAATCTGTACGTATTGGTAATAATAAATGTAAATGTACTGGGCGTTATCAGTTAAATACCAAAAATTGTCATGTTGAATTAGAAAACAATATCCATCTATATGTTATTTACAAAAGGTATATCTAAAATACAAGGATACAGAAGGGTTGAAAGGAAAAACATGGAAAAAGTTGTACCAAATACTAGCCAAAGGAAAGCACTGGTATAGCTATATTTATATTGAACAAAATAGACTTTATTTTTTTTAAAAGATTTATTAGAGCACAAGTGGGAGAGGCAGAGGGAGAGAGAATCTCAGACTCCACGCTGAGTGAGTGGAGCCTGACACGGGGCTTGATTTCACAACCCTGAGATCATGACCTGAGCCAAAACCAAGAGTCGGAAGCTTCACCGACTGCGCCACCCAGGGGCCCCAACAGTAATAGACTTTAAAGAAAACATTACCTGGGGTCAAGAGAGTCACTATAAAATGAAAGATTCAATTCATCTAGAAGATAAAACATCGAAACTTGAATGCACATAATACAGGGTCAGGATGTGAAGCAAAATGCAGAAATATGAGAAAGAAAAATACACAATCTTAGTAGGTTTTTAATCTCTCATGATTGATGCAAAAACCAGGAAAACAACCAGTAAAGACATCAATTTGAACAACTAAAAACTTGACCTAATATACTGAATTTCACCAACTGTAAACCACCATTGATTGTAAGGCATACTATGATCTTAAGTACAAGAAAGACCCTGAGATCAAGACCTGAGCTGAGATCAAGAGTCGGATGCTTAACCAACAGAGCCACCCAGGCGCCCTTTAAGTACCAGTAAGAAAGAAAAACCACCACCAGTAGATGACAGCGCATTGATGGCCAGATGCATACTGATTTCAGAGATGTCTGAACGTTAAAAATGTGCATCTTACAATCAGTGAAATTCGACATAGAATACAAAGCTAGAAGTCATTCTTTTCAAAGAATGTTTTAGAGTGTTTATAAAAAGAACCATATATCGGGCAGTAAGTCTCAACAAATTCTTCAAAGGACTAGTTTCATATGACTATGTTCCATTGATCTATATGTATTTATCCTCTCACCAAAACCACAGTCTTGATTACTGTAGCTTTATAGTAAGTCTTGAGATCAGGTAGTATGAGTTTTTTAAGTTTTATTTTTTGTTTTTGGGGTTTTTTTTTCCCCATTGAAATTGTTTGGCCATTCTAGTTCCTTTGCCTTTCTATATAAATACTAGAATCAACTTGCCATATCTATTTAAAAAAAAATCCTGCTGGATTTTGATTGGGGTGTATTAAACCTATATATAGATCAACTCGTGAAGAATTAACAACAATACTGAGGCTTCCAATCCATAAACACAATATATCTCCTTTATTTAGATCTTTTTAAATTGTCTTCCTCAGATTTTTTCTTTTCTTTTCGTTCTGACATAGAGACCATGCATGTATTTT
The DNA here is from genome assembly GCF_004348235.1 of Phoca vitulina. Classification (NCBI taxonomy): domain Eukaryota; kingdom Metazoa; phylum Chordata; class Mammalia; order Carnivora; family Phocidae; genus Phoca; species Phoca vitulina. The sequence continues at coordinate 20,010,751 of NW_022589726.1, read as the reverse complement.
GTTAGATTTATACCTAATTATTACTTTTTCTTTTTTTTTTTTTTTTACCTTTTTTTATCCCCGGGGGGGGGGGGCACGCAGGGGAGTTCAATGTCGATAATATCATCTGTGAATAGACACAACTTTATCTCTTTAAAACCTGTATGCTTTTAATTTATCCTGCTTTATTTTACTGCCTAAGAATTCTAGTACAGTGTTGAATAGGACTGGTAAGAGTGGACTTACTCATTCTTAATTTCTCCCACTCTTAAGGGGAAACCCACTCAGTTTTAACATTAAGTATGATACTAGCTGTAGGATTTTTGTTTTGTTTTGTTTTGTTTTGTTTATAGAAGCCACTTCTCAGGGGAGTTTCCTTCTGTTCCAAGTTCATGAGATTTTTTTTTTTTTAATCAAGGACAGTTGTTGAGTTTTACCAAATGCTTTTTCTACACCCATTGATAACATCATTTGGCTTTTATTAGTTTGTTGATATGACAGATTTTATTAATTGATTTCCTGATATTGAACCAGTCTTGCATCCTCAGGAGAACTACCACTTGGTCATGATGCACAATCTTTTTTATTCTGGACTTGATCTGCTAATGTTTATTGAAGATTTTTGTGTCTCTGTTCATGAGGGATAATTGGGCTGCAGTATTATGTTCTTGTAATGTCTTTGTCTGGTTTTGGGTATCAGGGTAATGCTGGATTTATTTAATGAGTTGCTATTAAAGAATTATAATTACTTTAAGTGTGATAATGGTGTTGAAATTATGTTTTAAAATACCTTATTTTTTGAAATAAAATGTTTATAGATAAAATTACATAATTTTTGGAATTTACTTCAAAATAATTACAGTAGTGGGGGAAGTAGATAGGGATATAAATATAGCAAGATTGGCCATGGAATGATAATTGTCATGGAGTGTATTATTCTATCTTTGTATATATGTGACTTTTCCATACCAAAAGTTTAAAAACTAAATAAATGGTGCTGGAAGTACTGGTTATTCACATAGGAAAAATGGAACTTGGATTCCTACCTCACACCATACACAAAAGTCAATTCTGGGTGAATGGAAGATTTAAATATGAGAGACAAAAACTATAAAAACCTTTAGAAGATAATGTAAGGAATACCTTTAAGACCTCAACTTAGGGAAGGATTTTTTTTTTTTTTTAAGATTTTATTTATTTATTTGAGAGAGAGCCAAGCCAAGGGGAAAGGCAGAGGGAGAAGCAGACTCCCCGCCGAGCAGGGAGCCCGATGTGGGACTCATCTCAGGACCCTGGGATCATGACCTGAGCCTAAGGCAGATGCTTAACCGACTGAACCACCCATGTGCCCCAGGAAGTATTTCTTAAATGGGTCACAAAAAGTACATCCTAAACAAGTCACAAAAAAGGTACAAAACACAGGGAAACATTGTTAGATTCAGTTATGTTATAAGTAAGCAGAAGAGAAGAATAATAAAAATTAGAATAGAAACCTATGAAATTGAAAACAGGAAATCAATGGAGAAAAATCAATGAAACCAAAAGCTGGTTCCCTGAAAAGATCAATAAAATTGATAAGTCTCTTGCATCCTCAGGAGAACTACCACTTGGTCATGATGCATAATTTTTTTTATTCTGGACTTGATCTGCTAATGTTTATTGAAGATTTTTGTGTCTCTATTCATGAGGGATAGGTTTAGGCCTCTAAACAGGTTAAGAAAAAAAGAAAGAAGACACAAGTTAAGAGTGAAATGGAAAGAGGGAACATCATTACTGATCCTACAGACATAAAAAGAATAAAGGAATAGCCTGCACAATTCTTTGCCAACAAATTTGATAACCTAGATAAAAGGGTCCAGTTCCTTAAAAGACACAATCTGACAAAACTCACATGTGAAGAAGACATAGAAGAATATTTATTAAAGAAATTGAAATCAATAATGAATAACCTTCCAAAATAAAAAGCACTAGATCCAAATGGGTTCACTGGTGAATTCTACCAAACACTTAAGGAATTATATTTATACCAATTAAGTTACACCAATTCTCCACAATCTATTTCAGAAGGTATAAACATAAGAAATATTTCCTAACTCATTTTATGAGCTTAGCATTACCCTAAAACCAAAACCAGACAAAGATATTATAAGAAAACTACAGACCAATGTTTCATGAACAAATGCAAAAATTCTCAATATATTAGCAAATCAAATCCAACAATGTATAAAAAGAATTGTACACCACGACCAAGTGGCATTTATCCCAGGTATGCAAGGCTGGTTTAATATTTTATTTTACTTTATTTATTTATTTATTTTTGAGAGGGAGGGAGGCAGGGGGGAGGGGCAGAGGGAGAAGGAGAGACAGACTCTTAAACAGGCTCCAAGCCTGGTGTGGAGCTTGATGTGGGGCTCGATCTCACAACTCTGAGATCGTGACCTGAGCTGAAATCAAGAGTCAGACGCTTAACTAACTGAGCCACCCAGGTGCCCCTGGTTCAACATTTTAAAATCAATCCATCACAGCAGGCTAAAGAAGAAAAATCACATGACAATAGATGCAGAAAAATCATATGAAAAAATTCAACACCCATTCATATTTAAAAAAAAAAAACTCTCAGTAAACAAGGACTAGAAGGGAACTTCCTCAACTTGATAAATATCTACCAAAAAACCTACAACTATCCTCATACTTACTAGGGAGAAACCCAAAGCTTTCCCACTAAAGTCAGGAACAAGGCGAGTTCTCACCACTGCTTTTCAACGTCGTACTGTTAAGTCCTAGCTAATGAAGTAAGACAAGGAAACAAAGGGTATACAGGTTAGGAAGGAAGAAATAAAACTGTCTTTATTCGCAGATGACATAATCATCTATGCAGAAAATCCTGAAGATTCAATAAAGAAACTCCTAGAACTAATAGGTGATTACAAGGTTAATAGATACAAGGTTAATAGACAAAAGTCAATTGCTTTCATATATGCTAGCAATGAACAACTGGAATTTGAAATTTAAAATACAATAACATTTACATTAGGTATAAATCTAACAAAAATATGTACAAGAGCTATATGAGGAAAACTACAAAACTCTGATAAAAGAAATCAAAGAAGAACTAAATAAATGGAGAAGTATGCCATATTAATGGACAGAAAGATAATATTGTCAAGATGGTAGTTCTTCTCAACTTGGCCTACAGATTCTGTGCAAGCTCAATCAAAATCCCTGCAAGTTATTTTATGGGTAACAACAAGCTGATTCTAAAGGTTATACAGAAAGGAAAAAGACCCAAGACCCAGAACAGGGTGGTTCAGTCAGTTGGGTGTCTGCCTTCCGCTCGGATCATGGTCCTGAGTTTCTGGGATCAAGCCCTGTGTCGGGCTCCCTGCTCTGCTTCTCCCTCTGCCCCTCCTCCTTGCCCTTGCTTATTGTCTCCTCTCTCTCACTCAAATAAATAAATTAAATCTTTAAAAAAAAAAAAAAAGACCCAGAACAGACTATACAATATTGAAGGAGAAGAATAATGGAGGACTAACAGTACCTGACTTCAAGACACTATAAAGCCTTAGTAATCAAGACACGATGATATTGGCAAAAGAATAGATCGATGGAAAAGAACAGAAATAGACCCACATAAATATAGTTAACTGATCTTCAAGAAGGAGTAAAGGCAATACAATGGAGCAAAGACAGTCTTTTCAACAAACGGTGCTGGAACACTTGGACATCCACGTGAAAAAAAGAATCTAGACACAGACTTTACATCCTTCACAAAAATTAACTCAAAATGGATCACACACATGAATGTAAAACACTAAAGTATAAAAGTCTTAGAACACAGGAGAATAACATACACGACCTTGGATTTGGCAGACTTTAGATGAACACCAAAGGTATGAGCCATGAAAGAAAGAATTGATAAACTGGACTTCATTAAAATTAAAAATTTCTGCTCTGTGAAAGACAACTTAAAGACAATGAAAAGACAAACCACGGACCCAGAGAAAATACAGTTGACCCTTGAACAACATGGGTTTGAACTGAGTGGATGCACTTACACATTGATTTCTTTTAATAAATATATTGGAATATTTTTTGGAGTTTTTTTTAGAGGGAGAATGCAAGTCAGAGGGGAGGGCAGAGGGAGAGGAAGAATCTTAAGCAGGCTCCGCACCCAGCACTGAGCCCCACGCGGGGCTCAATCTCACAATCCTGAGATCATGACCTGAGCCAAAACCAAGAGCTGGACACTTAACCGACTGAGCCACCTGGGCGCCCTTTTTTGAAAATTTTTGACAACTTGAAAAAAGGTGCAGATGAACCACTTAGCCTAGAAATATCAAAAAAAAAAATTTAAGAAAAAGGTATGTCATAAATGCATAAAATGTATATAGACACTATTCTATCATTTATTACCATAAAATATACACAACTCTGGGGCGCCTGGGTGGCTCAGTCGTTAAGCGTCTGCCTTCGGCTCAGGTCCTGGTCCCAGGGTCCTGGGATCGAGCCCCGCATCGGGCTCCCTGCTCCGCGGGAAGCCTGCTTCTCCCTCTCCCACTCCCCCTGCTTGTGTTCCCCCTCTCGCTGTGTCTCTGTCAAATAAATAAAATCTTAAAAAAATATATATATATACACAACTCTATTATAAAAAGTCAAAATTTATCAAAACTGACGCACACACAGGCTGTACATGTGCCATTCAGTCAAGAAACGTAAACATAAAGATGCAGTATTAATCATAACTGCAGAAAGTTAACTGCAGTATTTACTGCACTACTGTAAATTTCAGAGCCACCTCCTGTTGCTCTTGCAGTGAGCTCAAGTGTTGCAAGGGTCCACTTAAAACACCACATGTGATGCTAATCATACCACCGCCCGCACCCCATGAGCAGCTCATCTCTTCAGTAAATTGCGTATCACAGTAAAAAGTGATCTCTCCTGGTTCTCAGTATTTTTCACCATGTTTAGTGCAATACTCTAAGCCATTTGCATAACACCATGGGATCCATACGAATTCCACTAGTGATGCTGGGAGTGCTCCCAAGAAGCAGAGATAAGTCATGACATTACAAGGAAATGTTTAGTTACTTGATAGGCACCAGAGATTGAGGTCTGTGGCTGTGATTGCCCATTTCAAGATAAATGAATCCAGAGTACGGAGCACTGTGGAAAAAAAAAATTTCATGAAGCCATCACCGTGCACAAAAACCCTTGCACTTTTTGTGAAATACCTTTTTATCGTGTATCAAAAATGCAGCTTTTATGTGGGTGCAGGATTGCTGTAAGAAAGGCATACCCACAGACTCCAATAGGATGTGAGAAAAATAAAAATCATTATATGACAACTTAAAGCAAAAAGGAGATGAAGGATCTAAAGCTGGAGAATTTAATGCCAACAAAAGATGGTATAATAATTTTAGAGGTTTGGCTTAAAAAAAGTCAAGGTAACAGGAGAAGCAGCATAAGAGGCTGCAAGATGAGTTCCCAGATGCCATAAAAAAAAAAAAAAATCATTGAGGCGAAAGGATATCTGCCTGAACACGTTTTTAATGCAGCTAAAAGTGCCCTGTTCTGGGGAAAAAAAACAAAAATGCCACAAAGGACATTTATTTTTAAGGAAGAGAAGCGAGCACCAGGATTCAAGGCAGGAAGAACAGGCCAGCTCTACATTCTTATGCAAATGCAGTCAGATTTATGATCAGGCCTGCCCTTATCTATAAAGCTATTAACCCCCAGGCTTAAAGGGAAAAGACAAACACCAGCTGCCATCTTGGTTGTACAACAAGAAGACCTGGACCACAAGAACACTTTTCTGAATTGATTGTGTCCCTAAAGTCAGGAAGCACCTTGCCAGTGAGAGACTGCCTTTTAAAGCTCCTTTGAGGGGTGCCTGGGTGGCTCAGATGGTTAAGTGTCTGCCTTTGGCTCAGGTCGTGATCCCAGGGTCCTGGGATCGAGCCCCACATCGGGCTCCTGGCTCAGCGGGGAGCCTGCTTCTCCCTCTGCCTCTCTCCTTGCTCATGCTCTCTCTCTATATATATCCCTGTGTCTCAAATGAATAGATAAAATCTTTTAAAAATAAATAAATAATAAAGCTCTTTTGATAGTGGACAATGCCCCTGGCCACCCAGAACCCCATGAGTTCAACACCCAAGGCATCGAAGTGGTCTACTTGCCCCCAAACACAATGTCTCTGATTCAGCCTCTAGATCAGGGGAGAAGAACCTTTAAGGATCATTACACATGGTACTCCATGGGAAGGATGGTCAACACTATGGAAGAGAACCCTGAGAGAGAGAACATCATGAAGGTCTAGAAGGATTACACCTTGGAAGATGCCATCATTGTTACAGAAAAAGCCATGAAAGCCATGAAGCCTGAAACAACCGATGCCCGCTGAAGAAAACTGTGTCCATATGTTGGACACGGGATTTACGATGGAGCCAATCAGATCATGAAAGAGATTATGGATCTGGCAAGAAAGGTAAGGGGGGAGGGGTATCAAGAGATGAATTTTGGAGAAATTCGAGGGCTAACAGACATCACACCAGATGACGTGTTGGAGGTGAGTGCTTCTGAACCCGGGCCAGACAATGAGAGGATATAGAAGAAGCCGTGCCAGGAAACGAACGGACACGAGAGAATCTGACAGAAGGGTTCCAGTTAGTCAAGACTGCTTTCGATATCTTTTATGGCAGCGACCCTTCTAGGATCTGGGCCCTGAAACTAAAGCAAATGGCGGAAGAAGGATTGGTATCACATGGAAACATTCTCAGAGGAATGAAAAAGCAAACCAGACAGAAACTACGATGTATTTCCGCCAAGTTACACCCAGCGTGCCTGCCTCTCCCGCCTGCCCTCCCACCTCGTGTGCCTGTTGCCTTCGGCCACCCCGGAGGCCGCCGCCGCCGCCTCAGCCCGCCACATGAAGACATGAGGATGAAGACCATTAGGATGATCCGCTTGCACTTAATGAACAGTAAATAATCACCCACCATGCTGTACAGCTAATACACTCATCTGTGGTGTACGTGTCTTCATGTGAAAATCTAGTACCTGTAGGGCAAGAACTCTGAGGCGTTTTTGTGTCCCCCATCACCGCCTAAGCATCCATCCTGTAGCTCATCATGTGCAAGCCTTGTATGGAGGTGGAGAGCCTCTCCTTACGCAGGCATATTTAAAATTAATAATGTGTTACCATTTTATAACTTTGCTTTTTTTTTTTTTTAAGGTGTATTGCCTTCTCTTCACAGTTTTGTTTTTGTTTTTGTTTTTTTTATGAGAGAGAGAGAGAGAGCACAAGCAGGGGGAGCGGCAGGCAGAGGGAGAGGGAGAAGCAGGCCCCCTTCCGAGCAGGGAGCCCGATGTGGGGCTCGATCCCAGGACCCTGGGATCATGACCTGAGCCGAAGGCAGACGCTTAACGACTGAGCCACCCAGGCGCCCCGATAACTGCTTTCAGAGAATGACGTTCTTGTACAGCACACCTCTCTCTTGTAATTGGAGAAACTTCACATCGGCCTATCATCACAGGTAAGTGGTTTTTAAAAATGTGACAATGTTTCCAATCCTGTATTATATTACTGAGATACTGTATGTCATAAAATTTTTATAATGATTAATTCATTGGTGTATACACAAGGCTACCATAAAGCAATCACACTGCTGCTTCTTTGTTATTAATGTGTGAATCATTATACCTATAAATAAGTATGAATTCTTCACATTATATTTTCACTTTTGATGTCTAGTGTTAGCTGTATGTGTAATATCTACAGTGTTCTGTATCATATACAAAGGCAATATTGACGTAGGTAGTGACAGATGATTCATCTTGTAAACAGATGTTGTAAACTCACAGTATCCATAAATACAGTACAGCACTATAAAAGTATTATCTCTTCCTTATGATTTTCTTAATAAGATTTTCTTTTGCTTACTTTATTGTAAGAATATAGTATATGAAACTTATAACATATAAAATATGTATTAATCAACTGTTTATGTTATCAGTAAGGCTTCTGGTCAACAGCAGTCTATTAGTAAATTTTGGGGGAGTCAAAAGTTATATGCAGACTTTTGACTGTGTAGGGGATCAGCACTCTTAACCCCTGCAAAGTTCTGGGGTCAGCTGTATTTGCAAGAGTCATATCTGAGAAAGGACTGTTATCCAAATACAAGAAATCTTAAAACTCGACTGAAATAAATAAATAAATAAATAAATAAATAAATAAATAAATAAATAAATAGGTTGAAGACCTTAATGGACCTTAATGTGATCAAAGCAGATATATAGATGGCAGATAAACATACGAAAAGATGTTTCACATACTATGTCATCAGGGAAATGCAAATTAAAACAAGATACCATTAGATACCTATTAGAATGGCCCAAATCGGGGCGCCTGGGTGGCTCAGTTGGTTAAGCGTCTGCCTTCGGCTCAGGTCATGATCCCAGGGTGCTGGGATCGAGTCTCGCATCGGGGTCCTTGCTCAGCGGGAAGCCTGCTTCTCCCTCTCCCACTCCCCCTGCTTGTGTTCCCTCTCTTGCTGTCTCTCTGTCAAATAAATAAATAAAATCTTCAAAAAAAAAAAAAGAAAAAAGAATGGCCCAAATCCAGGGGTGCCTGGGTGGCTCAGTTGGTTAAGCGTCTGACTCTTGATTTCAGCTTGGGTCATGACCTCAGGGTCGTGAGATCAAGCCCCACATTGGGCTCTGTGCTCAGCATGGAGCCTGCTTAAGATTCTCTCTCTCCCTCTGCCCCTCCTTCCCCTGCCCCCATTCCCTCTCTTAAAAAAAAAAAAAAAGAAAAGAACGGTCCAAATCCAGAACACTGATAACACCAAATGCTAACAGGGATGGGGAGCAACTCCATTCATTGTGGGTGGGAATACAAATCAGGACAGCCACTTTGGAAGACAGTTTGGCAGCTTCTTACAAAATTAACCAAACTCTTATCATATGATCAAGCAATTGCACTCCTTAGTATTTACATAAAGGAGTTGAAAACTTATGTTCACACAAAAACCTGCATATGGATGTTTAGAGCAGCTTTATTCATAATTGCCAAATTATGTGCATGCCTGGATGGCTCAGTGGGTTAAGCATCTGACTCTTAGCTCAGCTCAGGTCATGATCTCAGCTCAGGTCATGATTTCAGGGTTGTGAAATTGAGCCCTGCATTGGGCTCCACGCTGGGTGTGGAACCTATTAAAAAAAAAAAAAAGAGTGCATAATTGCCAAATCATGAATTGCTAAATTGCATGGAAGCAACCAAGATGTCCTTTAGTAGGTGAATGGATAAACCGTGGTGCATCCAGACAATGGAATATTATTCAGCACTGAAAAAAAATGAGCTATCAAGCCATGAAAAGACATGAAGGAATGTTAAATGCATATTTCTAAGTGAGAGAAGCCCATCTGAAAAGGCTACCTACTGTATGAGTCCAATCATATCACATTCTGGAAAAGGCAAACGATGGAGATGGTAAAAAGATCAGAGGCTGGGCGCCTGGGTGGCTCAGTTGGTTAAGCGACTGCCTTCGGCTCAGGTCATGATCCTGGAGTCCCGGGATCGAGTCCCGCATCGGGCTCCCTGCTCGGCAGGGGGTCTGCTTCTCCCTCTGCCCCTCCCCCCTCTCATGTGCGCTCTCTCTCTCATTCTCTCTGTCTCAAATAAATAAATAAAATCTTTAAAAAAAAAAAAAAAAAGATCAGAGGCTGCAGGTTAATGAAATCAGTAAGACAAAGATAAAGAAATAAAAGACCTAAATAGGCACTTAATGTGCAATAATCAATGAATGGCCCCTAAGTATCTGAAAAAATATTCCAATACTCAAACTCATTCAAAATCAGGAAAAATGCAGATTGAAACCATGAGTTCCTAATTCATATCCACAAGATTTGTAAAAAATTAGAGTTGATGATAATCTGAACAATGGGAACATTTATAGGTTACTAGTTGGAGAATATATTGTTACAACATTTTGGAAAACAGTTTGATGTTATTTAGAGAAGGTGATGGTGTGTATTCTCTATGACTCAGCTATCTCAACCTAGTATACCTTCCAGAGAAACTCATGCTCATATGCACAACAGTATTAGCTGTAACAGCAAAAATCTGGAAACAATTCAAATGTCCATCAATAATAGATTCCAAAGTAGATAAATACATTGTGTCATATTCACAGTATGTATATGGTAAAATAAATGAATTACAGCCATAGATAACCACATGAATGAAAGTCAAGAACCTAATACTGAGAAACAAAGCTAGCTACAAAAGAAAACTCACTGTATGATTCAACTTAAGTTAAAAAAAACATGCAAAATTAAACAATATATTGTATAGAGCAGAGCTATCCAATGGAACTCTCTGCAGTGATGCAAATATTCTATAACTGTGCTGTCCAGTATGGTAACCACTAGCCATATGTGGCGATGAAGCACTTAAGATATGGCTGACATGGGCCTGGGGGGTTCGGTCGGTAAGTGTCTGCCTTCAGCTCAGGTCGTGATCCCAGGGTCCCGGGATTGAGCCCCGCGTCGGGCTCCCTGCTCAGCGGGAAGCCGGCTTCTCCCTCTCCCACTCCCCCTGCTTGTGTTCCCTCTCTCGCTGTCTGTCAAATAAATAAATAAAATCTTAAAAAAAAAAAATTGTCACCTGTGGCTAGTGGCCACCATACTGTACACCTAGGTTTATAGAGAAAATCAATGGAATAATAAATACAAAATTTAGAATATCGGTTACTTCTAAAGGAAAGAGAAAGGGAGAGAATCAGGGAGGGGTACACAGGGGATTTCAAAAGTAACAATAATGTTCTTTTTCTTAAGTGGGTATCCTTGTATTGTTATTCTTTAAACTGTAAATACACTGGGGCAACCCCCTCGGGTCCCCTCCCTCCTTGGGAGCTTTGTGCTATCACTCAATAAACCTTGCTTTGCTGCCCACCAAAAATAAATAAACTGTACTATATTCTTTTACATGGGTTAAATATTCAATAAAACAAAAATAGTGAATGAGGTAGTGGATATGTGGATATTTACATTGTTGTTATTATTCATAATAAAATATTTTTATTAAAAAGATTTCTAGGACTAGGGGCACCTGGTTGGCTCAGTTGGTTAAGCGACTGCCTTCGGCTCAGGTCATGATCCTGGAGTCCCGGGATCGAGTCCCGCATCGGGCTCCCTGCTCAGCAGGGAGTCTGCTTCTCCCTCCGACCCTCTCCCCCCCACCATGTGCTCTATCTCTCTCTCATTCTCTTTCAAATAAATAAATAAATAATCTTTATTTATTTACTTGAAAAAAGATTTCTAGGACTACCTCAGGTGTGCCCCAAATGGAGCACAACTCCAGACCTAGTCAACGCTGTCACCCGCCCCCACACACACAGAGCCAACCCCAGGCCCCAGACCCCAGCATGGAGTCTGCTTAAGATTCTCTCTCCTTCTCCCTCTGCCCCTCCCTCTCTCTCTCAAAAATAAAGAAATAAAATAAAATAAAATAAAAAAATATATTGAACCAGTCTTACATACTTGGGATAAATGCCACTTGGTCATGGTGTACAATTCTTTTTATACACTGTTGGATTTGATTTGCTAATATATTGAGAATCTTTGCATTTGTTCATGAGAAACATTGGTCTGTAGTTTTCTTATGATATCTTTGTATGGTTTTGGTCTTAGGGTAATGCTAGCCTCATAAAATGAGTTAGGAAATTAGCTCACAGTTTCTGTGGGAGTGAGAAACTTGAGTGTGGCTTAGTGGGGTGCCTCTGGCTTATAATCTCTCATGAGGTTGAAATTATGGTGTTAGCCAGAACTGTGGTCTCATCTGAAGGTCTGACCAGGGGGAGATCTGCTTTCCATCCCACTCATGTGGTGTGCTATGATTGGGTTCTTCTTGGGCAGTAAGATAGAGGACTCAGTCCCTCACTGGCTACTGCTGGAGGCCACTCCATAGAGCAACTCACAGCAAGGCAGCCAGCTTCCTTCTGAGCAAGAGAGATAGAGAGAACATCAAAAACAAGTCACAGTCTTTTTATAACCTAATCTTGGAAGGGATAGCCCATCACCTCTGCAACTTTCTATTTGCTAGAAACATGTCACTAAATCCAGCTAACATTAATGGCAGTGGGGAGTGGGGGTGTAATGAGGGTGTGACTACCAGGAGAGGGCTAATTGGAGGTAATTTGGGAGGCTGCCTACCCCCCCCCCCCCGAGGATATTCGTCCACTGATGGGAGCCATCCCACAAAGAAAGGAAGTGACAATACAGGAGAGAAGAGTGAAGATCTAGAAAATGCAGAGGAAATCCAGGCACAGGACCTCTGCAGTTACTGGTCCACTGCATTTTTCAATGCCCTTTCATGACTTGGCTACATGCACCTGTCTTTGATCAGAATATGTCAAAGAAATTTGTTAAATCTCTGTTATCTGTCCCAGTAAGACCTGTCATTTGACCTGCTTTCACATCCATTCCCAATCTGATCATGTGATCATCGCCCCCGCAGAGAATCACACCCCAACTGTATTTCTCCCCTTTCAAGTATCACCTTCCACTAACGTATCTGGGGAACAGAAATCTGTTTGTTGTCTGCCCATGGGTCAGTCCAAGCTGCAACTTGTTCCCTCCACTACCGCCTACCTCTCACCCACTGATTTCTGCACAGCCCTGCCCTGATCTGCTCCCTTTACCATGTGTTACCACCTGTAAGCCCCAATTAATAGCCTCCTTTGATTTAATGCTGTCAACCATGATGACCTCTGAGAGATGATATGAGCACGGCAGCTGTCCTGTTGCCGACCCCTGCTTTAATTCCCCATCATGTGACCAACCGCCTAGACTACCACAGCCCACACTGTTCCCTTGTCCCCGAGGATGTGGGGTTAACAGAAGCAACCTTCAGCACAGCTCAGGATAGCAACGATAAAACAATTTAAAACCAAACATTAGACATCACTGTTCTTAAAAAGCCTGGGTCAACCTAACCCTGTGAAACTCTCATAGATCTCTTTCTGGCTCAGGCCTGGCCTTCTGCCATGTTGTTGGGCTGCCTGCTTCTCTCCTCCCTCTTCCCCAGCTTCCTTTGCACACTGAAAAATTTCTCTTCAGTTACACTGAGCAGTAAATGCCCTTACCCCTAAGTAGGAAGCAGGTTCAAGGCTTACTCCTGCATATCTAAAAACCATATTAAATGACTCTGCTAAAGGGAAGAAGGGCACACATAGTTGATTCTGGACTCAAAACAGAATCAAATCAAATACAAAACCAGGAAGACGCCTTTAACTTAATTTTTTCTCTTACATATCCTGATGGAAAATTTTTTTTTTTTGAAGATTTTATTTATTTATTTGACAGAGAGAGAGAGAGTACAAGCAGGGGGAGTGGGAGAGGGAGAAGCAGGCCTCCCACCGAGCAGGGAGCCCGATGCGGGGCTCGATCCCAGGACCCTGGGATCATGACCTGAGCCGAAGGCAGACGCTTAACGACTGAGCCACCCAGGTGCCCCCTGATGGAAAATTTTAAGGCATGGCTTCTCTCTTTTGTCTCTATAGTAGAAAACAGTAAAAACAATAGTAAGATTATACACACACACTACATTACTATTACTGTGAGGGTTAATTTTATGTATCAGCTTGACTAAAGTATGCCCAGATAGCTGGTAAAATTTTATTTCTGGGTGTGTCTGTAAGAGTGTTTCTGTTCAGAGATTAGCATTAAATCCAAAGACGGAGGGAAAGAAGATCTGCCCTCACCAATGTATACACATGTTATTCAATACAGTCCACTGAGGGCCCAGATAGAACAGTAAGACAGAGGATGGGTAAATTCTCCCTTTCACCTTGATGTGGAACGTCCATCTCTCCTGTCTTCCCACATCAGAGCTCCTGGTTCTCAGCACTTCCGATTGGGACTGACTGAAACTACTGGTTTTCCAAGTTCTTCGGGTTGCAGATGGCATATCGTGGGACTTCTCAGCCTCCTTAATTGCATGAGCCAGTTTCCATAGTAAGTATCTTATATATCTCTACGTAGCCTATTGGTTCTGTTTCTCTGGAGAAACGGATAAATATCCATGCCTTTGTTTATGCTGCACCTTTAGCCTGGCTGGTCTTCACTACATCTCCTTCCTCTTCTTGATCTTCCCCCTCAGTCTAGGCCCAGCTCACAACCCCCTCCTTGGGGGAAACTTCCCAGACTGCCACAGCCCACACCAATCCCTTGTGTCTGAATTTGTATTAGGTTTAGGTGTCATGGTTTATTTCTTTGTTCCCCAAGTAATTTTCTCTGCTAGCCAAGTTATAATGTTCCCTGGGTTAGAGGGCCAGGTCTCTCTCTCTCTCTCTTTTTTTTTTTGGGGGGGGGGGGGGGGGCAGAGGATGGGGGAGAGAATCCTTTTTTTTTTTCTTTTTTTTGAAGATTTTATTTATTTGTTTGACAGAGAGAGACACGGCGAGAGAGGGAACACAAGCAGGGGGAGTGGGAGAGGGAGAAGCAGGCTTCCTGCCAAGCAGGGAGCCGGATGCAAGACTCCATCCCAGGACCCTGGGATCATGACCTGAGCCCAAAGCAGACGCTCAACGACTGAGCCACCCAGGCGCCCCTGAGGGAGAGAATCTTAAGCAGGCTCTACTCCCTGCCCAGAGCCCAAAGCGGGGCTCCATCTCACAACCCTGAGATCATGACCTGGGCAGAAAATGAGTTGGATGCCTAACCCATTGAACCACCCAGGTGCCTCAAGGGGGCCAGGTCTTAACACCCCTCCTGTGATGTGGTATTTATTTCAGCATGGGTGCATAGTGTGAGGTTAATACCTACTTGTTCAATAGATCAATTAACTGGAGCCACTTATCCTTGTCCTCTCCCCACAGTGTTTGGAATGTCAAAGGGCATCTCAGGGGTTCTGGGAGGGGCCAGGAATAATTCATCTCTCAGGCTAGGGACTGAAGGGGGAGAAAAAGAGAGCGCAAAAGAGCTAGAGCGCATGCAGTTACCATCAGTCAGCTTTTGTCCTTAACTTTGCAGGTCCTTCAATTTGATTTTATCAGCTCACCCTGAGGTGACGGGCTGAAGACAAACTACTACAAAACAATAACGAGATGGATCTCTATCACAGAATCTGGGTTCCTGGGCGCCTATCTCATCTCAGATCCCAACCTCTGCACTTGCTTTGTCTTCTGCTTTCTGTCTCCCCTCCCCAGCTTAGGTGCCTCGGTTTAGATGCCCTGACTTCTGGAAGCCTTCCAGGCCCTACAAGTCTGAGCTAGCAGGGCCCAGCGGCTCTGCATCCCCTCCCCGCACAAACGCCCAGCTGCACTGTACGGGCCTGCGGCTCCGGCCCGGGAACGAGCACCCTGACGCCGGCCCGGCGCACGACTCCTCGCGCACCCGCCGAGTGGCCGCCGCCGAGGATACCGCCCACAGGCCACACGCATCCGGGCAACTGGGCCAGCCCCCCAGGCCTCCCCCCCCCGCGCCCCCGGCTTCCTCCGCGAGCTTGGCCCTCGCGCGCCGCACGCGCGCCCGCACACGTCGTCTCCTGGGCGGCGCCCCGCGGCCCCGGCCGCCGGCCCATGCCTGCCGCCATCTTGCCCCGCAGGGGTTCCCAAATGGGGCTGCGGCTCCTGAGCGCCGCGCTGCTGGTCGTGGGGAGCGCTCTCCCGGACTCCGGACTCGACTCACTTTCCGGAAGGACTGGGCGCAGCTCCTGGCGGGAGCAGGCCGGTGCACCGGGGTGGCGGGAGGCTGGGCAAGCGAGGCGGAAGGCGCTCCAGGCCCTGGAGGAGGGAGCGGAGGCCGCAGAGGGCAGTATCCATTCACTCCTCTTTCAGCAGCCTCCCGTGCGTGCTCCCCACTTCTGTAGTGTTTGAATTTGGGTCCCTCCTTTTCTGCTGTCCCAACTGCCTTTAAAATGTACAGACCTACGCAGTCCGATTAATTATGACGGTGTCGTAGTCCTTGTAGCAAAAATGCCATACGCTTGTGGAGCGCAGCCCTGTATGCTCAAAACATGGAGGTTTGTCATTCCCATTTTAAAGATTAATAATTCAGTGGAATTCAGAGTTGAAAAGGCTCGTAGGTGACCTTGTCCTACTACACTTGAGAAAAATTCACCCAGCAAGTCAAATGGCGACTATTAGAACTTGTAGCCTTTGATTCACCAGTCCCAGGCTTTTTAATTGCCATTTTGCACAGGCAACAACGTGATACCTGGTCAGAGAAACTTACCTCATTTTTATATTTTGGGGGAATAGAGTTTTAAAATTAACGAACTGTGTTGATTTAATGCCTTTCTATTTGTAGTGATCATTTAAGGCATGTTTGTCTTAACTCTCCTTTAAGATTTTTTTTTCAAAATATGGGCATGCCTTAGGTATACAGATTGCTTTATCTGTTTTTTAAATAGGAATCTAAACGATTATATTAGTATGTTAAGATTAGGAATACATATCATTAGATGTTCAGTACAAATAATATATGATTTTTATTTTTAGATTGTGGGACAGCACCACTTGCAGATGCATTGGAAGGGTCTCGGATAATAGGCGGCACAACAGCTCAAACTGGCGCATGGCCATGGGTAGTTAGCCTGCAGATTCAATCAGGCAAAATTCTGGCTCATATATGTGGGGGAAGCTTAGTGAAAAATAAGTGGGTCCTCACAGCTGCCCACTGCACTAAGGACACTAGGTATGTATTCAGAACACAACTCCTATTTTATTCTCTTGGGGGATATTTTGAAGTAGTAGAGGACCATTTAATTTCAGCCATGTTCAGTTAAGCTGTGTGTTTACAAGTAACCATAATGCTTTACACTAGCACACTGTTTGTTGAAATGAATCCTGTAAATCAGAGGTCGACATACTTTCTGTAAAGACAGTAAAAATGTTAAGGACTCTGTCACAACAACTCAACCCTGCCACTATAGAACCAAAGTGGCCATAGACAATACAATTGAATAAGTGCGCTGTGATCCAATAAAACTTTATGAACACAGAAATTTGAACAAAATATTTTTTGGGTGTTTTTTTTTTTTTCCCAGCCATCTAAGAGTATAAAAAACTTTTTTTTTTTTTGCTCATGGGCTATACAAAAATAGACAGGTCAGATTTGGCCTTTGGGTTGGAATTTGTCAGACTGTTTTAAATAATGACGATTTCTTTAGCTTTTAAAATTATATTGTAACCATGTGTTTTTCTTTCTCACCATTGGATCATGAGTGCTTTTTTTTAAAGAATTTATTTATTTATTTGAGAGAGAGAGAGCATGAGTGAGGGGAGGGGCAGAGGGAGAGGCAGGCAGACTCCCTGCTGAGCAGAGAGAGGGATGCAGGGCTTGATCCCAGGACCCCAAGATCCCAAGATCATGACCTGAGCTAAAGGCAGACACTTAACTCACTGAGCCACCCAGGCACCCCTGGATCATTAGTTTTGAAAAACAAGGGCTACATGTTTTATTTTGTATTCCTTGGACTAATATAGGACTTGGCCTACTTAATAAAAGACATAATAAATGTTTACTGATTCTGTGGATGATGTCAGTCTTAGAGAAATAGGACTTACCACAGTCAGAATAGAACTTTATGACCCTCCTAATCATTTAATATGAAGTTCTAAGAAAAATCCTTTGGGAAACCATGGTACCTGTCTTTAATTTTTAAGAGAACAGCTCTCTTAGAGAAGAATGAAAAGTCTTTAAGAGGAACTAACAACTTAAATATTCAATTGAGGGTGGGTGCCTGGGTGGCTCAGTTGTTAAGTGTCTGCCTTCGGCTCAGGTCATGATCCCAGAGTCCTGGGATCGAGTCCCACATTGGGCTTCCTGCTCAGCCGGAAGCCTGCTTCTCCCTCTCCCATTCCCCCTGCTTGTGTTCCCTCTCTCGCTGTCTCTCTGTCAAATAAATAAATAAAATCTTTAAAAAAAAAATTCAATTGAGGGCAACTGACCTGATGGAGTACATAAGGTTTTAGTCTATATACTACATTTTTGAAAGTAAGCTCTTCACCAACATGGGGCTTGAACTCATGACCCTGAGACCAAGAGCCTCATGCTCTACCAACTGTGCAAGCCAAGCACCCCTGTATACATTTTTCAACCATAAACTGACCTTCTGAGGAATAGAGGTAGAAAAATAATAAGATACTAAGGTATAAACCAAGGGTATAGAAAGAGATCTAGAAGAAAAGTTTCAGATTTAGGATCAATTCTGTTCTTTCAGGGGTGTTTTACAATGCTTGTATAGCATGCTGTTTTTTATTTTATTATTTTATTTTTTTAGGTAGAATCCATACCAACATGAGACTTGAAGTCATGACCCCAGGATCAAGAGTCCTACGCTCCACTGACTGAGCCAGCCAGGCACCCTTAACATGCTATCTTTATTTTATTTTAAGATTTTATTTATTTGAGAAAGAGAGCACAGAGGTATAAATAGACTGCCCACTGAGCAAGGAGCCTGGTGCAGGACTCAATCCCAGGACCCTGGGATCATGACCTGAGCCAAAGGCGGACGCTTAACCAACTGAGCCACCCAGGTGTCCCAGACTTAAGCATTCTTATGTACCTTGCTCATGGCTGGAGAGCAACAAAATCAGGGATCAAATCCAGGTTTGCCAGAATGAAAACCCACACATATAACTACAACTATACCATATGGCTCTCTACTTGAAACATCTCTTGTGATGATGGACTGCTACCTTGGGAAGAATATCATTTCATTTTCAGACAGCTTTAATGCTTAGGAAGCTTTTCTTATGTTGAAATAAGTGTCTTGGTTTTTTTTTTATCTGCTCTCAAGCCATATTTATATGTAACCCAATTCCTCTTCCAAGCATTTGAAGATAATGTCATATTCCACTTAACATTTCTCAAGACTAAATCTTATTAATGTTTTACTCCTTTACTCAACATTTACTGAATGTATGTTATATGCTAGGGACTGGTCTAGGTGCTGAAGCAGTAGACAGTACTGAGGCATATTCTCTACTTTTCAGGAGCATCCTGTCAGAGGACTAACTTTGCCATATTCTGTTCCAGTCCCCCTCATTTCTTAAACCTTGCACCATCAACTATCCCTTTTTCCTTCTTAGAACAACCATTTATCAAAGACTTGCTCTGAGATTAGGTACTAAGGACATTACATATAATTCTGTGTTAAAAAAAAAAAAAAAAAAAAAAGCCCTGCGGTGCTTGGGTGGCTCAGTCGGTTAAGCATCTGCCTTCAGCTCTGGTCATGATTCCCAGGGTCCTGGGATCGAGCCCCACTTCGGGCTCACTGCTCAGCAGTAAATCTATTTCTCCTTCTCCTTCCGCCCCTCCACCTCCACTCTCTCTCAAATAAATAAAATCCCTAAAAAACAAAACAAAAACTCTCCCAGTAACTCTCCGAGATAGCTATTATTATCTCTGTTTCACACTTGAGGAATCCAGAGATGAGGGAGATTTGGTAACTTGCCCAAGATCACACTGCTGTTAAATAGCAGCCCCCTGATCTAAACCTGGTTCTTCAACATATGCTGTTGTATTGTACCTCATTGTCTCTAGTATTTTTCAATCTTCTCTCTGGTTTCTTCCCTACAACCTTTCAACGAACCCTACCGTTTCCTTTCTTCCCTTCCTTTTGGGAAACTCCCTTTTGCTTCATCTGCATTGACTTATAAAATGCCAATTGCAGTCTGATTTCAGTGCTCAGAACACACTATTAAAAATCCACCTCCATGCCAAATCCAATGACCTCTTCTCAGTCCCCATCCTATTTGATCTTTATAACATGTGACAAAGTTGACCACTGTTCTCCTTGAAGCTATCTATCTCTTTTCTTGATTTCTAAGTCACCTCTAATTTTCTCCTTTTCCTTGATGAGTCTTTGTCATCATCTAATGGCAACATTTTCCACTCCCATCCTCTTGCCTTATCATCTGTACTCTCTCCTAGAGATGTCTCATCTACTTCTATTTCAGTAATCACCATGTGCTGGAAACTCCCAAGTCTCTCCAGCTGAGTCATATTTCTAGCTCCCTACTATACATTTATACTAGAGTCACAGTCTCAACAAGTTGGAAAACGTATCCAAAAATCTTTCCTCTAATCCTGTTCATTTTCTATTCTTTCAGATAACGGCATCACCAACAGCTCCGTTACCCAGGGAATTAGCTCTCTCTGTGCAGTATCTCTTAAATTTGTTTCTTCTCCCAGTGCTCCACACTGATTAGAAAAACTTAACACTATTACACTTACACTTAAACTACTTACGCTTACACTATCATAACTATTCTAATGAGTGTGAAGTGGTATCTCACTCTGGTTTTGATTTGCAATTCTCTAATGACTAGTGATGTTAAGCATCTTTCCATGGGCTTATTGGCCATCTGCATATCTTCTCTGAAGAAATAATTATTCAAATCCTTTGCCCATTTTTAATTGGGATTTTTGTTGAGATATAGGAATGCTTTTAATATTCTTGATATCAATCCCTTATCAAATATGTAATCTGAAAATATTTTCTCTCATTCTGTGGGTTGTCTTTTCACTCTCTTTGATAAGGTCATTTGATGCACAAAAGTTTTTAATTTTGAAGAAGTCCTATTTATTTATTTATTTATTTAATTGTTGGTTACCTATGTTTTTGGTGTCATATCCAAGAAATCATTGCCAAATCCAGTATCATGAAGGTTTTCTCCTGTGTTTTCCTCTAAGAGTTTTTTACTTTTTTTTAAAAAGATTTTATTTATTTATTTGTCAGAGAGAGAGAGAGAACGCAAGCAGGGGGAGTGGCAGGTAGAGGGAGAAGCAGACTCCCTGCCTAGCAAGAAGCCTGGTGCGGGAATTGATCCCAGGACCCTGGGATCATGACCTGAGCCAAAGGCAGATGTTTAACTTACTGAGCCACCCAGCTTCCCTTGTTTTATGTTTATATTTAGGCCTTGACCTATTTTGAGTTAATTTTTGCATATGGTGTAAATGTTCAACTTCATTCTTTTGCATGTACATATACAATTTTGCCAGCACAATTTGTTGAAAAAGCCTGTCCTTTCCCCACTGAATTGTCTTGACACTTTTGTTGAAAATCACTTGAGCCCATATGCAAGGTCGTATTTCTGGGCTCTCTATCCTGTTCCATTGGGGGGTGTGTGTATCTGCCAGTACTACACTATTTTGATTACTGTAACTTTGCTGTAGTTTTGAAGTCTGGAAATGTGAGTCCCCCAATTACATTCTTCTTTTTCAAGATTATTTTGGCTATTTGGAGTCCCTTGACATTCTGTATGAATTTAGGATGGGTTTTTCTATTTCTTCAGAAAATATCATTGAGATTTTTATAGGGATTGCATTGAATCTGTAGATCGCCTTGGGTAGTATTGTCATCTTAACAATATTAACCCTTCCAATCCATGAACATGGGATGTCTTTCCATTTATTCATGTCCTCTTTAATTTCAGCAATGTTTTGCAGTGTTCAGTGTATATAGCCTGTTTTTTAATCTTATGGTCTGATATAAATTGAAGTAAATAAGGAATATAAGTTGAATAAGTTTGGAAAAGAAAAGAAAGATCATTATTTCAAAGTAACTTAAAGCAGTGATTTCTTTGTATACAAAATAGAACTAGGGCTTTAAAATTTTTTGGTAAACTTTCTAGAGGTCACCTAATCCACTTTTAAGATAGCTAAATGTCTTGTATTTCCTTAGGAGAAATTCTAGGAAGTAGAATTGCAAAGTAAAATACAGTGCAACTTGGGGTGCCTTGGTGGCTCAGTCGGTTGAGTGTCCAACTCTTGGTTTTGGCTTGGGTCATGATCTCAGGGTCCTGGGATTGAGCCCCGAGTTGGGCTCTGTGCTCAGCAGGGAGTTTGCTAGCGATTCTTTCTCTCCCTCGCCCTCTGCCCCTCCCCCCGTGCTCACTCTCTCTCAGATAAATAAATCTTTAAGAAAAATACAAGGCAACTTTTATAGACTATTGATACACGCTGCCAAGGAACCTATCTGTTTATACTTTCCACATGAATAAGAGTTCCTTTGTTTTTGTGACTGTTGTTTGTCCTGAGCATTATCATCAAACACACACACACACACACACACACACACACTCATAAAGTTTGGCAATTTGAATAATGAAAAGGAATTTCAGCGTTTGTAAACAATGTATAAAATAAAAGGTCCTCCTTCCCAATCCAATTCCAGATGTAACAACTATTAAATGCTTAAGGTTTTAATTGTTGATTTTGACCCACAAAGGATTTTTTAGTTTGGTTTTTTACTTGTTCTTTCTTTTTTTTTTTTTTTAAGATTGTCAAGACCCATTAGTTGCTTCCTGTTTTATATCAATGCTATCATCACTATGTATTCATCTACATTTTCTTTCTGGTTTAATTTTTATAATTCTCATGCTAATTTAATATCCAAATGCTTCATTCTAAAACCTCAAAATTTACAAAAGTAAAGGGACTAGTTTAGTGAACTCCCATATGCCTATCACCCAGCTTCAAATTATCAACTCATGCCTGATCTTATTTCATCTTTATCCTGACCAACTCCTTCCTTCAATTATTTTGAAGCAAATCTCAGACATATCACTTTATGTATCTTTAAAAGTAAAGACTTTAAAGATTTTATAATAAAAATTTTTTTACATTTAACATTTAATCAATTTCAAGTTTATTTTACTGTTTAGTGCTTTTCAGAGATTTAATTTTATTTCACTTTTCAAACTAGTTAGCTAGGTGTCCCAATACCATTTATTAAATCATTCATTCTTTTGTCCACTGGTAAGAAGTGCTACCTTAATCATATATTAAAATCTCATGTACTCGAATCTGGTTTTGGACCCTCTGTCCCACTGATCTTTTTCTCCTTCATCATGATATTTTGGTTTTTATTTGATGTGACTTCATGTACATGAAAGTAGGATTAAATTTTTGTTATTAATCTAACAGAAAAACAAAAACTAGGAGATTAAGAATATTTACTTAGTTAAATAACATGTTTATAATAACATTTATTCTCTTTCAGAGATCCTTTAATGTGGAGAGTTGTGATTGGAACTAATAGTATAAAAGGGCATCATCCACACTCCAAGAAGATGAAAGTTAAAGCAATCATTATCCATCCAGACTTCAATTTGGAAACTTATGTAAATGATATTGCACTATTTCATTTAAAAAAAGCAGTGAGGTATACTGACTATATTCAGCCTATTTGTCTGCCTTTTGATGTTTTCCAAAAACTGGACCAAAACACAAAGTGTTTTATAAGCGGCTGGGGAAGAACAGAAGAAGGAGGTAATTATAGTCTGAATTTTATTTATACATTTTTCCTGATTATTGGAGAGGGTGAACCCTTTTATATATTCATCTCTTTGTATCATGAATTTGAGCAGTAGGTCTTTACAAACCATTGAAAAATAAATGTTTTTTCTTGTATTTTTTCTTCCTTGTAGGAAAGAGAAAATTATCAAAAAAAGAAAGAAAGAAAGAGAAAATTATCTTCCAAAGCAGAAATAGAGACTTTCTCTGGTTATGCATGCTAAGATACTTGAACCTCTAAACATTCTCAGAGAGAATGATGATTCTAAGTGTTTTTGTAGTTTCTGAGGTTCATAGGTGATAGAGCCAGCTCTGTAAGAGGATTGCTTATCATAAATAATAAGCTTCTAGCTGTAAGGAATCAAATTTAGTGTCCTTTTAATTTAATACCCTGTTTAATATCAAACAGGTTGAGTGCCATATATTTTCTTTAGTTGTACAAATGAGCACTAATTATTGATTGGTTGAACTATTATGAACTATCAACAAATAAATGTAGAAAATAGTCTCTGCCTTTGGTTCTAAAAATAGTTACCATTTGGGAGCATTCACCATGTTTTAGGTCCTTTTCTAAATATACTATTTTATCTTATCTTCAAAATATTCCTACTAGGAAGTTTATGTCATTATTCCTATTTAACAGACCAGGAATTGTGGATCTTAGAGGTTAAGAAGCTAGAACACAAATCTAGGTCTTCTTTATTTCTACAGCCTGAATGTCTAAGTACTGCATTAAGTACAAACTGTTCTTGATGGAATCAAAGTCTAGTGAGATCAAGTGCTGAGACTCTTTTTTCTATTCCTTACAGAAATTAGCCATTTAAATATGTGTAGAGGGGTGCCTGGGTGGCTCAGTTGATTGGGCATCCAACTCTTGATTTTGGTTCAGGTCATGATCTCAGGATCCTGGGATGGAGCCCCGCATCAGTCTCCCCACTGGGATTCTCTCTCTCTCTCTCTCTCTCCCCCTCCTCTCTCTAGGATGGATGAACAAATCTTTGGAACAAAAAAAATGTTTAGATTAGGGGCACCTGGCTGGCTCAGTCCAAAGAGCATGCAACTCTTGATCGTGGAGTTGTGAAATTCGAGACCCACGTTGGGTGTAGAGATTACATACATACATACATACATACATTTTTAAAAAACCAACTTTTAAAATAATTAAATAAGTGTAGATTATTTAGATATGATACAGATAAATGTATGAAAGATCTGTGAATTATTACTTTTTTTTCCTCTGTGAATACCGTTTAAACAAGTTAAGAAAGCAACATGTGTAGGGAAAAGAGTATGGGCTTTAGAATCACAGACCTAAGCCTGAATCTCAGCCCTGCAACGTACTTAACTGCACTTAACGACTGAGCCACCCAGGCGCCCCAAGTTATTGACTCTTTAACAACAATTAGGACAACAATGATCAGAGTAGCTTCCATTTATTCAGGGCTAGGTACTTAATAAAATACTAAGCACCTTAATGAATTTCTCATTTAATGCCCCCAGTAACACTATGAGAAGTACTATGACATGGATAAATAAACAGATATAAAGAGGTTAAGTGAGGGACACCTAGGTGGCTCAGTTGGTTAAGCATCTGCCTTCAGCTCAGGTCATGATCCCAGGGTCCTGGAATTAAGTCCTGCATCAGGCTCCTTGCTCAGCAAGTAAATAAAATCTCCTTGCTCTGACAAGTAAATAAAATCTTTAAAAATAAATAAATAAATAAAATAAAGAGGTTAAGTAAGCTGCCCTAAATTACACAGCTAAGTGAGGGGTAAAAATTCAATCCCGGGTTGGCCTGCCTCAAACTCATGTTTCCACTATATCGTATCATCTTTCACACTGTCATACATTTTCATGATCTGTAAGATGAGAGCAGTAATACCTGTCAGAGAGCTGTTTATTTTTTTTTTTTAAAGATTTTATTTATTTATTTGACAGAGAGACACAGCGAGAGAGGGAACACAAGCAGGGGGAGTGGGAGAGGGAGAAGCAGGCTCCCCGCTGAGCAGGGAGCCCAATGCGGGGCTCGATCCCAGGACCCTGGGATCATGACCTGAGCCGAAGGCAGACGCTTACCAGCTGAACCACCCAGGTGCCCCTGTCAGAGAGCTGTTTTAAGGATTAAGTTGGCTCTCCAGCAACATGGTAGATTACATGCACACACCAACCTTCCCAGTGAATACTATTTTTTAAAATTTTTTTTAAAGATTTTTTTTTTATTTGTCAGAGAGAGCACAAGCAGGGGGAGCAGCAGGCAGAGAGAGAAGCAGGCTCCCCGCTGAGCAGGGAGCCCAACGCAGGACTCAATCCCAGGACCCTGGGATCATGACCTGAGCCGAAGGCAGACGCTTAACTGACTGAGCCACCCAGGCGCCCCCCAGTGAAAACTATTAAGAGAGAAAATACACAGGTCAAGGACTGAGTGTGAAGATGGGAACTTAGGTAACTGAAGCACTGAAGTTGGCTTTTATCTTGAGGGTATTTGCCAGTGGTAACATTGCATATGAATTTCTGTGGTCTCATGGGCCTTGAGAGGGTTGAAGAACAAAGCCTGCTCAAGTGTGTGGGTGGAGATTCTCATAAAGCTGGAGCCAGAGAGCTATACTCCCACCATATAGTTCATCTATACATAGTTCACTTTAACTATGATATAGGCAGGTTGAAAATAAAAGGATGGGAAAAATATATCATGGCAACATTCATCAAAAGACAACTGGAATAGAAAAAAAGAAAAGAAAGCAGGAATGGCTACATTAATATCAGATAAAGTAGATTTAAGAGCAAATAAAACTATTAGGGACAGTGAGGAACATAACAATGATATAAAGGTAAATCCAGGGCGCCTGGGTGGCTCAGTTGGTTAAGCGACTGCCTTTGGCTCAGGTCATGATCCTGGAGTCCCGGGACCGAATCCCGCATCGGGCTCCCTGCTGAGCAGGGAGTCTGCTTCTCCCTCTGACCCTACCCTCTCTCGTGTTCTCTCTCTCAAATTAATAAATAAAATCTTAAAAAAAAAAGGTAAATCCACAAGAGACATAGCAATCCTAAATGTGTATGTACCAAACACCAGAGATAGTTTCTTTCTTTTTCTTTCTTTCTTTCCTTCTTTCTCTTTCCTTTTCTTTTTCTCTCTTTCTTTCTTTCGATTTATTTTAGAGAGAGATTGCGCACACGCGAGTGGGGGTGGGGCAGAGGGGGAGAGAGAGAGAATCCCAAGCAGACTTTGCGCTGAGCTCTGAGCCTGACACAGGGCTCAGTCCCAGGACCCTGAGATAATGACCTGAGCTGAAACCAAGAGTTGGACGCTTAACCAACTGTGCCACCCAGGCGCCCCCAGAGATACAGTTTCTTAAAAACACACACGTGTACATACATTTATAATATTACCCAGCAATCGCACTCCTGGGCATTTATCCTAGAGAAATGAAAACATATTTCCACACAAAAACCTGTTCACGAATGTTCATAAAAGCTTTATTTATAGTATCCAAAAACTGGGAAAAACTAAATGTCCTTAATTAGGTGAATGATTAAACAAACTGTAGTATATCCTTAACCTGGAATGATACTAAACAGTTAACAGGAATTAGCTATTGATACATGTATCAACTTAGATGGCATTATGCTGGGTGGAAAAAAAAAGCCATTTTCAAAAGACACTTACTGTATGATTCCATTTATATACCATTCTCAAAATGACAAAATTATAGAGATGGAGAACTAATTACTGGTTGCTAGATGTAAAAAAGCTAGGTAGCCTGAGGGAGATCTTTGTCATGGTGAAATAGTTCCGTATCTTAATTGTGGAGGTAATTATAAGAATGTACACATACAATAAAGTGGCACAGAACTACACAAACACACATTGTACCAGTGTCAGTTTCTTGATTTTGATATTGTACTTCAATTACACAGATGTTACCATTGCAGGAAACAGGATAAAGAGTACACTAGACCTCACTGTACTTACTACCTTTGCAACTTCCTGTGACTATAATTATTTTGAAATAAAGTTTATTTTTTAAAAAGAACAAGATATAACTAAAGCATCCTCAACCCCCACCCCCCCCAGGATTTCTAGGAAAACTACTTAATTGAAGGGGGAAAAGGTAGAAATTTTCCCAGAAAACATATAATTACAAATACCACTCATATGGACTTGCTGCCCCAAATTGCTCTGAATAGAAAGACTCAAACTTAGGATTTAGTTTAAATAGGTCATAGACTGTTAAGGTCTCTAGGTGGCTGAGAGAATCAAATGCACATCATTTGTATAGAAACTGAATTTCATCTAAGACCTCAAAAGAATTTCACCTGATAAAGTTTCAATGAAAATGGATTATAATTTTATTTTTTTAAAAGATTTTATTTTATTTATTTGAGAGAGTGAGAGAGAGCACAAGAGAGGGGGTAGGGTCAGAGGGAGAGGCAGACTCCCCGCTGAGCAGGGAGCCCGATGCAGGACTTGATCCCGGGACTGTGGGATCATGACCTGAGCCGAAGGCAGTTGCTTAACCAACTGAGCCACCCAGGTGCCCTGGATTATAATTTTAAAAATCACTAAACACCAAAGCAAATAAGGCATTATGAGTAAGAGTCAGCAGAAACAATAGACATCAAAATAAGACCTGCAAAAATTTCAGATATTGGGATCAAAAATAAAAAGGTGTTTATTACAAGAAATAAAAGATGTGCTTAAAAATATGAATAAAAAGGAGCTATGAAAAAGAACCAATGATAATAATTTAAAAATATAATAATTGAGGGACATCTGGGTGGCTCAGTCAGTTTAGTGTCTGACTCTTGATTTCAGCTCAGGTCATGATCTCAGGATTGTGAGATCAAGCCCCGTGTCAGGGTCCACACTGGGTGTGGAGCCTCCTTAAGATTCTGTCTCTCCCTCTGCCCCTTCCCCTCAGCTGGTGTGTGTGTTCTCTCTAAAAAAAAATTAATAAAAAATATAATAATTGAAATAAACTCAATGGACTAAATTAGTACCAAGTCAGAAAATACTTAGGATTCCCACAGATTAAAATCAACCAAATATCAGCGCACAATCAAAGATCACCAAACAGGGGCACCTTGGTGGCTCAGTCATTAAGCGCCTGCCTTTGGCTCAGGTCAATATCCCAGCGTTCCGGGATCAAGCCCCACATCGGGCTCCAGCCCCGCATCGGGCTCCCTGCTCCACAGGAAACCTGCTTCTCCCTCTCCCACTCCCCCTGCTTGTGTTCCCTCTCTCGCTGTGTTTCTCTCTGTCAAATAAATAAATAAAATCGTAAAAAAAAAAAAATCAAACACATTAGGAGAAAAACCATAATAATGAAAATCAACAGAAATAAAACAACAGATCACCCAAGGATCTCAGATAGTAATATTTTAGGTATAGAATACAAAATAAGTATATGTAAATTGTTTGAAGAAATTAAAAAATAGAATTAGAAATAAGCAATAGACTACCTAGAATGACCAGGCAGATTTAAAAGAGAACCAGGGGTGCCTGGGTGGCTCAGTGGATAAGTGTCTGACTCTTGATTTCAGCTCACAACCCTGAGATCAAGCCTTATGTCAGGGTGGGCAGAAGCCAGGAATACTGCTCATCTTCCTTCAATGCACAGGGTAGTGCTCTCACCCTCTGCAACAAAGAACTATCTGGCCTACAATGTCAATAGTTCTGAGATTGGGAAACCTTGGAATACAATAAAATAGTGTATAATTCATGGAATTAAGTAAAGATACTTAAATATTGGGGGAAAAGCGGTGATCAGAGTTAAAGTGATCTCAGGTCTGTGTATTATTCAGAAGTGTTAAGATACTGATTAACATTAGATTTAAGCATGAATGGTCAAATTTGAATAATAGAAATTAATAGAAATAGGGGATATAACTTGGAATAAGAAACATATGGAATAAGAAAATAAAGACAAAATCTTAATAAAAAATCAAGAAAGGAGAAATAAGCTTAGGAAAAGTGAGAAAAATAGAAAGTATAAAATAAGACCATAGAAACAAGCCCAAATATATCCATAATCACAATAAAGGTTAATGAACCAAACCACTAATTAACAGACAGAAAATCACATTAGGGAGTAGGAAATCCAGCTTACCTAGAGGGATACCTAAAATGTAAGGATATGGAAGGACTGAAGTAAAACAATAGTAAAGAAATATATCAAGTAAATTAAAATTAAAAGAAAGCTAGTATCACTACGCAAATTGCAAACAAAATAGACTTTAAGGCAAAAGATCATTTTTATTTAGAAAAGGTTCAACTCACCAAGAAGATAGAACAGTTCTAGACTTCTGAGCCTGATAAAAAGGACCCAGATAATATTAAGGAAAAATAGAATTGTACAGCAAATGTTTTAACTCCTCTATGATAGTAGAGAATTTAATACAATTCTTTTTATTGTTAGCATATCAAATGGATAAAAACTTAGTAAAGATTTGGAATATTTGAACAACGTAATTAGCCAGCTTGATTTAATAGCCAAATCAGTACACTCAAAAATTTAGAGGCTTTTATCTTTTCAAGTGCAGGTGGAATCTTTATAAAAATTGACCACTTGGGGCACCTGGGTGGCTCAGTTGGTTAAGCGTCCAACTCCTGGTTTTCAGCTCAGGTCATAATCCCATGGGTTATGAGATCAAGGCGTTAAGCTCCGCACTCAGCGGGGAGTCTGCTGGAGACTCTCTCCTTCTGCCCCTCCCCCCACTTGCACAGCACACGCTCTCTCTCAAATAAATAAATCTTAAAAAAAAAAACTGACCACTTATTAGAGGCCATAAAGCAAAACTCCCAAGTTCAAAGATAGGTAATATACAAACTGTGAACTCTGATTATGCTTGATTTACAAAAGGGATGGGCATTTTGGCTGTGACGGCCCATGGGGAAGCTGGCAAATCCTCTCCCCCAGTAAATATAAACTGACAAAGTTGTCAAAAACGATCATTTCAGGGTCCTGGGAATCAGCCAAAGTACACAAAAAATTGAGGAATATTTATCATAAACAGCTAGAAATTTGGGTAAAATGAGGAATCTGTAGCTTCCTTGCTTGTAGGGGCTCCCAACTCCCCTCTCAGATCAGTCAGTACAGTACTTTTAGCAAGGCCGTGAAGAACAGAACCTTGTTGCCAGAGGAGGTGAACTCTATTTGGAAAAGCAGCTGAAAATCCAGGCTAGCAGTTGTCAATAAAAGTATTGGACTCAGCAGCAAGAGACAAATGGGGAAAATCCACAGCTCTACTGGCCTGGGATTATAGTCCTAGATAAGACAGTCAGAAACTTGACAGAAAAATCCCCAAAATGAGAGAGCTATAGAATGGCTCAATACGCTCTCCAAACATTCTTGGCACTAAATTCTAGTGCAGTAACACTAGAAAAAGATGCAAAAACACATATGACTTAGGTAATAACAAAACATTCATTATTCACAGGTGATGTGACTATTTACAATAAAGAATCTATAATACATTGGAATTAAGAGAGTCTAATAAAATGTCCAGATATAAAACCAAAATACCAAAATCTATTTCATTTTTATACACTATCAATGGTTAGGAAATGTAACTTTCCAAGTTAACAGATGTCACACCCACAAGGATGTCTATAATCAAAAGTTAGGAACAAGTGTTGACAAGGATGTGGAGAAACTGGAACCATTATGCATTGCTGGTGGGAATATAAAATGGCATGGGTGTTTTGGAATACAGTTTGTTAGTTCCTCAAAAATTAAATCTATAGTTACCATATGACTCAGAAATTCCACTCCTAGGTATATACCCAAGAGAAATGAAAACACACGTCCACACAAAAACCTGTACTCAAATGCTCATAGCAGTGTTATTCAAAATAGCAAAAACAAAAAACTAAAGATCCATCAACTGATAAATGGATAAACAAAATGTGGTATATTCATACAATGGAATTTTATCTAGCCATTAAAAGGAATGAAGCACTAATACATGCTACAACATTATGCTAAGGGAAATAAGCTCTACCTAACAGCCCACATTATTGCATGATCCCATTTATATGATGAAATGTCCAGAATGGGCAAATCATAGAGACAGAAAGTAATTTAAAGGATTTAAACTATAAACAATGAAATTAAACTATAAGCCAATAACAGAAACCAATAAACTATAAACTAATAACCAATAACTGGAAAATCCAATAATACTTGGAGATTAAACATGAATTGGTTAATAGTATTGTACCAGTGTTAAATTTTCTGATCTTGATAAATGTACTGTGGTTATGTAAGAAAATGTCCCTGTTCTTAAGAAATATACACTATGGGGTGCCTGGATGGCTCAGTCGTTAAGCGTCTGCCTTCAGCTCAGGTCGTGGTCCCGGGGTCCTGGGATGGAGCCCCGCATCGGGCTCCCTGCTCCGCGGGAAGCCTGCTTCTCCCTCTCCCACTCCCCCTGCTTGTGTTCCCTCTCTCACTGTCTCTCTCTCTGTCAATATATAAATAAAATCTTAAAAAAAAAAAAGAAATATACACTAAAGTATTTAAGGATATAGGAGTACAGTGTCTGCCATTCACTCTCAAATGATTCAGAAAAATTTATATACACAGAGTACAAATGATAATGCAAGTATGACAAAAGTCAACAACTGCTGAATTTGAGTAAGAGGTATATTACAGTTCCTTGTACTATTCCTGCTACTTCTCTATAATTTTGAAATTTTATCTAAATAAAAAGTTGCCAAAATAATTACAAAATTTAAAAAAAAATAATAAAGTTAACAGGGGCACCTGGATAGCTCAGTCAGTTAAGCGTCCGACTCTTGATTTTGGCTCAGGTTATGATCTCACGGTCATGAGACTGAGCCCCAAATCAGGCTCCATGCTCAGCAGGGAGTCTGCTTGAGGTTCTCTCTCTCCCTCTCCCTGTCTCTCCCCCTGCCCCCTCCAAAATAAATGAATGAATGAATAATAAATCTTTTTAAAAAACATTAAACAGATGAAACAAAAATACTAAATCTATAGGAGGTGGGCACATGGTTGTTTACTGAGAAATTCTTTCATCTTTGCCTTATGTTTGAAATTTTTCATAACAAAATGCTGGAGAAGAAAGTTAACAGAAGTTAACATTTACAATAATACCAAACTGATTAGGTAGCAAAAAACACATCTAACAGGGGCACCTGGGTGGCTCAGTCGGTTAAGCATCTGCCTTCAGCTCAGGTCATGATCCCAGGATCCTGGGATCGAGCCCCACATCAGGCTCCTTGCTCAGCGGGGAGCCTGCTTCTCCCTCTCTCTCTGCCTGCTGCTCCCCCTGCTTGTGCTGTCAACTAAATAAATATTAAAAAAAAAACAAACACATCTAACAAAAGATTGCAGGCCTTTTATGGAAGAGATCCTAAAACATTTTTAAGACATTAAAGAATACCTAAATAAATGGAATGGTATACTTTATGCTTGAATAGGACAACTCAGTGTCATAAAGATGTCAATTCTTTTTTTTTTTAAAGATTTTATTTATTTATTTGACAGAGAGACACAGCGAGAGAGGAAACACAAGCAGGGGGAGTGGGAGAGGGAGAAGCAGGCTTCCCGCTGAGCAGGGAGCCCGATGCGGGGCTCGATCCCAGGACCCTGGCATCATGACCTGAGCCGAAGGCAGACGCTTAACGACTGAGCCACCCAGGCGCCCCATAAAGATGTCAATTCTATC
Source organism: Phoca vitulina (assembly GCF_004348235.1). NCBI lineage: Eukaryota > Metazoa > Chordata > Mammalia > Carnivora > Phocidae > Phoca > Phoca vitulina. The sequence goes on along the minus strand of NW_022589726.1, from coordinate 19,977,778 downwards.
TGAAAAAACTGAAAACAAAACAGAACAAAAACAAAGATAGGGAATGCTAAGCCCTAACGTGAGTTTTGAGATAGTTAAAAAGCTCATTCTAAAAGACCCAAGAATAGCCAAGACTCCTCCAGAAGAAAAATATGTTAGAGGAGTTGCCATCCAGAAATCATTATTTTAAAGCTATAGTAATTAGTCTGTTATATTTGTGCAAGGATATTCTAAGTGACCAGGCGAACAGAATAGAAAACCAGACATCTAGGGGCGCCTGGGTGGCTCAGTCGTTAAGCGTCTGCCTTCAGCTCAGGTCATGATCCCAGGGTCCTGGGATCGAGCCCCGCATGGCTCCCTGCTCCGCGGGAAGCCTGCTTCTCCCTCTCCCGCTCCCCCTGCTTGTATTCCCTCTCTCGCTGTGTCTCTCTCTGTCAAATAAATAGGTAAAATCTTTAAAAAAAAAGAGAGAAAACCAGACATCTATTTCTCAGCTCTCTGTCTTATTCACTTTGAAAATCTCTAGTTATTTTTAATAGTCTTGCACCAATACCATACTGGTATTAGTATTGTTTAGACTCATAAATTGGGTGGTAGGTTCACAGGTGTTCATTTCATTATTATATTCTATAACTTATATGTTACAAATATTCTTTTATATGCTGCCAGTATTACTTTAATTATTTTTAAATAAAGCACAGAAATGTGGCTGGCCTCTAAGAAGCCTCTATCTAGGAATCTGAACGTCATTAGGACATACTTCATTTCTATTTCCTGTGCCTATTCTTTCTGCATTTGGACTATTTTCTCAGGCTGCCTGTCATAAAGTTCAAATTTGGCTGCAGCTGCTTTGAACTTAAAACTAAGCAGTCATGTGACTACAGTGAACAAGGTTTTCCTCTGGCAGTTCCAGTTAAAATGGTGCTACAGAAGTATTCCAATTGGCTAGACTTACACTTCATACAATACAATACAATACATACTCCCAGACCAATCAGTGTTCTAGGAGAATGGAATTCTAGGAATGGAACAGTTAGGTCATCCGCCCACCTACAGCCAAGGGGACAATGGGGAAGGATGCAGGGCACACAAAATTCTCAGCTACCACATGTGGCGACTGCAACCCTGAGGCTGATAAGATCAGATGCTGCTGTTACAGAAGCTTTTCTATGGATAAATCTTACAATAATTTGTCCAATAGTTCCTGAAGTGTTGCCCTGTATTTTCCTCTCTCTTCAGTAGCAAAGAACCACTTATGTTCAGGAATTAGCAGAGAAGTGAAGGGAGTATATGAATTAAAAATCTGTTTTATTTTCATGTAGACCATCCTTCAAAACTTAGCGTTCTTAGAAAATTTAATAAAAAATTATTCACAACTTAGAACCTAAGATTGATCTCAGCATTTACCTCCTTGGCCCTTGACAATTTTTATATAGCTTTATTTTGTAAAAAGTGTAGATGCTTGGGGCGCCTGGGTGGTACAGTTGGTTGGGCGTCCTACTCTTGGTTTCCACTGGGGTTGTGAGAATGAGCCCCACAGGGGCTCTGCACTCAGCAGAGCGTGTGCTTGAGACTCTCTCTCCCTCTCCCCCCTCCCTCCTCCAAGTAAATAAATAAACCTTAAAAAAAAAAAAAAGTATAGATCCTTTTGAGAGAACTTTAAGAAACAGAGGAAAGAAAGATAACAAAAATAACCTGAAATTCCAACTATCTAGAGATATAGTGGTCATTAACATTTGGCGACCATTCTTCCACAGTCTTCCTAGGCATATACATGTGTATATGGATACAGTTTTACATAACTGTTGAGCCACTTGGGAAAGAAAACCTATTCAACACGAACATTTTATATTACTGTCAAAATGCCTGCTCTTCGAAATCATTTACTGGTATTTTTGTTGTTGTTGTTGTTAACAGGTAATGTTACAGATGTGTTACAGGAAGCAGAAGTGCATTATATCTCTCGAAAGATTTGCGATTCTGAGCAGAGTTATGGGAAAATTATTCCTAACACTTCATTTTGTGCAGGTGATGAAGATGGGATTTTTGATACTTGCAGGGTAAGACCAAATAATTTTCCTTTGAAATATTTTCTAAAGCTAGAAGGAAACTTCAACAAGGTCTTTGATCACTTTCTGGTGAAGTCTTAATTATTAAGTTTATAAATATTGCACTCTTTTTTCTCCTTTTTAACTACAGTCCGACAATCCAAATCCTCTTGCTTTCCTGGTCAAATTTAGACAAAATTTGCCTTGGATTTTTCTTTTTTTTTATTACTACCTCTATTGAGGTATAATTTACATATAAGCAATTCACCCTTATTTAGGGTGTACAACTCAATGGGTTTTTAGTATATTTACAGAGCAGTGCAACCATTATCGTAATCTAATTTTGGAATACTTTTGTCAACCCAAAAAGAAGCCTCGACCCATTACAAATCACTCCCCATTCTCCTCCCACCTGCCCCTAGACCTAAGCAAACACTAAACCCTATATATTTGACTATTCTGGAAATTTCATATGAATAGAATCATTCAATATGTAATCTTTTGTGATTGGCTCCTTTTACTTAATATAATGTTTCCAAGGTTCATCTATATTGTAGCATGTATTAATACTTTATTCATTTTATCGCAGAATAATATTCCATTGTATGGATGTGCCTCATTTTATCCATTCATTAGTTGATGGATATTTGAGCTATTTCCACTTTTTGACTATTATGAATAATGTTGCTATACACATTTGAGTATACATTTTTTATGTGTAGGTAGGTTTTTCTTTCTCTTAGAAATTCCACCTAGGACTGGAATTGCTAGGTCAATGTTTAACATTTTGAAGAACTGCCAAACTCTATTCCAGAGTGGCTGCACTATTTTACATTCCCACCAGCAATATGAAGGCTCCAATTTCTCCACATCCTTGCCTGCACTTGTTGTCTTTTTGATCACAGCCATCCTTGTGTGTATGAAGTGGTATTTCATTGTGGTTTTAATTTGTGTTTCCCTGGTGACTAATGATGTGGAGCATTTTTTCATGTAATTATTGGCCAGCCATTTGTAGATCTTCTTTGGATAAATGTCTATTCAGATCCTTTGCCCATTTTTAAATTGAGTTATTTATCTTTTTATTATTGAGTCATAAGCCTTTTTTATATATTCTAGATACCAGTCCCTTACCAGATATATGGTTAGCAAATTATTCTCTCCCATTCTGTGGTCTCTCTTTTCATTTCCCTAATGTTACCATTTGTAACATAGAAGTTTGTTTTTTCTTAATTTTTATGAAGTCAATTTATCTGGTTTTTTTTTGGTTTCGTCTCTTGTGCTGTTTGAATCTTTTTTCTCTTTTCTTCACTACTTCTAAATATATCAGCACTTCACTCCCGAGCAGTACCCCATACTCTAACGTTGTTCTACTCATTCTGGTTTCTGTAATCCAGGGTTTATCTTTCCAGTGTCCTTTTCCTTAAAAATTTTGCTGAGTAAAACAGTAGAGAATCTAATCTAATTGAATTGCATTCATAAGCAAAACATCCTCATTATCAAAAAATAACTATTCAGTGCCAACCTTACATAGAGAAACTGAAAACACCTTGGAAATACAGTCCTTAGTCTTTAGGTTCTGAAAGCATTATCTCAATGTCCTTGTTGTTTTCAGTGATTTCTTTAGTAATAGTGCTTTGGTGCATTGACAGCCTTGCAGAAACCAGGACAGACATCTGTGATTTGTAATAGAACTGAGAGCCTTAGCTATTTATTCCTGTTACCCTGCACCAGCCAACATTAACACTTAGATGCCACCTCTTTCGAGATGCCAGTTTACTCCTCTAGTTAGCAAACCATGCACACACACCTTAAAGAATCCTTTATCCATCTTAAAGTTACACTTTTCACATACAGCATTAAGCGATAGAAGTATTCTGTTGGTATTTACAGTATTTTGCACACTATTTCCTAAATTACATGTCTCCTGAATAATTGTACTAAAAAATCCAAACAATGTGATTTATACAATTCTGGTTCAAAACAATGCAGATAGGAAGTTTATTCACCAGCTTTATGGCTTCCTCTAAATATTGGGCCAGATGGAATGCCTTCTGTCTGAGTTGGAATATAAAAATGAAAATCTATGGATCTTTAGAACTTGAAGGTATATTAAAAATGTGTATTTATATAAATGTATGATTAATGTGATTAATTTATTCCAGCTTTACTGTTGTTTAAAGACTACTAGAAGCAACTAACAATATTTTGGGACTTTTTTAATAGGGTGATAGTGGTGGACCATTAATGTGCTACTTACCAGAACATAAACGATTTTTTGTAATGGGAATTACCAGTTACGGATATGGCTGTGGTCGAAAAAATTTTCCTGGTGTCTATTGTGGGCCATCCTTCTACCAAAAGTGGCTGACAGATCACCTCTACCAGGCAAGCAATAAAGGCATATTTAACATAAATATTCTACTTGGACAGGTCCTTGTAGCCTCAGGTTCTGTTGTCTTACTAGCAATTCCATAATGAAATTCTGAAGAATCTTTATTTTGCGTTGTGTCCCTCTCCATGTTCTACATAATGAGTATCATTTATTCTTTTGGTAAATAATTGCCCACTTTACAGTTCTCATGTGAATATTTTTTGGAACAAAAGGATTGTGACATATTAAATATGTAATTATAAATTTGGCACTGAATCACATGCTTCTTTAATGTATTTTGATTATTTTTTATGTTATAATCATAATTTCACCTTTGGAATACTTTCCTAGAGTTTGTGTAGAATTTTTAGTTATTAAATATATACCTTATGTATATAAATGCCAAATAATAAAGAGTTTATAATTAAAATGAAAGCTGTTCTTTTGTTAAATTAATCAAAACAATTTCCTTTTAATTTAGATTTTATTTAAAGCCATTTACTTGATTTATATTTTTTAATTATCATCTTGTTTCTGGTTCCAAAGTATACTCGGATAAAGAGTATTTGCCTATTTTTAAAATTCTAATTGAAATAATTTTTAAAATATTAATACTTCCTTCCTTAGGCCAAAAAAGAATGATGGTTCAGACACCACCAAATAATTTACTTCTTAAAAATTTATAATGTGACTTTCTTACAGCTTTTACCTACTTTCTAAACCTATTTTCTTGAAGTTCATGCTCGAATTTTGTATTCCTTGGGCTTTCTGAACTAACTGTAAGGAGAGGTGGCTAAAATGCTCGCTAGGTAAAAGAGGGAATCCAACCTGGGATAAACTTTATGATGACTAATCTATAAATTAAATTATTAAAACAAAAGAACAAGTTGATTGAATTAGTATCTACTATTAATAAATTCACATCTCCTTTGAACTTTGGGAACCCATGTAGTAAAGGAGAAATATTTTTCTCATCCTTGTTTTTATATTCAACTAGCTAAAACCAAGCATTTTGTTTTTGTTGTTATTTTGTTTTGCTTTAACCTAATTTCAGGGTTTAACTGAAAGTAAACATTAGTTTTCCATCTATTAATTCTCTTGGTGAGGGGGATGCCTGGGTGGTTCAGTCGGTTAAGCATCCAACTCTTGATTTCGGCTCAGGTCATAATCTCAGGGTGATGAGACTGAGCCCCACATTGGGCTCCTTGCTGAATGTGGAGCTTGCTTGAGAGTCTCTCTCTCCCTCTGCCCCTCCCCTCTCTATTCGTGCTCTCGGACTTGCCTGCACACACACAAAAATATGTTCGTGCATTCTCTCTTCCTCTCTCAAAAAAAAAAAAGAATTCTCTTAGGGATCATTACTGGTTTAATGCTCAAGAGGTACAAGACTGTGATTTTTATAGTCTTATAAGCAACACTGCTGGGATATTGACTGTTCTTTCTTAAAAGAGACCCTAGGTTATCCATTAACAAGGTCTTATAAGGAATTAGTTGGTAATGCTTGCAAAGCAATCAGCATAATGTATTAGTCTTTTCCTATTTATACTACCTGAGTACCATGCAGATTCACTTGATAGCCTTGAATGTTAATATTAAGGAACTCTTCTAAAATATATTGACAGCAAGCTCTTGCTTTTCACTTCAAAAGAAATGACTAAAAGAGTCTTAATTACTCTTTAGGCGTGTATTTGTAATCAGGCAGGAGCTACTACCAGCAACTTATCTTTTGCCCAGCTTAGATCACTTACTTCAGGAAACTGGAATTCAGTTATGTAACACTTCCTTCCACCAAAACAGACTATTAGAATACAGACTGCACTTTATTTTTAATTTTTTTATTTGAGTATAGTTGACACACAGTAACAAAATGCCAATAAATACATACCTATCAATAATTACTTTAAATGTAAATGGACTTAATTCTCCAATAAAAAGACATAGGGTGACTGGATTAAAAAAAGAAAAGACCCACCTCTATAGTACCCACAAGAGACTCATTTCAGACCCACAAAAGACACATACAGACTGAAAGTGAAAGGCTGGAAAAACGTATACCATGCAAATGGAAGAAAAAAAAAAGGCCAGGGTAGCAATACTTATAACAGACAAAATAGACTTTAAAACAAAGACTGTGGATGGAAAAACCCTCAACAAAATATCAGCAAACTGAATTCAACAATACATTAAACAGAATCATTTACCACAATCAAGTAGGATTTATTCCAGGGATGCAAGGATGTTCAATGTTTGCAAATCAATCAGCATGATACATCACATTAACAAGAGAAAGGATAAGAACCATATTATCATCTCAACAAATGCCAGAGTATTTGACAAAATACAATATCCATTCATGCTAAAAAACTCTCAACAAAGTGGAGATAATAAAAGCCATATATGAAAAACCTAGAACTAACATCATACTCAATACTGAAAAACTGAGCTTTTTCTCTTAGATTGGGAACAAGACAAAGATGCCTACTCTTGCCACTTTTATTCAATATAGTACTGGAAGTCCCAGCCACAAGTTGGATGCTTGTCTCAGACAAGAAAAAGAAATAAAAGGCATTCAAATTGGTAAGGAGGCAGTAGAATTGTCACTATTTGCAGATGACATCATATAAAGAAAAACCTAAAGTCTCCACCAAAAAAACTACTAGAACTAATAACTGAACTCAATAAAGCTGCAAAATATAAAATTAATATATAGAAATTTGTTGCATTGCTATATACTTAAAATGAAGTAGTGGAAAGGGAAAGTAAGAAAACCATCACACTTACAACTGTACCAAAAACAATAAAATACCTGGGAATAAATTTCACCAAGGAGGTGAAAGACCTGTGCTCTGAAAATTATAAAACACTGATGAAAGAAATTGAAGACAATACAAATAAATGGAAAGATATACCATGCTATGGATTAGCATGCACTAATTAATTTTGTTAAAATGCCCTTAGTACCCAAAGCAATTAGATCCAATGTAATCCCTGTCAAAATACCAATAGTATTTTTCACAAAACTAAAACAAATAGTCCTAAAATTTGTATGGAACCAAAAAACACGCTGAATAGCCAAATCAATCTTGAGAAAGAAGAACAAAGATGAAGGTATCACACTCCCAGACTTCAAACTGTACTACAAGGCTATAGTAGTCAAAATAGTATGGTAATGGAACAAAAACAGACACATAAATCAATAGAACAGAATAGAAAGCCCAGAAATAAACCCATGTTTATATGGTCACTTAAAAAGAGGCAAGAACATAATATGGGAGAAAAGACAGTCTCCTCAGTAAATGGTGTTAGGAAAACATATGCAAAAGAAAGTATATATGCAAAAAAAATGCAAAAGAATGATACTGGACCACTTTCTTACACCATATAGAAAAACAAACTCAAAAGTCAATTAAAGACCTAAATACAAGACCTGAAACCATAACAATCCTAAAAGAAAACATAGGCAGTTATTTTCTGGACATCGGTTTTATTTTTTTTAAGATTTTGTTTATTTGTCAGACAGAGAGAAAGAGAGAGCACAAGCAGGGGGAGTGGCAGGCAAAGGGAAAAGGAGGCTCCCCGCTAAGCAAGGAGCCCGATGCAGGACTCCGATCCCAAGACCCTGGGATCATGACCTGAGCCAAAGGCAGATGCTTAACCAACTGAGCCACCCAGGCATCCCTGGACATTGGTTTTAGCAATATTTTTTTGGATCTGCCTCCTCAGGCTAGCATAAGAAAACCAAAAATAAACAATTGGGACTACATCAAATTAAAAAGATTTTGCAAAGTAAAGGAAACCTTCAACAAAATGAAAAAGCAACCTACTGAATGGGAGAAGATATTTGTAAAGTATATTTTAAATAGGGGTAAATATCCAAAATATATAAAGAACTCATGCAATGCAACACCAAAAAACCACAATGTGATTAGAAAATGGGCAGAAGACAGGGGTGCCTGGGTGGCTCAGTTGGTTAAGCATCCAACTCTTGGTTTTGGCTCAAGTCATGATCTCACGGTCTCACGGTTGTGGGATCAAGCCCCACGTCAGGCCCAGCGCAGAGTCTGCTTCAGATTCTCTCCCTCTCTCTGCCCCTCCCCCCCACTCACTCTTTCTCTCAAATAAAGAAAATCTTTTTTTTTTTTTTTTAAAGATTTTATTTATTTATTTGACAGAAAGAGACACAGTGAGAGAGGGAACACAAGCGGAGGGAAGTGGGAAAGGGAGAAGCAGGCTTCCCGCGGAGCAGGGAGCCCGATGTGGGGCTCGATCCCAGGACCCTGGGATCATGACCTGAGCCGAAGGCAGACACTTAACCACTGAGCCACCCAGGCGCCCCAAGAAAATCTTTTAAAAGATTTTTTTTTTTTAAGATTTTATTTATTCGTCAGAGAGAGAGAGAACACAAGGGGGGGAAGTGGCAAGCAGAGAGAGAAGCAGGCTCCCTGCTGAGCAAGGAGCCTGATGCAGGACTCGATCCCAGGATCCTGAGATCATGACCTGAGCAGAAGGCAGATGCTTAACCAATTGAACCACCCAGGCGTCCCAAATAAAATCTTTTTAAAAAAATGAGCAGAGGACCTGAATAGACATTTTCCCAAGGAAGACATACAGATGGCCAACATGGAAAGATGCTCAATATCACTAATCATCAGGGAAATGCAAATCAAAACCACAATGAGATATCACCTCACACCTGTCAGAATGGCTAGTATCAAACCCTCATGCACTAACGGTGGGAATGTAAATTGGTGTAATCACTATGGAAAACATTGGAGATACCTCAAAAAATTAAAAAAAGAAACACCATACAATCCAGCAATTCCACTACTGGGTATTTACCCAAAGAAAATGAAAACACTAATTTGAAAAGATACCTACACCCCTACGTTCCTTGCAGCACTATATGCAATAGCCAAGATATGGAATCAACCTAAGTATCCATCGACAGATGAATGGATAATGAAGTTGTAGTATGGAATATTACTCAGCCATAAAAAGCGTGAAATCTTGCCATTTGCAACAACATGGATGGACCTAGAGGGTATTATGCTAAGTGAAATAAGTCAGACAGAAAAAGACAAATACTGTATGATTTCACTTATATGTGGAATCTTAAAAACAAAACAAATGAACAAACAAAACAAAACAGAGACTCATAAATACATAGAACAAACTGGTGGTTGCCAGAGGGGAGGGGCGTGAGGGAATGGGCAAAATAGGTGAAGGTGATTAAGAGGTACAAATTTAACTGCAACAAAATAAATAAGGATATAAAGTATACAGTGATACAAAGTATAGCACAGGGAATATAGTAAATAATACTGTAATAACTTTGTTCCTTTGATGTGACATTTCTCATTTTCACAGAAAGTCAAATAGCAAATATCAGCACTTTTATAACAGCAAAGACCTTTCCACTTCTCCGTTCACACAAGCTTGTACCTTACTTCTTTTGCTCATTACTTAATGAGGAACCAGTCTGAACTGCTGGGCTCTGAGAGGGCAGGGGACTTGGTTTTCTTTCATTTTTTCTTTTTTATTTCCTAGTAACATTTGTATCCCCTATTTATTATTCAGAATTTAGGCCATCATCTACAAACATAAAGGAAAGCTAGTCATATGTGAAATATTTATAAATGAATTAAGCAGTACAAAGAAAAATTCTTGTTAGTCCAAGTTTTTTTTTTTTAATTTTTTTTTAATTTTATTATGTTATGTTAGTCACCATACAATACATCATTGGTTTTTGATGTGGTGATCCACGATCCATTGTTTTTGTATAACACCCAGTGCTCCATGTAGTACGTGCCCTCCTTAATACCCATCACCAGGCTAACCAATCCCCCCTCCCCTCTAAAACCCTGTTTGTTTCTCAGAGTCCATAGTCTCTCATGGTTCATCTCTCCCTCCAATTCCCCCCCCCCCATTTTTCCCTTCCTTCTCCTAATGTCCTCCATGTTATTCCTTATGTTCCACAAATAAGTGAAACCATATGATAATTGACTTTCTCTGCTTGACTTATTTCACTTAGCATAATCTCCTCCAGTCCCATCCATGTTGATGTAAAAGTTGGGTATTCATCCTTTCTGATGGCTGAGTAATATTCCATTGTATATATGGACCACATCTTCTTTATCCATTCATCTGTTGAAGGGCATCTCGGCTCTTTCCACAGTTTGGCTATTGCGGACATTGCTGCTATGAACATTGGGGTGCATATGGCCTTTCTTTTCACTACATCTGTGTCTTTGGGGTAAATACCCAGGAGTGCAATTGCTGGGTCATACGGTAGCTCTATTTTTAAATTTTTGAGGAACCTCCACACTGTTTTCCGAAGTGGCTGTACCAACTTGCATTCCCACCAACAGTGTTAAGAGGGTTCCCCTTTCTCCACAACCTCTCCAATATTTGTTGTTTCTTTCCCTGTCCATTTTTGCCATTCTAACTGGTGTAAGGTGGTATCTCAGTGTGGTTTTGATTTGGATTTCCCTGATGGCTAATGATGATGAACATTTTTTCATGTGTCTGTTAGCCATTTGTATGTCTTCTTCAGAGAAGTGTCTTTTCATATCTTCTGCCCACTTTTTGACTTGATTCTTTGTTTTTCGGGTGTTGAGTTTGAGAAGTTCTTTATAGATCTTGGATACCAGCCATTTATCTGTAGTGTCATTTGCAAATATCTTCTCCCATTCTGTGGGTTGCCTCTTTGTTTTGTTGACTGTTTCCTTTGCTGTGCAGAAGCTTTTTATCTTGATGAAGTCCCAAAAGTTCATTTTTGCTTTTGTTTCACTAGCTTTTGGAGATGTATCTTGAAAGAAGTTGCTGTGGCCGATGTCAAAGAGGTTACTGCCTATGTTCTCCTCTAGGATTTTGATGGATTCCTGTCTCACATTGAGGTCTTTCATCCACTTTGAGTTTATCTTTGTGAATGGTGTTAGAGAATGGTCGAGTTTCATTCTTCTGCATGTGGCTGTCCAATTTTCCCAGCACCATTTACTGAAGAGACTGTCTTTTTTCCATTGCATGTTTTTTCCTGCTTTGTCAAAGATTATTTGACCATAGAGTTGAGAGTCCATATCTGGGTTCTCTATTCTGTTCCATTGGTCTATATGTCTGTTTTTGTGCCAGTACCATGCTGTCTTGATGATCACAGCTTTGTAATATAGCTTGAAATTGGGCAACGTGACCAATATTTATGAGTCTCTGTCACATATTCTTTGGTCCAGCTTTGTTTTTCTTTTTCAACATTTCCTTGGCGATTCAGGGTCTTTTCTGATTCCATACAAATTTTAGGATTGTTTGTTCCAGCACTTTGAAAAATATCATTGGAATTTTGATCGGGATGGCATTGAAGGTATAGATTGCTCTGGGTAGCATAGACATTTTAACAATGTTTATTCTTCCGATCCATGAGCATGGAATATTTTTCCATCTTTTTGTGTCTTCTTCAATTTCTTTCATGAGTGTTTTGTAGTTCCTAGAGTATAGATCCTTTATCTCTTTGGTTAGGTTTATTCCGAGGTATCTTATGGTTTTTGGTGCTATTGTAAATAGAATCGTTTCTCTAATTTCTCTTTCTACAGTTGCGTTGTTAGTGTATAAGAAAGCAACTGATTTCTGTGCATTGATTTTGTATCCTGCCACATTACTGAATTGCTGTATGAGTTCTAGTAATTTGGGGGTGGAGTCTTTAGGGTTTTCCACATAAAGTATCATGTCATCTGCGAAAAGAGAGAGTTTGACTTCTTCTTTGCCAATTTGAATACCTTTTATTTCTTTTTGTCGTCTGATTGCTGTTGCTAGGACTTCTAGTACTATGGTGAACAATAGTGGCGAGAGTGGGCATCCTTGTCGTGTTCCTGATCTTAAGGGAAAGGCTCTCAGCTTTTCCCCATTGAGGATGATATTCGCTGTGGGTTTTTCATAGATGGATTTTATGAACTTGAGGAATGTTCCCTCTATCCCTATACTCTGGAGAGTTTTAATCAGGAAAGGATGTTGTATTTTGTCAAATGCTTTTTCTGCATCAATTGAGAGGACCATATGGTTTTCTCCCTCCTCTTATTAATGTGTTCTATCACATTGATTGATTTGCGAATGTTGAACCACCCTTGCATCCCGGGGATAAATCCCACTTGGTCGTGGTGGATGATCCTTTTAATGTATTGTTGGACCCTATTAGCTAGGATTTTGTTGAGGATTTTGGAATCCATATTCATCAGGGATATCGGTCTGAAATGCTCCTTTTTGATGGGGTCTTTGCCTGGTTTGGGGATTAAGGTAATGCTGGCCTCATAGAATGAGTTTGGAAGTTTTCCTTCTGTTTCTATTTTTTGAAACAGCTTCAGTAGAATAGGTGTTATTTCTTCTTTGAATGTTTGGTAGAATTCCCCAGGGAATCCATCAGGCCCTGGACTCTTGTTTTTTGGGAGGTTTTTGATCACTGCTTCAATCTCGTTACTGGTTATTGGCCTATTCAGGTTGTCAATTTCTTCCTGTTTCAGTCTTGGCAGCTTATAGGTTTCCAGGAAGGCCTCCATTTCATCCAGATTGCTCAGTTTATTGGCATATAGTTGTTGATAATAACTTCTAATAATTGTTTCTATTTCCTTGGTGTTAGTCGTGATCTCTCCCCTTTCATTCATAATTTTATTAAATTGGGTCCTTTCTCTTTTCTTTTGGATAAGTCTGGCCAGTGGTTTATCGATCTTATTAATTCTTTCAAAGAATCAACTTCTAGTTTCGTTGATCTGATCTACTGTGTTTCTGGTTTCTAATTCACTGATTTCTGCTCTAATTTTAATTATTTCTCTTCTAATGCGTGGCTTAGGCGTCGTTTGTTGCTTTTTCTCTAGTTCTTTAAGGTGTAGAGTTAGTTGGTGAATTCAGGATTTTTCTATTTTTTTGAGTGAGGCTTGGATGGCTATGTATTTCCCCCTTAGGACCGCCTTTGCAGTATCCCATAGGTTTTGGACCGATGTGTTTTCGTTCTCATTGATTTCCATGAATTGTTTAAGTTCTTTGATTTCTTGGTTGACCCAAACATTCTTGAGCAGAGTGGTCTTTAGCTTCCAAGTGTCTGAATTTCTGCCAAATTTTTTCTTGTGATTGAGTTCCAGTTTTAGAGCATTGTGGTCTGAGAATATGCAGGGAATAATCTCAATCTTTTGGTATCGGTTGAGACCTGATTTGTGACCCAGTATATGGTCTATTCTGGAGAAAGTTCCATGTGCACTCAAGAAGACTGAGTATTCTGTTGTTTTAGGGTGGAATGTTCTATAAATATCTATGAGGTCCATCTGGTCCAATGTATCATTCAAAGCTCTTGTTTCCTTGTTGATTTTCTGCTTAGATAATCTGTCCATTGCTGAGAGTGGAGTATTGAGGTCTCCTACAATTAACGTATTGTTATCAATATGACTCTTTATTTTGGTTAACAGTTGGCTTATGTAGATGGCTGCTCCCATGTTGGGGGCATAGATATTTACAATTGTTAGATCTTCTTGTTGGATAGACCCTTTAAGAATGGTATAGTGTCCTTCTGTGTCTCTTATTACAGACTTTAGTTTAAAATCTAATTTGTCTGATATAAGAATTGCTACCCCAGCTTTCTTTTGAGGTCCGCTGGCATGGAAGATGGATCTCCATCCCTTCACTTTCAGTCTGGATGTATCTTTAGGTTCAAAATGAGTCTCTTGTAGACAGCATATGGATGGGTCCTGTCTTTTTATCCAATCTGCAACCCTGTGCCGTTTTATGGGAGCGTTTAGGCCATTCACGTTGAGAGTGATTATTGAAAGATATGAATTAATTGTCATCATGTTGCCTGTGAAGGTGTTGTTTTTATAGATTGTCCCTGTAAATTTCTGTTGTAGATCACTCTTGGGGTCTTTCTCCTTTTATAGAACCCCCCTTAATATTTCTTGCAGGGCCGGCTTAGTGGTCACATATTCTTTCAGTTTCTGCCGGTTGTGGAAACTCTGCATCTCTCCATCCATTCTAAATGAAAGCCTTGCTGGAGAAAGTATTCTTGGCTGCATGTTCTTCTCATTTAGTACCCTGAATATGTCTTGCCAGGCCTTTCTGGCTTGCCAGGTCTCTGTGGATAGGTCTGACGTTATTCTGATGTTCCTCCCTCTGTACGTAAGGAATCTCTTCCCCCTAACTGCCCTTAAGATGGTTTCCTTGGTGCTAAGATTTGCAAGTTTTACGATTACATGCCGGGGTGTTGGCCTGTTTTCCTTGATCTTAGGAGGGGTCCTCTCTGCCTCTAGGACTCGAATGTTTGTTTCATTCCCCAGATTAGGGAAGTTCTCAGCTATGATTTGCTCAAATACATCTTCTAGTCCTCTCTCTCTCTCAACTCCCTCCGGGATTCCAATTATTCTGACATTGGAACGCTTCATGATGTCACTTATTTCTCAGATTCTATTTTCATGGATTCTGAGTTGTTTTTCCCTGGCCTCCTCTTTTCCCTTTTTATCTATTATATTGTCTTCCAGGTCGCTTATTCTCTCTTCTGCCTCAGTTACCCTAGCTGTTAGATTATCTAGATTGGATTGGATCTCATTGATAGCATTTTTAAGTTCTGCCAATTCACCTTTTATTTCTGCCCTTAGAGACTCTATGTTGCCATTAATTGATTTCTCCATTCTAGCCATTGTCTTCACAATTGCTAGCCTGAATTCCATCTCCGACATCTTGGTTATATCTGCATCCATTTGTAAATCTGCAGCATAAGCCATAATCTCTGAGTCTTTTCTATTTTGGGGGCTCCTCCTCCTAGTCATTCTATTGATGGGTGTTTGAGGGAATGTATAGAGTCCAAATTATTGACCAGAACCCAAGCAAGATGCACCTGTTTTCTTGGGACCTTAGGGTTGCTGGCCTCTTGTTTTCCCAGCCTGTCTTCTGCCCTGCCCCCCTGTGGCGGGGGATGGGCTCAGTGGGAATCCGTCTTTGGGGCTTTTGTTCTCTGGCGGCTTTCCCTGGCGGCTTTCCGCGTTTCTTCCGTGAGTCAGAGCAGAAGAGACCGTTTCCAACCCTCTGCCTCAGAGCAGAGAGATCGCAGTCTGTTGTTCAGTGAACTCTCTAGGCCACACTGTCTCCGCTTCTGTCTGTGCTGCTATAAACTGCAGCGTCCTGGGTTATGCGCCCCTCCGCAGCGCTCCCAGTCCTGCCTCCAGGTCGGGGCACCTCTCTGCCCTTTGTGCTTCTAAAACCGCCAGCCGCTCCCAGTTCGCGGGCGCGCGACCATCGCTCAAGGTTTCCGTCCCGGGGCTGCAGTTCGCAGGGGCGACCCCACGCTCCGGGTTTCCACCCCGGGGGCTGCCCTAAAGTCCTTTCCCTGCCGCTACCGGTCTGTGAGTCTGCGCCCCGTCCACAGCGCGCGAGGCTGTCACTCACCGGCGGTGTAGGATCCCCACATCCAGGCACCCTCCCGCTGCTGTTTATCCTCCGATATCTGCCCGCAGAATCACAGCTCTCCGCTTCGTACCTCAAAACCAACCGCCTGCGATATTCTGTTTGTAGAGATCCAGATCTTCTTACATCTCAGGCTGGTTTCGTGGGTGCTCAGAGTGGTCTGGTAGATATCCAGCTCAATTCCGGGGACCAGTTGAAATAGGGTCCCCTACTCCTCCGCCATCTTTCCCCGACCCTCAAGTTAGTCCAAGTTTTACATTACTTTTTCTTTAAAGTAATCTCTACACTCAACGTGGGGCTTGAACTCACGACTCTGAGATCAAGAGTCACATGTTCTACCAACTGAGCCAGCCAGGCATCTCCATTATTGTAATAACTTTGAATGGTGACAGAAGGTAACAACTTTTACGGTGGTGAGCATTTTGTAATGCATATAAATATTGAATGACTACACTGTACACCTGAAAGTAATATAATATTGTATTATGTTTGTCAACTGTCCTTCAATTAAAAACAAACAAACGAACAAACAAACCAGGGCACCTGGGTGGCTCACTGGGTTAAGTGTCTGACTCTGGATTTCGGTTCAGGTAATGATCTCAGGGTCATGAGACTGAGCCCCACACCAGGCTTGGAACCTGCTTAAGACTCGCTCTCCCTCTCCCTCTGCCTCTCTCCACCACCCCCTCCCCCACTCTCTCCTTCCCATTCAAAAAACAAAACAAAATAAAGCAAAAAGCTCTTCTACAAAGCAGGAAAGAATATCCAATGTAAATAAGACAGTCTCTTCAACAAATAGTGTTGGGAAAATTGGACAGCAATATGGGGAAGAATGAAACTGGACCACTTTCTTACACCATACACAAAAATAAATTCAAAATGGATGAAAGACCTCAATGTGAGACTGGAAACCATCAAAATCCTAGAGGAGAATGCAGGCAGCAACCTCTTTGACCTCGGCTATAACAACTTCTTACTAGCTAAGTCTCCAGAGGCAAGGGAAACTAAAGCAAAAATGAACTACTGGGACTTCATCAAGATAAAAAGCTTCTGCACAGCAAAGAAAACAATCAACAAAACTAAAAGGCATCCTATGGAATGGGAGAAGATATTTGCAAATGACATATCTGATAAAGGGCTAGTATTCAAAATCTATAAAGAACTTATCATACTCAACACCCCAAAAAACACAATTAATCCAGTTGAGAAACAGACAGAAGATATGAATAGACATTTTTCCAAAGAAGACATCCAGATGGCCAACAGACACATGAAAAGATCTCAACATCACTCATCATCAGGGAAATACAAATCAAAACCACAATGAGATACCACCTCACACCTGCCAGAATGACTCAAATTAACAACACAGGAAACAACAGATGTTGGTGAGGATGTAGAGAAAGGGGAACCCTCTCCAATGTTGGTGGGAATGCAAACTGGTGCAGCCACTCTGGAAAATCATATGGAGGTTCCTCAAAAAGTTAAAAATAGAACTACCCTACAACCCAACAATTACACTACTAGGTATTTACCCAAAGGATACAAACATAGTGATTCGAAGGGGCACATGAACCATTATGTTTATAGAAGCCCCATCAATAATAGCCAAATTATAGAAAGAGCCCAAATGTCCACCGACTGATGAATGGATAAAGAAGATGGGTCTATATATACAATGGAATATTCAGCAGTCAAAAAGAATGAAATCTTTCCATTTGCTACAACGTGGATGGAGCTAGAGTGTATTATACTAAACAAAATAAGTCAGTCAGAGAAAGACAAATACCATATGATTTCACTCATATGTGGAATTTAGGAAACAAAACAGATGAATATAGGGGAAGGAAAAAAAAGACAGAGGCAAACCATAAAAGACTCTTAACTATAGGGAACAAACCAAGGGTTGCTGGAAGGGAGGTGTGCAGGGGATGTGCTAAATGGGTGATGGGGATTAAGGAGGGCACTTGTTATGATGAGCACCAGGTGTCATATGTAAGTGATGAATCACTAAATTCTACTCCTGAAACCAATATTACACTGTATGTTAACTAACTAGAATTTAAGTAAAAATTTGAAAAAACAAAAACCTCTAGCTAAATTGACAAAAAAAGACACAAAATATCAGTATCAGTATGGAAAAGAAAGCATTTCTATAGATCCTACAGATATTAAAAGGATTAGAAGAGAATATTGTGAACAACTCTATACCAATATATTCAACAACTTAGACTTGTTAGGTGGCAAACTTCTGAAAGACAGATTACCAAAACAGACACAAGAAGACCTAGAAAATCTTAATATTCCTATATTTACTAAAGAAATTAAATTTGCAATTAAAAATATACAATATATATATTCATATAATTTTAAAATTTCTAAATTTTATTTTAAAATGCAAACTACCTAGAATAGTCAAAACAATTTTGAGAAAGAACAAAATAAGAGAACTTAAACTACCTGATTTCAAGATTTTCTATAAAGCCACAGTAATCAAAACAGTATGGTCCTGGCATATGGATGGATATACAGAAAATAAAGCAGAATAGAATTCCCAGAAATAGACCCACACGTATATGAGCAATTGATTTTCAACAAAGTTGCCAAGATAATTTAATTGAGGAAAGAATAGTCCTTTTGACAAATTACGCTGTAGTAACTACATATTCATACGGAAAAAATATTAACATTTATGCTATATACCCTACGCTTATAAAGTGCTTTCTGTCAATTATATCTCAATAAAACTAGAAAAGAATTAACTTTGTCCTTTACCTCATATACCATATTTAAAAAAGAAAAAAAAATCTTTAATTGAATCATAGACCTAACCTAAATATAAAATCTAAAACTATAAAACATGTAGAGAGAAAATATAAGAGAAACTCTTTACAACCATAGAAGAGGCAATGGTTTTTAGGGGAAAAAAATCATGGGCCATAAGAAGAAAATGTACAAATTGGACTTTATCAAAATAAAAGGCACAGCTAAGAAAATGACAACATGGATGGACCTTGATGGCATTTTTTTTTTTTTAGATCGATTGGTTGATTTTTAAAGACTTATTTATTTATTTTACAGAGAAAGAGAGAGAGAGTGGGAGAGGGGCAGATGGAGATGAGAGAGAGAATCCCAGCAGATGCCCCGCTGAGAGCAGAGCCCGACTCGGGTGGTTTGATCCCATGACCCCAACATCATGACCTGAGCTGAAACCAAGAGTCAGACGGATGCTCAACTAACCGAGCCACCCAGGCACCTCTTAGTGGCATTATTCTAGGTGAAATAAGTCAGAGAAAGACAAATACCGTACGTTTTCACTTACATGTGTAACCAAAAAAAAAAAAAAAAAAAGAGAGAGAAAGAAAGAAAAAAAAAACAACCCACAAAAAAGAAAAAAACAACAAATTCATAGATGAACGGATTGGTGGTTGCCAGAGGCAAGGAGAGCAGAGGAGAGGGGACAAGATGGGGACACTGCTAAGAGAATAAAAAGACAAGCCACAGACTAGGAAAAAAACCAAACATTTGATAAATGACTTATACTGAGAATATACAAAGAATCTTCAATAAGAAAACAACCCAATTTAAAAATGGTCAAAATATTTGAACAGACACCTTACCAAATAATACACACAAATGGCAAATAAGCCCATTAAAAGATGCTCAACATCATTAATCATCAGGGAAATGCAAATTAAAAGTACAATGAGAGACCACTACATACCTTTTAAAATGGCTAAAATTTACAAAGACAACCATACCAAGTATTGGTGAGGATGTGAAGCAGCTAAATCTCTCCTACACTTACAGTGGGAATATAAAATGGTATACCTGCTTTAGAAAACAGTTTGGCAGTTTCTTAAAAAGTTAAATATTTGCCTACCATGTAACCCATACATTCTATTCATAAGAATTTATCCAAGAGAAATGAAAGCCCATGTCCACACAAAGACCTGTACACTGATGTTCACATTAGCTCAATCTGTAACAGCCAAAAAACAAAGAAACCACCCAAATGTCCAACAACAGGTGAATGGATAAACTGTTATCCATCCATACAATGGAATGCTACTTAATAATAAAATCAATGGATTCATGCAACAATGTTGCTGACCTTCAAAATAATTATGCTGAGTGAAAGAAGTCAGACAAAAATAGCACATAATGCCTGATTCCATTTACTTAAAATTCTAGGAAATGCGTATCAATCTCTAGTGACAGAAAACAGATCAGTACTTGCCTTGGGTTGGGGAGGGCAGGAGGAAAGGATTAAAAAGTGGCAAGGGGAAACTTTTGGGAGTGATGGATATGTTCATTACCTTGACTGAAATGATGGCATCACAGGTACGTACATATGTCAAAATTTATCAGACTGTACACTTTATTTTTTTTTAAGATTTTATTTATTTATTTGACAGAGTGAGAGAGCACAAGCAGGGGAAACAATAGAGGGAGAGAGAGAAGCAGGCTCCTCGCGAAGCAGGGACCCTGAAGTAGGGCTCGATCCCAAGACCCTGGGATCGTGACCCCAGCCGAAGACAGACGCCCAACCATCTGAGCCACCCAGGCACCCCCAGACTGTACACTTTAAATATGCAGTTTATTGTAGGTCAATTCCCCCTCAAAAAAGCTGTTAAAAATGGAAGAGATATAATATTTATAACATATGTATAGGATATAACAATAATGAAACAACAGAACACTCCCGTATCCATGACCCAGTTTAAAAAAGAAAATGTTACCAGGGCCACCTGGGGGGCTTAGTGGCTGAGGGTCTGACTTGATTTCAGCTCAGGTCATGACCTCAGGGTTGTGGGATCCAGCCCAGCCCAGGGCTCCCCACTCCAGGGAGTCTGCTTGAGATTTTCTCTCCCTCTGCCCCTCCCCCTGCTCGTGCTCTCTAAATAAATAAATAAAATCCCTTAAAAAGAAAAAGAAAAAAGCGAATGTTACTATTATTTTTTTAAATTTCTGTGTTCCCTGACCCACCCTAAAGCCAAGGCTTTTTTGTTAAAAACAGATGAATGCTTGAAACTATTTTTTGTGTACTTTAGGTTTTTATGTTCCCAAAGATGAATATTCTGGGGACGATTTTTATCTGAATTAGCTGAGTAATGTAGCAGTCCCGCACAATTTGAAGTTGAAACTTGCCCTTTAAAAAACAGGCTGGCCAAAACGGTGACTCAAAAATAACCCGGTTGAGTTAGGGAAGTCCGAGAGCCTCAGCCCAGAATGTGAAAGGGTTAAATTCTTACTGACTGTGGCCAGGCAAGCGTGTCTATTCACTTCCTCTTTTAAAAAACGGCGTCGGGGAAGGAGAGGGACCAAAGGGTAAGCAGGAAGGGGACACTTGGCAGCAGGCTTGTGGTACGGTTTTAGCAGGCTCCGACCACAGACTGTTTTCTTTGCAGAAATCTATGGAGGATCTGGAGAGGGTGGAAGTGCGCCGTGCATATAAAACTCCAGCTGGAAACTCACAGTAGTTCCCAAACAAACCCAGAGAAGGAGAAGCTGGAACTGCTGTGGAATAAGGGACTGTAATCAACTTTCCTTCTAAGGGAAGCCGGGAACCTTCTCCCATTGCTTCGTGAAAACTAAGCCGAATCTTTTGCCAAACGCCTATAAATGAGGCAAAATGGCCCATGATTTGACTTCAGCTGCATTTCTCTCCCAGCCAGTTCTCTCCTCTGCAGCTGATTGGCTCTGGAGTGTGGCCAGAACTCCACCTCCTGGAATAAAGGAGTCCAGGGCTAACTGGTCTATCTTTCTCTTCTGAATGATGGCGCTTACCGTCTCTATCCTCAGGCTGTTCGTCTGCATCCTGGCATTTCCCATGTTCCTGCTGAACTTTCTGGGCTTGTGGAACCAGATATGCAAAAAATGGTTCCCCTACTTCATGCTGAGGTGCTCCGTGATGTACAACCAGCAGATGGCAAGCAAGAAGCGGGAGCTCTTCAGCAACCTGCAGGACTTCGTGGGCCCCTCCGGGAAACTCTCCCTGCTGGAGATAGGCTGCGGCACCGGGGCCAACTTCAAGTTCTACCCACCCGGATGCAGCGTGACTTGCAGTGACCCCAACCCCAACTTTGACAAGTTCTTGATCAAGAGCATGGCGGAAAACCGACACCTGCAGTTCGAGCGCTTCGTGGTGGCTGCGGGGGAGAACATGCCTCAGGTGGCCGATGGCTCCATGGACGTGGTGGTCTGCACCCTGGTGCTGTGCTCCGTGGAGAGCCAGGAGCGCATCCTCCAGGAGGTGCGCAGAGTGCTGAGGCCGGTGAGTGAGGGGTTGTGAGGAGGGCGAGTTAGTGGTAACCACTGTCACCAAGGGCAGTTCTGTCAATTTCAGGTGTCTCAAACATTCAAACATAAAAAGTAAAACTACTAGAGAAGGCACTGTTGAATTTTTAAAAATCTTAGAGTCAGAAAGAAGCTATAATTGGGCGCCTGGGTGGCTCAGTCGTTAAGTGTCTGCCTTCGGCTCAGGTCATGATCCCAGGGTCCTGGGATCGAGCCCCACATCAGGCTCCCTGTTCAGTGGGAAGCTTGCTTCTCCCTCTCCCACTCCCCCTGCTTGTGTTCCCTCTCTCGCTGGGTCTCTGTCAAAAAAAAAAAAACTTTAAAAAAAAAAAAAAAAAAAGCTATAAAGGGAAAGACTGATTCTGAATACATAAAATTTAAAAACTTCCACAGAGAATAAAAAAAGTACTATAAACAAAGTACCAAAACATAGTAGTATTTGCCAGGGATGATAGACAAAAAGATTAATTTCTTTCATTTTAAGAGACATTACAAATCAAAAGAGATCAATAGGATTTTTTAAAAATAAGAAAAACACAAGAGAAAAATAGGCAAAGAGCAAGAACAGTAAAATATAAATAAAGATAACCAATTACAGGGGCACCTGGGTGGCTCAGTGGGTTAAGGGTGGGACTCTTGATTTCTGTTGGGGTCCTAATCTCAGGGTAGTGGGATCAAGCCCTGCCTCGGGCTGGAGCTGCGTATGGAGCCTGCTTGGGATTCTCTCCCTCCCTCTCTCTCTGCCCCTCCCCCACTTCCTCCCTCCCCCCTCTTAAAAAAAAAGGCAATTATATGATGAAAATGCTCAACCTTACACACAAAGAAACTAAAGCAAGATACCATTTTTACCTATTATACTGTCAGAGGCTTTTAAGGTCAGTATGGTATTGGGATTTGTTTGGGAGGCAGGAAACCCCCATAACATTGGAGGAAGTGCCCTCTTTGGAGGGTAATTTGATAATATTCAAAACTTAAAGTGCACATAGTCTTTTATCCAGTAGTAATTTATCCTATAGCTATACTGCACAAATATGCAAAAACTTGTCTATATGCAAAGACTTTCATTGGAGTATTTGTAATAGCATAAATTGGAATTATCCTAAATGTTCATCAATAGGAGGCTGTTCAGGATGCCTGGGTGGCTCAGTCCGTTAAGCCTCTGCCTTCGGCTCAGGTCATGATCCCAGGGTCCTGGGATCGAGTCCTACATCAGGCTCCCTGCTCAGCAAGGAGCCTGCTTCTCCCTCTGCCTGCAGCTCCCCCTGCTTGTGCTTGCACGCTCTCTCTCTCTGACAAATAAATAAAATCTTAAAAAAAAAAAAAATAGGCTGTTCAAGTAAATTGTCTGTCACATAGTATAAAAGAATTCTGTGCATCTGTTAAAAAGAACAAGGAAGAGTTATGTTAATATGAAAAAATCCCCAAGAGATAATGTTAAATGAAAAAAAGCAATCAAAGCATAGACTATTATGTAGAGTATAAGCCCACTGTGCAAAGGCTTACATACATACACACACACACATACATATACATATGTGTATATGTTAATGGGAATGATAGACAAGAAACTTTTTAAAACATTTTTATTTATTTGTCAGAGAGACAGCACAAGCAGAGGGAACAGCAGAGGGAGAGGGAGAAGCAGGCTCCTCACTCAGCAAGGAGCCTGATTTGGGGCTCAATCCTAGGACCCTGGGATCATGACCTGAGCTGAAGGCAGACGCTCAATGACTGAGCCACCCAGGCATCCAAAGAAACTTTTTTTTTTAAGATTTATCCACCTATTTTTGGGAGCAAGCACACGGGGGAGGGGCAGAGGGAGAGAGAGAATCTCAAGCGGACTCCATGCTGAGCATGGAGATGGACATGCGGCTGGATCCCACGAACTTGAGATCATGACCTGAGCTGAAATCAAGAGTCAGATGCTTAACCAACTGAGCCACCCAGGTGTCCTGAAATGTTCTGATTCTTATTTCCAAATGCTGGGTTCTTGTGTCCTAAGACTGGGCAGTAAATGGGCAAGGCTAGTAAGTGTTTTGCTTACAGTGTTACCCCTACAAAGCAAGTTAATGATTACCTGCATTTTCTAGCACTCTTAATGAGATCGCATTCTTGGTAGTCTTCCTTAGCTCCTGTGAAGCACCCACTCTCTGCTAAATATAACCAGGAGCTTTATTACAGTGTCATTTAACCCTCACAATAGTCCTTTATAGCAGATACTGTCTTCATGGTGTGTTAAGGAAACAGAGGTTAAGAAACTTACCCAAAGTTACATAGATAGTAGGTCTGACTTTCTTTAATGCAAATATTTTTTTTTTTAAGATTTTATTTATTTAGGGGTGCCTGGGTGGCTCAGTCGTTAAGCATCTGCCTTCGGCTCAGGTCATGGTCCCAGGGTCCTGGGATCGAGCCCCACATCAGGCGCCCTGCTCCGCGGGAAGCCTGCTTCTCCCTCTCCCACTCCCCCTGCTTGTGTTCCCTCTCTCGCCGTGTCTCTCTCTGTGTCAAATAAATAAATAAATAAAATCTTTATTAAAAAAAAGATTTTATTTATTTATTCATTAGAGACAGAGAGAGAGAGAGGCAGAGGCAGAAGGAAAAGCAGGCTCCCTGCTCAGCGGGGACTCGATCCCAGAACCTGGGGATCATGACCTGAGCTGAAGGCAGACGCTTAACCTTCTGAGCCACCCAGGCATCCCTAATGCAAATATTCTTACTGCTGCATCACAGAGCTTGTCATTAGGGCCTTTTTATCTCTCTGACTACAACATTTCTACCACTTTTGCTGGCTGTTCTTCCTCTGCCCATCTCTAAACACTGGAGTTTCTTTTTTGGCTCTCATTTCACTTAAATACAGCCCCAAGACAATCTCATGGACAGCCCCCCCGCCCCCACCAAAGTTTTCAACTACCATGCATACACGGATATTTTCCAAATGTAAATATCTAGCCCAGATCTTTCTCTAACCCTAAACCTACATCTCCATCTCTGTATTCAACAGTCACCTAAACGGGTGACAGGCTTCTCTAGCTTAACCTGTGTTACCCCAAGGGCAACATCGGCCTCCCCAGGCCTGGGCCTCCTCCTGTTCTCATCTATGGAAATTTTTTTTTTAACCCACTCAGGAAATTCCAGGTTTTCCATTCCCAAACACAGGCCTTATACCTAGCCATAGAACTGGGGAAGCTACCACCTCTCAGCTCTCTGGCTGGGACAGGCAAGACTAGAGTAGCCAGAGGAGGCTAAGAAGAGTGTGACCATCACCATGGGCTTTGGAGGGGATTTGGAGGTCCCTTTCCTCTACTCCCCACAGAGGTAGAAGGGGAGAAGACTTCCAAAGTCCTTCTGATAATGTATAACCTCTACTGTGTCTACACTTCACCCACATTTATAGGACTGCCCTAGATGAAAGCAGCAGTTGCTAATTCCTACAGGACAGTGATTAACACATCACATCCACTGAATAAAATCCCTAACGACACAGTGGTACCATGACTTCAGTAATGCTTTTAGATGCTTCAGTATTTTAATTCATCATAGCATTTACATCCTTGTGACAATGGTACAAAAGTGTAAGACATGATTGTTTAGTCTCAGGCAGTGCTGGGTGTGGATTCAGACTCTCCCACAGGTTTGCAAAGCAGAGCCCAAGAACAATGTTCAGATGAGGTTAAAAAAAAAAAAAAAGTTTTTAAAAAGAAGAAGTTAAAAAAAATTGTAATTAAAAGGCAAACAACGGGGCACCTGGGTGGCTCAGTCGTTAAGCATCTGCCTTCAGTTCAGATCATGATCCCAGAGTCCTAGGATTGAGCCCCACATCGGGCTCCCTGCTCAGGTGGGAGTCTGCTTCTCCCTCTCCCACTCCCCCTGCTTGTGTTCCCTCTCTCGCTGTGTCTGTCAAATAAATAAATAAAATCTTTTAAAAAAAAAAAAAAAGGCAAACAACTTGGGTGCCTGCCTGGCTCAGTCAGTAGAGCATGTGACTTTTTTTCTTTTTTTTTTTTAAGATTTTATCTACTTATTTGAGAGAGAGAGAGAGCAAGCACTAGCAGAGGAGGGGCAAGGGAGAAGCAGACTCCCAGCTGAGCAGGGAGCCCAACATGGGGCTCGATCCCAGAACCCCGGGATCATGACCTGAGCCGAAGGCAGACACTTAACAGACTGAGCCACCCAGGCATCCTGAGCATGTGACCTTTGATCTCAAGGTTGTGAGTTCAAGCCCCATGTTGGATATAGAGATTCCTTAAAAATAAAATCTTAAAAAAAAAAAAAAAGTAAACAACAAACTGGGGGGAAACATTTGTAGTATACTAAATGCTCTCACTAAGCAGTAAGAAAAACCCAACACCCGATTAGAAAACTGATAAAGGACATCAACAGACAAAGCAGAAGAGAAGTCCAAATCACTAATAAGGCTTAGCAAAAAATGTTATATATATTAAGAAATTAAAGATATGCATATTATTGAAAATGAAATACCATTTCACCCATCAAATTGGCAGGATACAGAGGAAAAAGGATTGATGAGAGTCTTTTGGAAATGGGCACTCACACCATTGCTGGTATGAATGTAAACTTGCAGTGACTCTTCCAAGGGGCAATTGGACAACCTGTACCAACAGCTTTAAGAAGGCACAGACTTGGGCGCCTGGGTGCTCAGTCGGTTAAGCATCTGCCTTTGGCTCAGGTCATGATCCCAGGGTCCTGGGATCCAGGCCTGCCCGTCTTGTTGGGCTCCCTGCTCAGTGGGGAGTCTGCTTCTCCCTCTGACCCTCCCCCCTCTCGTGCTCTCTCTCAAATAAAAATCTTTAAAAAATAAGAAATAAATAAAATCTTTAAGGCGGCACAGGCTTTTGACTCAGTAGTTCTTTTTTTTTTTTTTTTTTTTAGATTTTATTTATTTATTTGACAGAGGAGACACAGCGAGAGAGGGAACACAAGCAGGGGAGTGGGAGAGGGAGAAGCAGGCTTCCCGCCAAGCAGGGAGCCCGACGCGGGGCTCGATCCCAGGACCCTGGGATCATGACCTGAGCCGAAGGCAGACGCTTAACAACTGAGCCACCCAGGCGCCCCTCAGCAGTTCCACTTTTTAGCAAGTTATTTATTTGGAAATAATTAGAGATGGGCACAAAGATGTATGGATAAGGATATTCACTGTAATAGTATTTATAATAATGAAAAATTGGAAATAACTTCAATGAGAATGATTAAGAGATGACACCTTCAGTGGTGTGAAATATTATGTAAAGAGCTTTTAAACGTTTTAGAATATTCGAATACATAAAATAAAGCAGATTATAAAACAGAAGGTACATTCTAGTCCTAGTTTTAGGGAAAAGATACATATTCATATGATGTACACACAAAATCTTAACAGTAGTTATCTTGAGATGATAGAATAGTGCTTGTTTTTCTGTTTAAACTTTTCTACATTTCCTAAGGTCAACATATGGGCGAGGCAGTATTACCAGCCTCTGGAGCTAGACCGTCCAGGGTCAAACCAAACCTAATCTGACATTTAATAGGCTGTGTGACCTTGGGCAAGTTGCTCATTTTCTGTGTGACTCATTCTCCTCATCTGTAAAAATAGGAATAATACTTACCAAATAAGTTTATCATAAGGATTAAGCAAGTTGATAGATGATAGGCATTAAGGATAGTACCTTGCATTCAGGAACTGCTGCAAGTTTTAACTATCATGACATACTACTTTTATGATCAGAAAATACGTGCTAAGTGCATTAGATTGGCAGCTGTGGATAAAATTTGATAGAAGGTGAGACTATTGGCCAAAACGACGTATTAGTAAGTGCTGATTTATCCATGCCTTCTCATGAAGTTAGCCTTTAGGGCCACTGAAATCGAAGCTTCAATCATCTTCTACACCTGTTCTTCCAAAACTAAAATCCTGGTATTTTTTTTTCTTTTTTTTTCTTTCTCAGGGAGGGGCTTTCTACTTCCTGGAGCATGTAGCAGCGGAGAGCTCAACTTGGAATTACTTCTGGCAACAAATCCTGCATCCTTCCTGGTACCTGCTGTTTGACAGGTGCCACCTGACCAGAGAGAGCTGGAAGGCGCTGGAGCAGGCAGCCTTCTCCGAGCTCAAGCTGCAGCACTTCCAGGCGCCGCTGTCCTGGAAGCTGATATGCCCCCACATCTGTGGCTACGCTGTGAAGTAGCCCCAGTGGGGAGTAGAGAGCTGAACGGCTCATGGCTTCAGGCTACACTTTTACGCTTAAAATACTAATTAGAAGAAAGGAAACATTTTTTTTTTTTAAAGTAAAGTTGCATTTCATCCCTAAGAATTTATGTTACAACTTCTTTAGCCATTTTCTGTTGTCTCCCAGAGGATCAAAACCAAACCAAAGCGAAACAGGGTTCTCCCTTAAAAGGAAATGCTGGGGGGCACCTGGGGGGCTCAATTGGTTAAGTGACTGCCTTCAGCTCAGATCATGATCCCAGGGTCCTGGGATCAAGCCCCACATCAGGCTCCTTGCTCAGCGGGGAGCCTGCTTCTCCCTCTCCCTCTATCTGCTACTCCACCTGCTTACACTCTCTCTGTCAAATAAATAAATAAAAATTCTTTAAAAAAAAAAAAAAAGGAAATGCTGGGCTTTCATAATTGAAGTTTACCGTTATCCCCAAACTTCAGTTTATGCGATAACTTCAAAATCCTTCCAATTTATATTGTTACCTGGCAGATTTTCCTTTCACCCCCTTTGAGAGCTTGGTGGTAAGAGGCAGTGAAATCACTCAAAAGAGGACTTGAAAAGGGAACGTGACAAGATCTTAATACTTCACAAACTGAGCCAAGAAATACCAACTAGTTGAAAATCCAAATCTAAATAGCCCAGGTCTTTTTGAAAGAGAAATCTGAATCTATCTGTTGTTCCTAGTAACGGGGCTGGTTTTCAAAATTAATGGACTAGGAAGCCACAGCTAGCTCTGCCCAGCATTGTTGTTTTTACTCCCATGTTCCACCGACGTCTGCGTTCCTGCATTCCAGTCTTCAACTCTTAAGATGAAGAGTGTACTTGACGTATAGCCAGAAAAACAGCTGAGGCACCTAAGTTTCTTGAATACATTTTCCTTATTACGTAGCAGATACTTTGCTGCATGTCTTAAACTGTAGGTAAGGAAAAGGCCCACTGTAATTAGGAAAACCTTGGATAAAATTAGGTACGCTTTCTAAGAGCCCCTAAAACCTAGGCAGTCTGGGAGTCTGTAAAGAAGTAGACACGTATTTGGGTGATTATTCTGACCAAATTTCCACTCCTGTCCCAAGATGATTTCTTTGTTCCTTGTCACCACGGAAACCTCTGAAAATCATAAGTGCTTTGAAAACAAGTGTTAGGTTGGTCAGTCAGAGGGATTAAGAATAGCATTTTCAGGGGCGCCTGGATGGCTCAGTTGGTTAAGCGTCTGCCTTCAGCTCAGGTGGTGATCCCAGGGTCCTGGGATCGAGCCCCACGTGGGGTTCCCTGCTCAGTGGGGAATCTGCTTCTCCCTCTCCCTCTGCCCTTCCACCCCGCTCATTCTCTCTCTCTCTCTCTCTCTAATAAATAAATAAAATCTTAAAAAAAAAAAAGAATAGCATTTTTGGCAATAGTTTGTGTGTATGTTAATAAATTTAGTATATTCTCTGTAAAGTATAATGACTTTACAAAGGGACTATTTTAAATATGAAATCAATCAAATTCACATAGATTTTAGGAATGGAAATAAAGGGTTTATATCTTTGCTGGCTTGGCTTCATTTTTTTAATGTCTCTGGGAAGGGAAAATTAAGCTATTTGCATATACAGATTTTTCCTTCTACTTCCAGGTAACTATAAACACAGCTAATGGATTTTAGAGAAAGCGATTTTGGAAGGATCAGAGTGAGCCTTGAAAAGTTCAAGTCCAGGGGCGCCTGGGTGGCTCAGTCAGTTGAGCGTCTGCCTTCGGCTCAGGTCCTGATCCCAGGGTCCTGGGATCGAGTCCCGCATCGGGCTCCGTGCTCAGCGGGAGCCTGCTTCTCCCCCTGCCTGCCACACCCTCTGCTTGTGCTTGCTCTCTCTCGTGCACTCTCTCTCTCTCTCTCTCTATGACAAATAAAAAAAAAAAGAAAAGTTCAAGTCCAAAGACCCCCACTTTGTAAAATCCACAGAGTAGAAAGAAAGGACGCTTACTATTCTAACTCTCTTGAACATGAAGATAGTTATTGTTATGGTGAGCTTGGAATGCTCAGCTAAGGCCTCCTGAGCTCTACAACAGGAATCTCCTCCCTCTACAGTCTCCCCAAAGTAGGACCCTCCTTCACCACCCACCTCACTATTGGTTAGGTTAGTCTAGTGACTGAGAAATACGAAAAAACACGGGCTGACACGCTGAAATGTTACCAGCACGCTGGAAGATAAATAATGCCAAAGTACAAAGTACTAGACACATTCTTATCAATTCCTTCTTGTCTAAGTGGCGTGGCAAATATTATCCTCACATTCTGCACAAAACTAAGACACGGAGAAATAAATAAATGGAGTTTCTTACACTCCACAAGTTACTGAGCAGGTCTTAGAAGCCCCGATTCCCAAAACTACAAACCCGGTTTCGACAGCATCGCTGCCGTGTTACCTCCTCACTGCTTTCCTCCACAGGCCAGAAGACACACAGTTACGGTCATTCCAACAGCCCGTGGAAGTGACCTAAGCCCACGCAAAACGGAAACAAACAGGCAAAACATGTCCAGCGTGCTGGTTAGGATTTCTTTGATTCCAAGTGGCACAACTCTCAACCAAAAAAAAAGGCTTCAGTAGAAAAAGGACTTTAATGACTCAAGTTAGTGAAAAGACAGGGAGAGAAGGCCTCAGGCACAGCGTGAGCAGGGCTCAGCTGATATTCTCAGATGTCACATCTGCCCTTCTGTCCGCCCTAGCAGGTAAGAAGTCTGTGGAAGTAGTGCCAATCTTCATGCTTTCAGAGGTCAAGACCAGTTGAAGAGATCAAGTCTATTTTTGCAAAAACTCCAACCAAAGTTCTGGATTGAGTCTCAGTTGGCTCATACTGGCAGTACTAAGTCACAAGCCCATGCCTGAACTAATTACCATGTTTAGATCAGATGAATTATGCTGTCTGGCTCAAGTACAGGTCACAGTGCCTTATTCCTGGGGCTGAGCACACCCAGACCACATGCACTGAGCCAAGGAGGGTTGTATATCCTCCAAATGAAAATGGGGCCTGTGGACGCCTGGGTGGCTCAGTTGGTTAAGTGACTGCCTTCGGCTCTGGTCATGATCCTGGCTTCCCGGGATCGAGTCCCCCTCCAGTCTGCTTCTCCCTCTCCCGCTCCCCCCTCTTGTGCTATCTCTCTCTCTCATTCTCTCTCTCAAATAAATAAAATCTTTAAAGAAAAGAAAACGGGGCCTGTGACTGGGGAAAGCAGGAATGGATGCTGAGAAGGCACACCACAAATGCTCCTTAGAAGCACATCGCTGCATTTTGATCAGACACACCCTCTGCTTGCTTTCCTGTGGTAGATCACATAGTACCACGCAGGCTTCTCAGTAGGATAATTGTATAATAAAAGAAAAAATGACACTGGCTTTGGCATCAAAGTGACCTAAGTCAAGTCCTGGCTGTGTCATTTGTGTACTATGTGACCTTGGGCAAGTTATTTCTCTAGTGTCACCTTCCTCATCTGTCAATGAGGATAATATCCACCTAAAGGGTTATTGTGAGGAATTAATGAAGTGAAGTGCTTGGTACTTAATAAAAGTTGAACTTCATTCAAGAAATAGTTACTGAGTACTCTGTGCGGTGCTCAGCTTAGAGCCCTGAATCAGCTAGACTTGTTCCTTGCTATCATAGAGCCCACAGCTGGGATCTGACCCAGTCGGGGAGGAGGATCACAGGCTTCCTTGAGGAAGTGACATCCAACCTGAATTCCAGAGGATATTAGTATTTGGGCATAGGAGAACAGCTTGTACCATAGACAAATAAAAGGAGGAAACACAATCTGTTCCAGGAACTGAAGGCAGGTAGGGCCAGGCCCCAGAGCCCGAGGGGAGGATTGGGGATGACTACTATTTACATCAGCTTCTTCCTTATCTTGTTAAGCCCCTGGATCCATGAGCGAGGTACTTAATTTTAATGGCTACAAAACAAAACACCATTGAAATTGCTTATGTTTCTATTATAAAACATTCTGTTCCTAAGTTTTCTAATACTGTAATTGTTTCTTCTGAATTCCTACATACTTCAGACTTGAATAGCAAGTGAAGCAAACATTGTGTAATAGTTCTTTTTTACTCTTGACCCTTAACAGAAGACTTTCCCTTTGGTATTGCTTTAGAAAACCCAGAACTTAACACAACTGAAATTCAATTCTTGTTAATCTACCAAGGCAATTGAGAGTGGAATGAATCGCAGCCGCCTAATGTCAACAAAAGCAAAAAAGAAACCTGTCCAGTAAGCATCACTTTAATGATTTCAATACCTAAAACCAAAAGCATTCGGGCTACATTAAAGAATAATCAGAATTCCCTGACCCATGGAACCACCAGATTCAAGAACAGAGGTCATGTTAATTGAGGGCACAGGAAATGAACATAGAGTGGCCAATGTTCCCAATTTCCAGTTAACAAACATAAAACAAAAAAAAACATAGTAATTTGCCGACCAAGAAAGGTATTATTTTATTCCTAAAGGAAAGTATTTGGGAACCTGTAAAGAATTACATAGAAACAAGGAAAACTGTCATTCAGAATTTACCATTCTAAAAGTAAAAATCTCTCATGTCCAACAGCTTTAATTCAGGCTGTGTCCTTCTCAATCTTTTTTTTTTTTTTTTAAGATTTTATTT
The DNA here is from genome assembly GCF_004348235.1 of Phoca vitulina. NCBI lineage: Eukaryota > Metazoa > Chordata > Mammalia > Carnivora > Phocidae > Phoca > Phoca vitulina. The sequence goes on along the minus strand of NW_022589726.1, from coordinate 19,944,817 downwards.
ATTTGACAGAGAGAGAGACAGCGAGAGAGGGAACACAAGCAGGGGGAGTGGGAGAGGGAGAAGCAGGCTTCCCGTGGAGCAGGGAGCCCGATGCGGGGCTCGATCCCAGGACCCTAGGATCATGACCTGAGCTGAAGGCAACCGCTTAACTGACTGAGCCACCCAGGTGCCTCCTATCTGTTATTTTATCACATATAAAGCAACAATATCAGCTTCACAAGAACAAAGGATTTAGGATGTTGAATATTGGGTGTGTCCAAGTTCAATGTCCATATTACCCACTTTTTTTTTTTTAAGATTTTATTTATTTGTCAGAGAGAAAGCACAGCAGGGGGAGCAGCAGGCAGAGTGAGAGGGAGAAGGCGGCTCGCTGAGCAGGGAGCCCAATGTGGGGCTCGATCCCAGGACCCTGGGACCATGACCTGAGCCGAAGGCAGACACTTAACAACTGAGCCACCCAAGCGCTCCTCCTTCTCAATCTTTAAAATGTGTCTGACACTGATGTCAACCTCTTCCTTGGAATGACCCTTCTATTCCATGACTCTAATAGCTAACAATAGAAATGTCTATTTATTACGTGCCTTCTTTATGCCAGGCACCAACTTTTTACACAATTACTATTTTTTAAAGATTTTATTTTTTTGAGGGAGAGCAGAGCGAGAGAGAGCATGAGTAAGTGAAAGAGAGAGCACGAGCAGGGGGGAGGAGGCAGAGGGAGAGGGAGAAGCAGACTTCCTGCTGAGCAGGGAACCTGATGTGGGGCTCGATTCCAGGACCCTGAGATCATGACCCGAGCGGAAGGCAGATGCTTAACCTACTGAGCCACCCAGCGCCCCTAAACAATTATTTCATATAGTACTCATAACTCTACAAGGCAGGTAAATTACCTACAACTGACAAAGGAGAAAGCAGACCAGTGATGTTCTATCACTTGCTCAAAGCCACATGGTGAGTGGTCACACCAGTATGCCTACATAGCTTACCTGATTCCAAAGCCCAGGCCTCCCCACAATGTTACAGTGCTTCTTGAGGTCTTCTCGAACCCAAGAGCCTGTGGTGAATGGTCCCCCAAGACTCATTCAGTCTGTGTTCAATCCCTTGAGCCTTGCTTATACTCCTAGGTTGTGAGCCATCACCTATTTGAAAAAGATTCTTAAACCTCACACTTTTGCCATTCCTCTGATATTGAGAATTGAACATGTCAAAAACAAAATTCACTGGGTCCTTCCCTAAATAAGCAACACTTTCCAATTTCTTCAACACCTATAATTATTTCCCAAGGACCAGATAAAGAGATGCCCTTCTAGAAAGCATTTGCTGGCTGTTTCAAGAAGCTTCCTCCTAGAGCAATCTCTTCACATTCACTAATACCCACAGGTGTGATTTCACACCACCAATCTCTTCTTCCTTTCTTCTACATGCCAGACACAGTGCTTACTAGATAGCAGGTGCTCCAAAAGTATTTACCGATTAATTCCTCATCAAGTCCTGCCTCTTCTACACACCTCTCAGATGGTCCCTTCTACTGCATTTCCACAGCTGCCATCTTAGTCTGAGAACTAAGCCCTGGATGACCACACACATAGACTGAGTGTGGACAGCTGGAATGACAAACCGTTTACCTCTGAACTTGCTAGGAATTGCATGATTCAGGGATATGGCAGAAAAGTAGCTCTAAGGTGAGAGGAAGATACTACATCTGGATACGGTAGTCAAAAAACATGCCTTTTGCAATGGACTCAACCTTCTTTGCCTTCCTTCACCCAATTCGCCCCACTAACCTATGATGGAAAAACAGAAGCTCAGCAAATAACTTTCCTGGGGCACAAAGAAGCGGTTTCCTTGGAAGGCACAAATGTCTGATCCAAGTCACAATCTCTCATGCTAGAAAATGCTTCAAATGGGTCTCCAGACCTTTACCACCCATCTTCATGCCCATAATTTCCAGAACACTTTTGCATTCCTGCAACTCAAAATTATAAAGGAAGCTCCTCAGCAAGAAGCTGACTTGAGGTTTCTCAGCTTTGCATTTAGGAGTATCTGTCCATAGACATATCTCACCACTTCTCCTAGCTTTGTAGGCTGATGGGAAAAGCATGGGGTTTGGGGTCAGAACATTTGAATCCAAATCTCATCACTGCATCTTACTAATATTTTGTCCACTTAGTATAAGAAGATACCACCACCTACATCTCCTAGGATTCTTGTGAAGATGAAGGACATAAATGCAAAAGGTGCTTTGTAAACTATCAAATTGCTGGTCACGTGTGCTGGGGTTTCTTCACATGGTCCCTTACTTGGGTCAGGGCCCGGCCTCCATAAACATTTCTGACAAGAACAGAATGGAGTTTATCTTTCTATATAGGAAAAGATATTTTACTTCCATAAATGTGGTCCTGGAACTCCAACCAACTGGATTATTAGATACCATAATGTTTTCTGGAGACTCAGTACACTTTTTACGATTTTATTTATTTATTTATTTATTTATTTATTTATTTGAGAGAGAGAGCGAGCGAACTCGAGCACATTTGCGAGTACAAGCGGGAGGCGGGGGGGGGGGGGGGGGGCAGAGGGAGAGAGAAAATCTTAAGCAAACTTCCTGCTGAGTGCAGGGCCTGACTCAGGGCTCACTCAGGGCTTGAACCCATGACCCTGAGGTCATGCCCTGAGCCAAAACCAAGAGTTGGACACCTAACCAACTGTGCCACCCAGAAGCCCCTCTGGAGACTTGGTACACTTTTAAAGAAATCTCCCATTAAAAAAAACTTGGCATTGGGGGCTCCTGGGTGGCTCAGTTGGTTGGGCGTCTGCCTTCGGCTCAGGTCGTGATCTCAGGGTCCTGGGATTGAGCCCCGCATCGGGCTCTCTGCAACCTGCTTCTCCCTCTCCCTCTGCCTGCTTGCGCACGTGCGTCTGTCAAATAAATAAAATCTTTAAAAATTTTTTCAAAAAATAACTTGGCAAAGCTCTAATTTCTGCATCTGACAATAAAAAGTTTGGCACCTACATGAGATGCTGCAAAGAACTTCTATACAGAGTGCTAAAGATACAGACATCATTCCCCAAATCCCTTTAATCTTGGCTCACACTTTATCCGTCAGGCTAAGCAGGAAGTATTAGGACCATGAAAGCGGCAGCGCTCAGTTCAAGTTCTATCTCACCTCTCGGGTTATGGGAACAGATCATTTACTCTGATCCCAGAGGAAGAGTTTCTTTTTAATTTTATTGTCCATCAAAGTTTAGGAACAAAGAAATCTAAAAACCTTTTTTTTTTTAAAGCAAAAGCTGCAATATTAAAATATGTAATATTTATTTATAAATATAAATGTTGCCATATATCAAATTGCTTACCAATCCGTGCAACCTCATCTGCCCAAATGTTGAAAATGGGAGAAAACATTGGAGAAAGTGGACACAACTAATAAATCATTAACCTGTCAGCCCGCATTTTTGCTCTTGTGCTTTTATTTTCTTCCCTTCATATTCTGGGAAGGAGGCCTTCTGGGACCCCGAGTAAAATTTTATGAAGAAACATTTGCCTTTTGCTCACACAGCCAGGGCACATCCATACCTGGATGACAGATATGTCTGAAAGTGTGAGGATTAGGGGAAAATGGTGCCACCTGGTGTCAATTCTTAATTTTTATAGGGTCCTAGGAAACTTCTTGAGAATCTGATGAAAGGTCTACATCCTCTCCCTGGAAAAATGCTCCTACAAATAAACCTACCATTTCTAGAGGAAAACAGACATGCCAAGTGCCTGAGTATACGGTCATCATTTCCAAATTGCCACATATGAAAATTAAAACTCTGAAATCCTATTCTTGAAATAGCTTTTAGCCTTTTACCTCCCCCAGTAAATCTATTCTTCAGCTTAGAGACCTCTAATGCTGCCACCCTGCCTTGGGCTGTCTCTGGCTGCCAGCCAGCATGGCATCCCTTTTCTAACCAGACTGGACAAAAGCCAGCAGGCAAAAATCAGTCCATCCTCACGTTCCTACTCACGCCTCCTTTTCCTATTGCCATACAAACCTGCCAATTTCTGACTGCGGGGTCTCCTTTACCCCTAATCTGCTGCTGCTGCTTCTTTTTTTTTTTTTTATCTTAGTAAATGGCAAAACTATTTTTGTCCTCTCACTCAAGCTGGAAACCAGGACATCATCCTGGCTTTCTCTCTTCCTCGCCTCCCACAGCCAGTCAGACACTGTCCCTTCCTTTCTTCCAACACGGCTGCTCCTGACCAGAGCTGCAAGGCCTCCTTACTTGGATTAACTGACCTCAGCCTGACCCCTCCGATCTGTCCTCTGGGCTGCGCCCTGGAACCGAAATTTAAAAATCACTTCCTGCCTCAAATCCTTTGGTGGCTTCTCCAGTTTTCAGATGAAACCTCAAAATCCTTAGCCTAAAATGCAAGGCTCTTGTGATCTGGCCGCACTGGCCGTGTAGCTCCGTCCTCCTCAAGGCACTCCCATCCCCGGCTCTACACACTGCGCTGTCTGGGCTGTCTGCCCGGTGCCTTGAATACCCCTACCGTCTCCTCTCTTCATCTCAAATGTACTAGTTCTCTATAACATCCCGTAGGTCACTTTCTCCAAAAAGAATTTCCTTTTTTCTCCAGTTTGATTTTCAGGCCCTTCAGCCAAGCCCAGGCCTCCTCCTCAAACCTCCACAATGTGCTGCCATGTGGTGCTACTCATCTGTCTCCCCAGCCTGACTCGAAGCTTCTTGGGGACAGGGCACTGGTCTTAACTCAGCTTTGTATCCGCAGCACTCAATCTCTGGGAAACGCACAAACGATCCCAGCCATTTGCCGCCTCTGTGGCTGTTGGCAGGAGACAGTACGAAGCCTGAGTTAGACTTTTTAGGGCTGCTCAGAAATCTCGTCATTTACCCGCAGCTACCCTCACTTCCACACTTCTCTCAGCAGATGACTTCACTACTCACTTCACAGAAGGAAAAACAAAAAGAGAGCCATTGAATGGGTCTGGAAATTTAAGAACCTCGCAGATGCCCTCTCCTGACCAGAGCTGCAAGGCCAGCCCTAGCCTTTTGATTCATCTCTTTCAGGTCTTTTTTCTAACAAGTCATACTCCTTTTGCATCTTCACTCTTCCCTTGTGTTCAAATATCCTAAAATCCACACACCTTCCTCCAGTAAAAACAAAACACCAAAAAGCAAAAACAAAAACAACAAAACAAAACCCAAAACAAAAAACTTAGCTTTGCTTTCCCCTAAAATTACTATGCTCTTTTCCTCCCTTCACTGTCAAATCTTAAAAATATCAAATCCAGTTGTTTTTTTTTCCCCTACTTTCCACTTACTCCTCAATCCATTATCATTGGGTTTCCAGCCCTATCTGAAACTGTTCTCCACAAAGTCATTACTGCTTTCCAAATATAAAGGCTTCGTCCTCTGGATGAGCTCTGTAATATCCGATTCTGGCTTCCCTTCTTGAGATCTTCCTCCTTTCTCTTGTGAGTCTTCTTGACTCTCTGGCTGCTCCATCTCAAGCTCCTTTGCTACCCTCTACTTCCCCAGGATTCCATCTTTAGTCCTCTCCATTCCTACAGATTTCCCTTTGTGGAGTTCAACAGAGCTGTCATGTCAAATTCCCCATCACCACCCTCTCCTGGCCTTTGGGGCAGACTGGCTGAATAGAATGCCAGGTACATGTCAGCCATAATAGTTCTCTATTGCTGCCATAACGAATTACCACAAACTTAGTGGTTTAAAACAATACAAATGTATTATTATCTTACAGTTCTGGAGGACAAAAGTCCAAAATGGGTCTCACTGGGCTAAAATCAAGGTGTTGGCCGGGTTGCTTTTTCTGGAGACCCTAGGGAGAATTTGTTCTCTTGCCTTCTCTAGCTTCTAGAGGCCACACTGGTTCCTTGGCACATGGTCCCTTCCTCCATCTTCAAATCTCTCTCTGAAACTGACTTCCCAGTTTCACTTATAAGGGCCCTTGTGATTACATTGGCTCCACCCAGATAATCCAGAATAACCTCCCATCCCCAGGTCAGCTGGATAGCAACCTTCATTCCATCTGCAACCTTAATTTCCCTTTGCCATGTAACATAACACATCCAACAGGTTGTGGGGATTAGGATGTGGACATATCTGGGAGTGGGGAAGAGGAAGCATTATTCTGTCTACCATCTCAGCTAGACTGGACAAGAAAGAAAAGTATGTAAATGATAGCAGGAACTTGAATGAGGTGCCAGATTGGACTAACATAGAGCCAAGGTGAGAACAGTATGGAATGGCAAAATAGTTGTGGGAAGAATTGAATGAGGGATACAAAGGGACAAACTGCTGTACACTCTAGGTTTCAAGAAGAAAATTAGGCTGCATTTTATAGGACAATTCATGTTTGTCCCTGACAAATCTCCCCATGCTAAAATGATCATTTCTATTTCTGGAGCCTTCCCATATTAATCCCTTAACTTGGAATCCTTTGATGAGTCTGAGGATATCTTCCAACCTTCCCCAAAATTCTTCAGGAACCTTAAAATTATGAAACCTAACAAATAATTTTTAATATGCAAAAATGGCCTTAAACATTTGAAAATATGTTTGAGCTCACTCACAATACATGAAATGCTAATTAAAACTACTGTTAGATACCATTTCTCACATAATCGGATCTGCAAAGACTTCAAAAAGTCTGACAACACATTCAGGTGAGCAGGCCATGGAGAGACAGACATTTCCATATATTGCTGATGGGAAGGCAAACTTGTACAACTCTTGTGGAATTTGGCAATATCTAACAAAAGTATACCTGCATTTACCTTTTGGCTCAGCAATCCTAACTCTAGAAATTCATCCTGAAGATACATTTCCAACAACACGAAAATATAGATGCACAAGATAATTCATTATAGCATTGCCTGTACATATGAGTGCTTGAATAAACTATGGCTTCTGCACAGAGGAGTACTACATACCTGCAAAGCAGGATGACACAGAGCTCTATGAAGTGATAAGGTGTGATTTCAAGGAGATATTGTCAAGTAAACAAGAGCTATGTTAGGTAAAACTATCTATAGTGTGGTACCTTCTCCATTAAAAAAGAAAGATAAATAAGAAAATACATATGTACATATTTATTTTTGCAAAAAGAAACTTCAGAAGAATAAACCAGACACTAGGGAGATTGGTTATCTATATAGTGGGTGGGTGGGAAGAGAGTAGAAATAAAGGGGAGAGAGAAGTGATATTTTTTAATGTATACTTTTAGTTTTGATTTTTGGAACCATGTTAATGTCTTACATAAAATACACAAAAGAATGTCTTATGTAAAATAAAATGAAAAATGAGGGGGACCCTAAGATGGAAAAATAAAAAACATCTAATTGTATTCCAAATGAAGACTAACCACATTGATGCAGGAGAGAAAAAAAAAAAATCAACCCAAATAGACTTTTTTCCAAGTAACTTTTAAAAAAAATAACAACTTTATTAACATATAATTCACATATCATAAAATTTAAAGTATACAATTAAGTGGGGTTTTAAAAGATTTTTAAATTTATTTGAGAGAGAGAGAGAGCATGAGCAGTGGGAGGGCAGAGGGAGAGAATCCTCAAGCAGACCCCCCGCTGAGTGCAGAGCCCAACGCAGGGCTCGATCCCAGGACTCTGAGATCATGACCTGAGCTGAAGGCAGACACTTAACCAACTGAGCCACCCAGGCACCCCTAGTGGTTTTTATTATATTCAGAGTTGTGCAACCATCATCACAATCTATTTATTTATTTATTTTTAAAGCTTTTATTTATTTGACAGAGAGAGAGAGAGCACAAGCAGGGGGAGCGGCAGGCAGAGGGAGAGGGAGAAGCAGGCTCCCTGCCGAGCAGGGAGTCCAACGTAGGACTCGATCCCAGGACCCCAGGATCATGACCTGAGCCAGAGGCAGACACTTAGCTGACTGAGCCACCCAGGTGCCCCCATCACAATCTATTTAAAATTATTTTCATTAACCCCTGCAAAGACTCTGTGACCATGAGCAGTCACTCCCTATTTCCCCCCCACTGTCTCAGAGCTGTAGGCAACCACTAATCTATTTTCTTTCTCTATAGATTTGCCTATTCTGGACATTTCATATAAATGGATTCACACATTATATGGTCTTCTGTGACAGGCTTCTTTCACTTAGCATGTTTTCAAGATTCATCTATCATTTAGCACATACCAGTACTTCATTTCTTTTTATGCCCAAATAATATTCCATTGTATGGCTATATCACATTTTACTTCTCCATCAAATGATGGATATTTAGGTTGTTTCCATTTATTGGCTATTGAGAATAATGATGCTATGGATATCTACACACAGTTTTTGTATAGAAATATGTTTTCATTCCAAGTGATTTTTGAAGATAGTATTTTGACTATTTTCCCTCTGACAAAAAAGAACTATAAAAAATATTTAATGGGCTTGTTTTTCACAGAAGTATGGGTCAGAAATTCTGAAATGAACTTTTGTGTACTCTAGAATTAAGCAAATAAGTAAATATCCTGAAGATAGTGGGTGCCAGGTCTCTCAGAGAGAAAGGAATCACAAATATGAAAAGGGGAAGACTAGAATGAACCTTGTGGAATTGGGTTGAACTTGGAGATGTTACTACCCACTCATGATTTTAATATAGATAGATACATAGGAATAGAAATAGACATAGATATAAATCCTAATTCTGTCTGCTGAGAGGGCCTAGAAATAATGACACTCCAGTAACAATGAACACCTCTAATGCCCAGAACTTGGTTTCTAAATACCATTCTCCACTAAAATGAATCAGGGCTCCATAAAAAAATGGCTGATTTCAGGGCTGGGGCAGAAAAAGTACAAGTTTAGCCTGAAACATCTTGTTATGCCAGAATATAAAGAAGAATGTTTGAAGAAAGATGGGGTCATGTCAATAGGACATAGAAGCCAGCTTAAAGGGGCTACCACTAGCCAAATCTGGGACAATCTGACTATCAAAATAAATAATGATAGCAATGGATTATAAGCCACTGAAACAGAAATTCATGAGTCCAAAATGATATAAATGAATAATTATATAGGAAAGAAGAAAAAAAAATAAATGTGGGGGAGGGAGGAGCCCCTGGGTGCTCGATCAGTTAAGCATCTTTTTTTTTTTAAGATTTTATTTATTTATTTGACAGAGAGAGACACAGCGAGAGAGGGAACACAAGCAGGGGGAGCAGGAGAGGGAGAAGCAGGCTTCCCACTGAGCAGGGAGCCCGATGCGGGGCTCGATCCCAGAACCCTGGGATCATGACCTAAGCCAAAGGCAGATGCTTAACGACTGAGTCACCCAGGCGCCCCAGCATCTGACTCTTGATTTCAGCTCAGATCATGGTTTCAGGGTTGTGGAATTGAGCTCAGTGGGGAGTCTGCTTGGGATTCTCTCTCTCCCTCTGCTCCCCACCCCCTCAGCATGTGCACATATGCATGTGCTCTCTCTAATAAATAAATCTTTTTTAAAAATTTAAAAAAATAAAATAGGAAAGAAGGGGAAGCAATTCTTTATATTAGAATGCCAACTGAAAACTATAAACTATAAAAAGAATGATAGATTTAGAAAATGACCATCTGGCAAACATAATATTAATTGATTCAGGCAAGGATCATCAATGGATGCTGAAATTAATGGGTAAAAGTCTGATAAATAACAGTATATTTATATAATACTAAAGTATCTCCTCACAAAATACTTATTTAGTACAAAGGGAAAAAATGGTAACTTTACAGCAGAGAAATTGGCAGACACCACCTTAATCCAAGTGAAAAAATTGTGGTGTGCCAGAGTCAACTCACACCAACTCAGGAGTGGCACATCTCTTCCCAATTTTGTTTAGTGATGACATAACAGTAGCCTGAAATTGGCCACTGTGGGAGTATTTACACCATGTAAATTGGCAAATATTACAAATCAGGGCTTTTTTTCCCTCTGGGTAACCAGTTGTTAGACACTTAGCGGAATAATAGTGGATCAAAATTACTACCACCAGACAAACTAACTTATGTGCCTCTGATACTGCACACCAAGGACACGGGATCACTTTTGTGGTATTCTGCCAAAAATCTGTAACTTCAACCTAACGATGAGAAAGTATCAGAAAAAACTAAATTGAGAAACATCCTACAAAATAACTGGACTGCATTACCAAAATATCAGGGTCATGAGACAAAAGAAGATTGTGAGGATGAGCTTTATATGTCAACTTGACTGGGCTAAGGGATGCCTGGTAAAACATTATTTCTGGGTGTGTCTGTGGGGTGTTTCCAGCAGAGATTAGCACTTGAATTGGTAGACTGAATAAAGATCACCCTCACCAATGCAGCTGAGCATCATCAAATCAACTGAGGGCCTGAACAGAACAAAAAGGCAGAGGAAGGGTGAATTTGCTCCCTGCCTAAGCTGGGACATCCATCTTCTGACCTCAGACATCAATGCTCCTGGTTCTCAGGCCTTCAGACTTGGACAGGGACTTACACCATTGCCAGCTTGCAGATGGCAGATCATGAGACTTCTCAGCCCCCGCAATCACGAGCCAATTCCTACAATAAATCTCCTCATCTATATGTATATATACATGAATATAGGCATATGGAGATATGCAAGCTCATACATATATACGTGTGTATATATGTATGTGTGTTTATATGTATGCATATATATCTCCTATTGGTTCTGTTTGTCTAGAGAATCTTGACTAATATGACGACTAAGGAAATGTTCCAAGTTAGAGGAGAATAGAGACTTGACAACCAAACGCAGTATGCATTCCTGATTGAATCTTAAACTAGGAAAAAAATTGTCATTAAGGTCATCATTGGGAACTAATCTGGTGAAATACGAATAAAACCTTTCGATTATAGTATTACAGCATACTAATATTCCGATTCTGACCATGGTACTATGCCTACAGAAGTTTTTAGGGGTTAGGACGCCTCAGTACGCAACTTGCTCTCAGATGGTTCTCGGGAAGAAAGAGAAATTTTTCTTGAGAAAAAATGATAAAGCAAATGTGGCTAAATGTTAGCAAAAGGGAATCTGGGTGTCGGACATGCAATTCTGTGCAGTATTCTGGGAAATTCTCCGCAAATTTGAAATTATTTAAAATATTAGCGTTATAAGGAAAAAACCGTGAACGCTACCTGGTCTTCTGCGCTCATCTTTGTGGCTGCGGTCAGAAAGAGGCGGTGAGCCAGGACGTCTCCGAGGCCTCACGCGCCGGAAGGCTGCGGGGTGCAACAGAAGCGAAAGCAGCGTCCACCACCAAGCCGCCCCGAGAGCCACATGACTCCCCACACGCTCCCCGCACAGGCGCAGAGCAGCGGCTCACTCAGCACCTTCCCGCGCCCGCCCACCTGCCCGGCCCTCCGATTGGCCGCGGGCCTAGTGACATCACGTCCTTCGCAGCTGGGCGCTCGTGCAGCTCGAGGCTCTGCAATGGTTGCAGGTGTGAGGGCCTCGCCTCCAGGTGACCCCGGACAGGCCCGTGGCACCTGGACCCAGGATCTGGGCCACAGTGGGTGCCCCTCTAGCAAGTGCATATTCTTTAAAGACAAGAATCTTGGCCTCAGACAGCTAAAAATGCCTGCTGCCACCCAAGCCCAGTGTTGTACAGTGGGCCCACTTTCCTCTGGATTTGGGGTCCTGGAATCAGGTAGTGGGACTCACAGCCATAGAGGGGAGTTGGGAGCTCCCTGTGAAGGCAGAGTAAAAGTAAAAGCATCTTCTTCAAAGCCTTAATGTTTCCTTAATGTCTTTGGAAACCTAGTGTTTGTGGTCCAGGTGCTGTTACTTGTGACTTTCCAAGCAGGGGATGTGGAAACCTTGGCCAATACCAGATGGCCACGCCCCCCCCCCGGGCGTTTGGGGAGGGTTGTTTCTGGGCTTTCCCATTGTCAATTAGTAGGAAATTGCACATAAATGTGTCCCGGCCTTACAAACCCTCTTCTGATCTACAGCTTCCTGCTGAAGGAACACCAGGAGACAGACAGCAGGTGGTGGGGTACGCCACAGGTATGGTGCTTCTGCCACTTACCAGGTTACATTTTCTGATGAAAGCTGATTCATAGGATGAAGTCACCGTATTAGGTGAAAATGGTGGGTTGCATGGATAACGGACTGAGGTGCTTGCTAAACTGTGGTGACTGTGATTATAGTTGCTCTTGCGAGTTTCCTCATTCCTGTGTAGACAAGGAAGATTATTTCCATTGTCTAGCATAGCACCTGTCACGTGGTGGGTGCTCGATAAATATCTCAATGACTTTATAACGCCCTGCACATTCTGAAGAATTGCAGTGATCATTCTCCCATCCCTGTAAATTTGGAGGTAATTTTGCCTATGTTGGCACTGCCATCATTCTTTAAAATGATATTTTGTAAAAGTATTCTCTTACTGTTTGTGGAAGAAGTTCTGAGGTTCCCAATGACCTCAAATGCTTAGCAGTGAAAGGAGACTGAAAAACCCAATTATGATGTCTTTTACTCTGTATTCATGGAATCTGATTATCATCACCTCTCTTTACTTTTACCCTTTACCCCAAACAAAACGAAAGGATTCCATAATGAAAAGGGTGAAGGAAACATGACTTTATTTCAATTGGGCAGACAGGCAGATCAAGCAAATTGAAGACAGATGAACACATGATCAACAATATATTGGGAGAGGATAAATGGATTTTTAATGATTTACAGCAACCACAGAGAAAAATGTCTTCAGATAACCAGTGGTCAGCAGATGAGGAAGAAGGCCAACTCTCCCGGCTGATCAGGAAATCTAGGGACTCCCCATTTGTCCCCGTAGGTAAGTATGAGCCTTGACTGGACACTGGAGAACTGTCTGCAATCACAATGCTTTATCCAGTATCTTTGAGGAATGAAATGTTTTATATCATTGAATTTTTTCAGGTAATTGAAGCTAACCCCCTCTAAGGTGAGTTAAACTTTCAGAACAGTTTCCAGTATATGGCAAATCCCCAATAAATGTTAGCTATTATTCTTATTAGGAAGCTTCAAATCTTATTTATTTAACTGCCCTTCATTAGAGGTCTGTCTCAAATTACTAATTCCTACCCACTCTAACTGGACTAGATTGAATGCACTTTAACATTTCTGTGATGATGCAAGATCATCAGCAGCATCAGCTTATTATATTGAAAGTCTGTTAGTGACTGAGATGTCGGTGTCTCTTTGTTCCCTAACTCCAACCTTTAAGGTCTTGTGTCTGATGTTTACAGATTTTTCTGTCTCTTCCAATTAATGTTGAGTACAATCAAAAACTTCTGCCTCTAGTATTCTGTGGCACCAGAAGCTAGATACATAAATTTAAAGGAATTGTGAGTCAATTCAGAGTCAAGAAGCTCTGAGTGAAAACCTAGGCTACCTACCTGTCTGGACACTTGAGGGCATGAACTTTGTGATGTGCATGTTCAGTGGCCCTTTTTGCTGGTTTCCTGATGTGTTCCAGATGTTGAGGTTGATGGTTAAGTAAACTCTAGATTAAAGAAGTGTTATTATAATTAGACCTGGAGTCTTAGCCTCTTTTTCCTTTCCCAACACAGATTTAATATGTTTACATTTAGATAAATACTATATGTATCTGGACTTTAAAAAAACCCCACAAAATCTAAGCACCAATATTATGTTTTAAAAACCTAAGCTTTCTCTTTCTTCTTTTGGATGCTTAAGCTAATCTAAGCATTATTATATACTGCAGCCTTGATTGAGTCTTCCCTGGTATTCGTTTGGCCTGGAAACTATTAAAATAACTTATTTAAATGAGACATTATGTAAGTTACACTTACATAAGTGATTAATTTCTTAAAACCTTCCGAATAGGTATGTCGTTAGGTTTTCATTGTCACTGCAAATCTAGCAACTTTGTGTCATGATTCCCATATCAGAAAGAATAAAAATTTTACTTTATAGTAATATGCTGTTTAGAAGTTTAATTTAATTTGATTAAAATTTGATAATAGCACCCATAAAAAATGGAAGCAAATAATGTTATAGTGATTAATTCATCCTCCTTAGCATTTTTAACTAGAAAAACAATTCAAGAACTTGATGCCACTTGAACAGATCACTATCGTGAACAGAGATTAATCACTGTACCTATCATAAATTTAATTATTTTTCCAGAGACATTTAGGGTGATTAAAGTAGAAAGATAAAAGTGTTTCCAGCTAAATTCAATTATATACAAACTGCAGAGACACTATATGGAAAACAGTAAAGGTTCTGACTTTAATCTCCAAAGGAAACAAAACCAATTTGACTAGGAACAGAGCCTTGATTTGATAAGGGAAGAGAGTCAAGATTTTGCTAGAAAAATAAATGATAAAATTTGAATATATACTGTTGAATAGTTTAGCTATTGTTATTTTAATAATATCTACTATGTATTTCCTACTGCAGGATAGAGTGTCCTGTGCAGAAAATTTACAAAACATTTTTATTTATTAAACAACTTCCATCATTATAATCTATTTATATTGTTTAAATTTGTCTTATGATCACTGTCAAGGCCTGTGCATACATTATATATAGAAACTCTGTTGATAATTTGTTTTTGCTCCTTTCACTTAACATTTTCATATGTACATTTCTGTGTATTAGTATTTCCTATACTTGCAATTTTTTTCATAGCTATGGTAGTCTTTCCTCTGTTTGGGCCATTTCAGTTTGTTGTTGTTCAGTTTTTGTTGTTGTTTAGTTTTTCCTCATATGTAGTATAGCCATAAACATCTTTGTGTCAACTTCCTGATGTTTCTTTTGCTTATTTCCTTGGAATATGAATTTCCAGGGCAGGAAGCATGTTCAGTTTAATACCACTTATATATTTCCAGAGTTCTTAAGATTTGGCTAAACTTACAGAGCTTTCAGCATTGTACCTGTTTGTCAACGTGCCTACCACTGTTTTTTTAGTATTTGTTTTTTGCTGTTTTTGTTTGTCATTTTAATTTTTATTTCATTTGCTAGTTGGCCTATAAAATATACATGTAAATGCAATTACTCTCTTACTTCCATCTATTAAATGGATTCTGAAAGAATATATCCTCACCCACCCATAGAGACACACATGTGCCAACTAATCAAAACTTGCTATCCTACATAAATATCAATTGCATGTCTATATACTAACAACATACGGAAACTGAAATTAAAAACATAACACCATTCACAATCACTCCAAAGAAAATGAAATGCATAGATATATGCTTAACAAAACATGTATACAATCTGTATGCTGAAAATTACAAAATGTTAATGAAAGAAATCAGAAAGGACCTAAATAATGTAAAGATTACATGTAGTACTGTGTCTATGGATTGCAAGACTAAATATATATAGTAAAGAAGAATATAAATATAAAGAATGTATGTCAGTTCTCTCCAAATTGATCTATAGGTTTCATTAATTCCTATCAAAATCCCAGCAAGGTTTTTTGTAGATAAGACATGCTTATTCTAAAATTTACATGTGAAGGCAGAAGTCCTAGAATGGCTAAAATGATCTTTGAAAAAAAAAAAGGATAAAGTGGGAGAAATCACTGTACCTGATAGAGGCGTACTATATGGCTACAGTAATCAAGACAGTGTGGTGTTGCTAGAGGGATAAATACATACATCAACAAGATATAAGAGAGAAGGGGCGCCTGGGTGTCTCAGTCGTTAAGCGTCTGCCTTTGGCTCGGGTCATGATCCCAGGGTCCTGGGATCAAGCCCCGCCATCGGGCTCCCTGCTCAGTGGGAAGCCTGCTTCTCCCTCTCCCACTCCCCCTGCTTGTGTTCCCTCTCTTGCTGTGTCTCTCTCTATCAAATAAATAAATAAAATCTTAAAAAAAAAAAAAAGATATGAGAGAAGCCAAAATATAGACCCATGCTTTTATTATGCAAAGTTTTCTCTATTCTTATGTCAAAATATGGCATTTTGTCCTCATTTTCTCTAAAGTCTACTTTACCTTCTTTTAGATGTTATAAATATGCTATTCTGTTTTCTTCTAGTTTTTATTGATTTTTTTTTGTTTTTACATTTAATTCTAACCCATGCAGAATTTTTTTTGTAGGTCTGCTGTGAGATACAAATCCAAATTAGTTCACCCTACCAAAAGATTGTACTGATGGTATTTATTAAGTAACTATTCCTTGATCTGTTATTTGGTTATTTTGATTTGTCATGAATTAAGTTCTCACAGTGTTTTAAATCTCTTTCTAGAATCTTTCCTATTCAGTTGATCAGTTTTCTGTCTTAGAGCCAATTACATAGGATCTTGGTTGTCACAGCAGTATATTCACCCCTTGAAATTTGTAGGGAATACAGAAATATTTGTGTGTACCTCTGGAGTTTAGAAGAGTCACAGATCTTTCTGGAGTCACATACTTCTTAGGCAAATATTCATACCTTTTCATCTCATTAAAATTTAAATATCTCATTTTTATAGAAGATCAAAATATTTACTCCTTATTTGATAGCAAGTAGAGAGGAGTAAAGCCAAACATTTAAAAGCTATGGATGCTGGAATGTTTGGTTGGTTTGCTCGCCGGCTTAGTGACTTGCCCCTAAATAAAAGCCTTTCACCATGCACAATATGAAATCATGCCTCAGGAATATTAGAAATTACTACACTACATGATTCAGGTTTTTTTGGGAAGAGTCAAAACTGCAAATATTGAATCCATGAGTCTATTTTAAAATCTGGTGGATCAAATCCAGCATAGTTCTTCTTAAAGTATTCTTTGGTATCTGGCCTGCTTATCTTCCAAGTACTGATCCTTTGGACAGTCTTCTATTCAGCCCTCTAAATCTTGGGGATCCTAGCCTACTATTTACATAACCTCTACTTTTTTAATTCACAGGAATAGCAGGTTTTATGACTGTGGTGTCCTATGGTCTTTACAAGTTAAAGTACAGAAAAGATCAGAAAATGTCCATTCATCTTATTCACATGAGAGTTGCTGCCCAAGGATTTGTTGTAGGAGCTGTGACTCTAGGTAACCTGCTTAATTTCTGTCTTGTGTTCAGCTATCTTTGAGTATATTTTAACTTATTTTAGAAAATGAATATTGGGTCAAGGTGATAAAACAGAGGCGGAATGGTAAGAAAGACAGCGAACTTCACTTGGCTGAAGTTGCTTCCCCGTAAGAGGCTTTAATTTCTTGGTATTTTAAGCACTGAAAGAAAAAAAAACAGTAGACAAAAGGTACAAACTTCCAGTTATAAAATAAGTAAGTCCTGGGGAATCTGGGGGTTTAATCCGTTGAGCGTCCGACTCTTGATTTCGGCTCAGGTCATGATCTCAGGGTCATGGGATCAAGCCCCACATTGGGCTCTGCACTCAGTGGGGAGTCTGCTTGTCCCTCACCCTTCCCCCTCCCCCCCGCTCTCACACACGCTCTGTCTCTCAAATAAATAAAATCTTAAATAATAAAAATAATAAAATAAAATAAGTAAGTCCTGGGGATGTAATGTACAGCATTCTGACTATAGTTAATAATACTGTTTGGTATATCTGAAAGTTGCTAAGAGAGTAGATCTTAAAAGTTCTCATCACAAGAAAAAAAATCCTTTAACTATGCAGGTTACAAATGTTAATGGACTTACTGTGGTGATCACTACAGTACATGCAAGTAATGAATCCTTGTTGTATACCTGAAACTAATATAATGTTGTAGGTCAATTATACCTAAAAAAATTTTTAAAAGGTAGAGAACTAGGTTATGGGTTCTGTTATCTTGTATAGTGAAAGGAGCAGTGAATAGTTTGTACCCTCTGTAACCCAACTAAAGCAGTGGTTCTAGATTCCAGCCTTTAACGCTAAGTCAAGTTCCCAGCCTACGTGAATAGCAGATATAATTATTAATGTAGTTTAACTGGGAAGAATACATTTTTAGAGCCCACAAGTCTCAATATCTGTTCTCCTTTTATTCCCAGTCTGAGCAATAGGCAAACCTTTTCTAATTAGTCTATAAATTAAGTAATACTTAATACAGTCAAATCCAAAGAACAGCTGTAAAATTATCTGGTTAATTCCAGTTATATCAACAGCTAAACCAGATAGTTCTAACAAGAAGTCCACTTTAGGACCTTAATTATCTAACTTTCTTTTTGTCTACATTAATGAGAACAAGTTACAATGTTCTTAGTTCTCCTTCATGCTGTGCAGGGTAGAGTCAGCCTAAGAGGAGGTCTAGGATTATGGAATGATGGGTGTGGGGCTTGCGTATAGGGAGTTATATGGTAATTATCTTATTACCATGACTTGTGATATGCAGGTGTTGAACAAAATATGAGAAACTTCACCACAGAATTAGAGTGCCATTTTCATCATTTAGCAAACATCTGCTGTGCATTTGCTATGTGCAAGGCCCTGTGCCAGTCTAGAGATACAGAGATAAGACTCAGTCCCTTCCCTCAAAGAGGCTGGTCTCCTCAGGGAGAACGACCAAGAACAGAAGAAGCCAGTATAAATCACAGATACTATGAGATAGCACAGGTTGCTCTGGAAGCACAAACACAAAGGAGGGGCCTTTAACTAGTGCTGAGAGTCCAGGGGAGGCTTTCCTCAGGATGTAAATTATACGAGCAAAGCATGTGGAAGAATTAGCTAGTCAGAGAAGGAGATCAGGATTCTAGACAGAGGAAAAAACAAAGGCACAGAAGCATGGCACATTAGTGGAACTCAACGTAGCTTGGTGTGGTAAGTGACTCAATCGGTGTTTGATGAGAGAAGCAAAGCTACTAGGAGTAATATATAATAAGAGATTTATTATAGGCATTTGGAATTACATAGTTGTGAGGCTCTTGCGTATGTATCAGCAGCTGGGGCCTGAAGTGGGCAGGGCAAGCACTTAGAATGGAAAAGGAGATATAAAGTGAGAGAAGCAAGAAAAATCTGGAACCTGCAAGGATGAGCTGGGAACACACAGGATGAACTGTTTGGAACCCTTGTGGATTTCTCACCATCTCTAAGCCTCTAAATTCGATGATGGGAGTGACAGGGGAAAAAACGATGCCCTTCATCTTGGAGCCAAACATGGACCTGGCCAAGGAGTCAGAAAAGGTGAAGGAGGAAATTCAGCAGAAGCCACAGTAGCTGTAATCCTAGCTGCTGCCCCATACCAACAAAGGGGACCAGCAGATAAGCAAAAATATGCTGCAACAGGGCCTTCCGAGCATAAAATGAATTTGGCTGCTGCTTCACTTCTGCCTTCTAAATCTTACGCAAATTTCCCTTCTGCAAGAACTCAGGGAATAAAAGGAAAGGAATTCCGGAAAATGTAGTTACAGTTTGGCTAAGTTGACACAATACAAATTCACCATTGTCTATCCCTTGTCAACCTGGCATCCTTATAACACCTCTTTTATTACACTTAACTTTGAAATTAAAACAATGGCAAAATCAATCATCCAATGTATAACCAAAAACATGCTAATTCTCTCCCAAAAGGTGATACAAAATCCCTTTATCCATCTTTGAGTGGTGTTGATTTGTCTTTGAGCAGAGTCACATTCCCCTTTGATATCCTGTAAGCTAAATTCTGAAATATAAGGATAATTATTATTAACACTTCTTACATTCGATGGCAGATAAAGGGAAGTAGCAAATAGGAAAAAAAATGGTTAATGTATACACAAATGTATTCAAATCAAAATAAGGAAGAAATATTCATAGCTATCAGACCTTGTATCTACAACTAGTAGTAGAACACCATGGCTGGTGTTCTAACCATGTTCTAGCCATTTCATACTCCCTTTGCCTTCAGTAAGCACCTTGGCTATTCAAGGTTATTTGACTGGTATGGTGACCCATACCTTATTCCTAAATGGTCTGGGTCATTAGCCATCCTGCTTGTATTGGGTATAGTTTTCCATTGTCTTTAATCACAGGATATGGGAGTACTAAAAAATGCCCCAGAAGATATGCATTCCAGACACACACCTCCTTACCCTACCTTTGTACAGTATAGTAGTAACCTAATTTCCCCTTGATAGATCAGATCGATTCAATGGACTAACGCAATGTCCTGTGGAATGGAGAGTTGATCAAGGTCCTTGCAGTCTAGATTATGGCAAGTAGAATGGCTTACAGTGGGCTTTCCCAACCATAATAGCCCTTATACCACAGGGAACCAACGTGAGGATTCTGACAGTTGCTGGGTTTGTCCATTCCAATTACACATTCCAGAACTGGCGAAATAATTCAGGGACCCACCAGCCCAACCTGACCTCCATAAACTCCTAGCTTGACTGGTAGACCACCCTAATTCTCAAGGCATCAGTATCAATTCAGAATCAATATTTAATAATCTCTCACAAATGTGATTATTTGCCCTTCCTCGTGCACAGGCACCTTGCTGAACGGTCACAGATCCCTTTAGGAAAGGCCAGACGGAGCATTTACAGTATTTATATTTTTGGCTGTGTAACAGGGTCTTTTCTTAAGGAGGTCTGCCCTCTCCTTTATTCAAGGGACTCTGGGTCTGTAAAGTGACTCAAATCTGGGACTTGGTCAGGGGGCCATGGCTGTCTACTGTGATGATTCAAGTGAAACTTCTACTCACCAAACCTAGAGCTTTTCTGCTTATATGCTGCCAACCACTTTCAACTCTAGGGACACCATAATCAATCAGCCAATGCCAAAGATCTTTGTGGCTTAGACTATGCAGATTACTGTTTAGTCTTGCTGCGCATTAGAGTAATCATGCTTTCCCTGTCTTTGTCAATTAAATGATGCCACTTGACCCCTGCCACTCAGGATCCCATCATCTCCACTGACTTCAGAAAGCCTAGCAATTCCCACTGTCATTTCTGGCTTACAGAAGACAGGCGCCACAGAACTCTCCAAGGATGCTAGGGACTCCCGTCACAAATATAAGGATAATTCGCACAGCCTTGGTGAAGGAAATAGATCTATTTAGGGGGTGAGGGAGCAGGATAAATCCACTGGAACATTCCAATCTCCCTAAGCCCTTGGGTACCCTCCTTAACAGCAGGGTTTCTCAATCTCAGCACTATTGACGTTTTGGACTGAATATTCTTTGTTGTGGAGGGCTGTCATGTGCTTTACAGGATGTTCAGCAGCATCCCCAGCATCTACCATGCAAATAGCCCCCATCCACCTCCAGTGTGACAACCAAAAATGCTCCAGACATTGCCAGATTTCCCTGGGGAATGAAATTGCCCCCGTAAAGAAGAATGACTGCCATACTGCTGTACCCTGGACGTAAACCAAGAAAGCTCTGGCATTTCAACTTCATTTAGTGGAGATTACCTTTCAGGCCAAGTTTTAGTCATTCGCAGGAAGGAGTGCAAAGGAGTCTCAGATACAGGGGTCCAAGGACCCCGTTTCACGGAAACCTGCTCATAGGTCCCCTTCCTGATTTTCAGGATCCCACTCTTTCCAAAGAAATGCCCTAATTTGGACATAAGAGACTCTGTGAGGTTGGGAGTTTTATTACTGCTGTAATTAGTCACCAACAGGATTAGTTCCTGTGTATGTTTTTCAAAAATAGCAGCCTTGGGCGCCTGGGTGGCTCAGTTGGTTAAGCAACTGCCTTCAGCTCAGGTCATGATCCTGGAGTCCCGGGATCGAGTCTCATGTCGGGCTCCCTGCTCAGCGGGGAGTCTGCTTCTCCCTCTGACCCTCCTCCCTCTCATGCTCTCTCTCATTCTCTCTCTCAGATAAATAAATAAAAATCTTAAAAAAAAAAAAAATATCAGCCTCATAACTATGGGAGCTGAGTTTTTTTCTGGAAAGTCATACAGCTTTCAGGTCCCTCACAGAACCTGGATTAAGGAATTAAAAGCCCTGAGTCTATCATTCTGTGTTCCCAAGTTCTCCAGCACACTTAGAAGAAACCAGCCTAATTATACCCCTTATCTCCAGTAAATGTCCTATGACAGTAAATATCTGATCACCCAAAGCCTGGTTTCTATAGGCATCTGATTAAGGTTATTTATAGGTGACAATCTAAAAAAATATTTTAATACTGCATGCCATGGACTACTGGCATCCTCTTTACTACTGAAAAAAAAATGGCCATTAATATCTTTAAATCTAATCAGATCAGAGAACCAATTCCAGATGACCCAGAACCTACCCTCATGGTTATGTTCCTCTGGAAGCTTCTGATACCAAAATCTGTATCAGTCAGAGTTCAGTCAGAGAAGCAAAACTACCAGTAGTGATATACAAAAAGGGATTTATTATAGAAATATGACCCTAACCAATTTTGAGAGCTGGTTAAACAGTCCATGTTAGACTGTTGCTTATGTTTCTAAGGCTGGGGCCTGAAGTTAGCAAGGCAGCAGCTGGAAGGAAAAATAAACTGGGATCTTCAAGGAAGAGCTGGAACTCACAAAGAAAAACCTGGGTCAGTCTTTTACTGACTCCAACTTTGATCACGGTGTGACCTGTAGGAGAAGCTGGACCCCCTATCATGGCGCTCATCCCCTGGCCTAGGAGCTGAAGAAGCTAAAGGAGGAGATCCAGAAGGAGCTGAAAGATCTGTGGGTCTGACTGCTGCCCAACAATGGCAAGGTGAGCCAGCAGGTAAACAACAACATGCACAAGCTGTAACAGCGCCTGGCACCCTGCACCAAGCCCTCCAAGTGTAAAAGCATATAGCAGCTGCTGCTTCAACTTTCACCTTCAAATCTCAAGCAAAATGTCTCTTATGAGCCAAGCTAACCCAGAAATATGCAGGGACGGGAATTCTGCAAAAAACAGTTACAGCATAGCTAAACTGATAGAAAACAAATCCCCGATAGATGTATATGGTTGCAAGCTGAGGCATTAACAAGATGACATGAGTCAGTGGAAGATTTAAACAGGGGAGTAAGGTAGTCATGATGGCAGCTGAGAAAGATGCCTGCTCAAACACAGGCAATATGAAACTGTTTAAACAGAGGGTCACACTAACAAAAGACAGAACAGTGGTTATCTGTGGAAAGGAGGGGAGATATGGTCAGAGAGGGAAAGCTGGGGGGCTTCCAGGATGCTTCCTATATTCTATTTCTTGACCCGCAATTCCAGATAATTCACTCTACAACTATCTGTTAATCTGGTTGTTTAGATTGTGTCTACCATTTTCCATGCATATTATATTTCACTATGAGGAAAAGGAAAATGATTAGAGAGGATTTGTAAAGTAGGGGTGAGAACAAAGGCAGAGAAGTCAATTAGACGATGAACTAGGTCTGAATTAAAGCACGAATAGTGAAAATGGGGAGGAGATGGATTCTAGAAACATTCAGGACTCACCAACTAAGTGATTGGGAAAAAGAAGGAAGGAAGGAAGGAGTCAAGGATGATTCCTAGGTTTCTGGTTTGGGCAACCAGATAAAAGGTGTGCTTTCACTACTATAAAGAACGAAGAACAGGTTTGGTGGGAGGATAAGTGTATATTGGACAAAACAGTAATAGCTAATAGTAATGAGTGTTTATGATGTGCAACTTATATATTACTATCTCATTTAATCTTTTTTTGTAGGTAAACTTTATTATTAAGTTTTTATTTTCATTCCAGTAGAGTTAACATATAGTGTTATGTTAGGTGTACACTACAGTGATTTAATCTTAATAACCTCCTTCACACCACCTGGTGTACTGCAATACACTTCAGTACCGATGCCAACCACCTGCAGCTCACCTTAGATGCCACAGGTTTACGGACATGGTTCCCAGAGACTGCTGTTACTGCAGACACCAGCCACCAGGGAGGTGCCCAGGCCACCTGCACTTCTGACCAACTGGCTGCAAATTCAGAGGTTCCCAAGACTCCCTCAGGTTTGATATTTCACTAGAACAACTTACGAACTCAGGAAAGCTCTATACTTACTACAGTTTTATTAAGAAGTATATAAATCAAGACCAGGCAAATTGAGACATGTAGGGTAAGGTATGGGAGGATCCCAAACTCAAAGCTTTATACCCTTTCCCTATGGAATCAGGGCATGCCACCCTTCCAACCAAGAAACTCTACTGAGCTTCAGCAACCAGAGTTTTTATTGTGGCTTCATTATGTAGGCATGATTGACTGAATCACTGGCCTCATGACAGAACTTAATCTCCAGTCCTACTCCCCTCCCTGGAGGTCTAAGAACCCTCTAATCATATGGTTGGTCTTTCTGGCATGACTAGCCACATCCTGAAGTTATCTAGGAGCCCACCATGGGTCACCCCATTAACATAAATTCAGGTATAATCCAAGGGGCTCATGAGTAACAAAGATACTCCTCTAACTGGGAAGTTTTTTTTAATATTTTATTTATTTATTCGACTGAGAGAAAGAGCGCACGCATAAGCAGGGGGAGTGGCAGGCAGAGGGAGAAGTAGGCTCCCCATTGAGCAGAGAGCCCGATGCAGGGCTCGATCCCAGGACCCTGGGATCATGACCTGAGCCGAAGGCAGATGTTCAACAACTGAGCCACCCAGGTGCCCCTCTCTATCTGGGAAATTCCAAGCATTTTAAAGCTCTATCCCAAGAACTCTGGACAAAGTCCAAAGTCTTTATTAACAATACCCTAAGAGGTAGGTGCTGTTATAATCCCATTTCCAGATAAGGAAACCAAGGCTTAGAGAGGAAAAAAACTTCTTGCTCACAATTGCATGGGCTATCTACTCCAGAGCCTGAACTCTTAATTTTATATTATACTGACTGAGATGCCTATGGCAGATGTCTCCAAATTAGAGTACTCATAGCCTAGAAGATGTATAAGGAGATCCATGGGTATGCGGGAAGAAAATATTTTTATCTTTTTTTTTTTTTTTTTTTTGTGGGCAGCAATGCAAAGTTTATTGAGCGATAGTAAAGTTTATTGAGTGGGAGTACAAAAGCTTCTGAAGAGGGGGCAGACCCGAGAGGCCTGCCCGAAAATATTTTTATCTTGAAAACAAAAAAGCTTTACTCATATATAGATTGGCCAGAGTACATTTATATTGTTTATAAATAAACGAACACTTCGAGGGGCATTCTCATTTATTTATGCACAATTTAAAAGTTTGGCAGCCCCCTATGTATGTGGAAATTTCACATATGGTATAATGAGTATATGGGTCTCACATTCAGAAGAGAGGTCTAACTTGCTTACCAGTGAAGCAACAGGTATGAATGAGGTGAGAAAAGAGCTGAGATCAGAGCTCCAGGGAACACCAACATTTAATAGATAGGCAAGAGGTAAGAATTACCTGTGTCTAATAAGCACAGGGAAATGAGTTCTACAATTGTCTCTGCATCTGAGAATGTTTCCATTGGTACCACAATGCATCAAGTAAACATGTTTTTGCCTTGGATTTTATACATCTGTGACAGTTATACTACTATTGTGTTAGAAAATTGTGCCAACAGCTGCCTCGCTTGGCTACAGTGTGTAGATGAGAACAACTTTACCCACCCTTTATTCTCTGTGCACTCTTTGAAGATACCAACAAGCAGCGTCAGAGAAAAAAGCAGAAGGAAAGGAAGTAAAGGATTTAGTTTAGACAATCTACTAGACAGCTGGCGTCTTGATAACTGATACGGTTGGGGGTGGGAGGTGAGCGGACTCCTTAACTTCCTTTGGGTACGAACATTTGGTGACACATTTGGTGACATTCCTGCACGGCAGTCAAACAACTCTATCCCTCAGGCTATTCCCCTTGACTATTAGCTAATTCACCCACTAGACTGTAAACCTCTAGGAGCAAGGATTCTATCCCTTTCACCTTCGTTTCCCTTGAGACACTGAACACAAGTAGGCACTGAAGAGAGGTGTGCTAGGTTGAGATGTCTATTGTTTCTTAGTATCTAGCCAAATCTCCCCACTCTCCTAACTTTTTCACCCATATTTTAAAATTCAAATTCTAGGGTGGCATAGTAACATTATAAATTTGGATTTTGATTTATATTGATCTTAAAGGGCTCTAACTTTTTTGGGTTTGTTTGTTTGTCTGGAGCCGCTTATATGATCCAAGCCAAAAGTTAATAAGATGGAAGGCATCTGTTTGTTTTTTAAGTTGAGGGACAGTTTTGGGAAAATACAAGTGGAAGAAATTCAGGGTTTGTTTTCCACAGATACCGTATTTATATACATCTTTTTGTTTCTAGGTGTTCTCTATTCTATGTATAAGGATTACATCAGACCTCGATTCTTCAATGTGTCCAAAAAATGAAGCTACATCTAAGACAAGAGGCTTCTGAAAACTATTTATTATGAAGAATAAATTCTCAATATGTAGCAAATTATACTGCAGAAGAATGAGACAGGATTCTCATAGCCTTGTATAATAAGTCTCAATTGTTTACAAAGTTGATTTCCAAATCAGCAATCACAGTCAACTCAAAAATATCCTTATTGTCTTTCAGAACCTAGGATATGATTTTCTGACTTTTAGAATTTTTACTTTCTAGTTAGTGGCAGAAAATAATCTATATTATGCCAAACCAATCTGAAAATTAGGAGTTATAATAGTGGCTACAGAAAAATTATCTATATCCATATTAAATGTGATACTCTATTCATCACTTAATTCTCTCCATATAGGGCAAGGTAATTAGAGCTTTCATAAATTCCTTTTGAGAATGGGAAACAATTGTATCAGAGGAGAATGGTCATGCTGTTATTAAAATTTGGTTTACCACTGTGCACCTCACTCTAATCTAAAAACTTGACTATTTTGCCACAAACATCAATGTTTAACATTTTAATATATCTGTGTATTCATTTTTATACTTCTTGACAGTATTTCTAGGATCACAAAGGTAAATTGCTAAAAAAAAATCCCTTTCCCCCAGATGGCAATTGTGGGGGTGAAAGGAGTTAGTCTGGTATGACACTAGAAACCAAAGTAGACATTAAATGTTAACTATACCTGTGACCTCAAACTCCTCTATAACTGCCCTAAGGTTCTAAAAAATTAACTAGACTTTGTTGAAGTCCTAACTGCTGTGACTCCAATTTACTCCCCTAAGACTCCAAGCCTGGGAAAAAAACAAATGAAAAAATATTCACTGAAATAAAATCAAGAATGTACTATAAAATGATCTGTGGTAGTTATTTCCTTTTCCTTGAGGTCTTCTTTAGTGGTGGGTTAATCTGACAGGAAGGTAAAGTCTAGTATTTGGGAAAGAAAAAGATGTAAGAATATCTGAAAATATGTCTGCATTCCAGATATTAGCCCACTATTCTGTGTATTATATACACTTCTCTCCATTGGCACCGGTAATAATTTTTGAAATTGTCATTTACCTATCAGAAGGCTCTTCTAGTGCCACCAACAAGTATACCTATTTTGGTCAACACTGTCCTCTTTGGAAAATAGGCAAGGAAAGAATCCAACTGCTTTATTCCACTACATAGTCCAGCAGCTGGATCAAATATGCTCCATGGAGGTCAGCAAAACTGAGAACAGCTGGCATAGAAATGTCACCCTTCAAGTTGATTACACAATGAAAAGGTATTTCTCATCAGGCTACTGGGAAGATTCTACTCTCTCAATATATACTGTGCACTAAAAACAGACTTAAGGGGGCGCCTGGGTGGCTCAGTCGGTTAAGTGTCTGGCTTCAGCTCATGATCCCAGGGTCCTGGGATCAAGTCCCGCATCAGGCTCCCTGCTCAGCGGGGGGTCTGCTTCTCCCTCTCCCACTCCCCCTGCTTGTGCTCTCTCTCTGTCAAATAAATAAATGAAACTAAAAAAAAAAAAAAAAAAAGGAAAAGAAAAGAAATCTAGATTTGTACATAAATTAGAGAATGATTAAATGTTCTTAACTTAGAAAAGAAGTGTACCCAAGACTCACTCTTTAGAAATCACTCTCTTCTCCTGGTTTTAGCATGACTCAGGTGATCAAATTTTTTGATTACAGGAATTATATGACCTGACGGATATACTTATAAACTTTTGTAAACTCCAGTCTCTTCCTAGTAACATATAGCTAAAGGAGGGAGATGAGTTAAAGAATCCCCCAAGTATTTAGTCTCTGTTTAACCAAGCACCTCAACTTTTTAGGAGTGGCAAAACAGAATTTTTTAACCTTTTTTTTTTTTTTCTTTCTCCTAACACTCTCTAGTAATGAAACTGAGAAACTTAATTGCCCAAGAAGGGAGGAAAATCCAAATTGGTCCATCTAGAGTTGCTATCTGTGTATAAAGAATCTACAATACTGAAACTCATTTTAAAAATCTCTTTTTCAAGTGAAAGCTGTTAATTGATGCTAATTCAGTTTAATTTTAAGATCAGAAGGATGCTAAACTACATTGTAAGGATGCTACTCTTACCAGAAGTTTCAAGGGCCCCCGACGTAGAAATGAGAAAATTTTAAAGTATCATCTTAGAAAACTTGCCACTTAGAGGGCCAAGTCTTTATAAATGAAAATGTCTGGATTTAACAACAACAAACGTCTTACTGAAAAGCACTAAATTTTAAAATAAGACAGATATTTACCTTTTAAGCTGAAAGAGAAAAATGATGCTCAAAGTCATACGAAAGCTTCAGTGTTTGCAAACGCATGCCTCTGCGGCTAGAAGGAAATGGGAGCGTGTGCCGCCCTGCAGCATAGTCCATGGAGATGGACAGCTACCACTCACTCCAGCCAGCTGTAACTCCATGCAGGAATGTGAGCCCCGTGTTGAAAATCTCCTTTTCCATCAAATAATTATGCAAAATCTTTCCATTTTTAAGTATTAACATTTTTATTATAAAAATCTTACGGAAAAAAGTCCCAGTTAAGAAAAGGGGTCAAAAAGCGTCTATAACCCACATGCAGGCAGGCAGTTTATGACATGAGAACTAGTCGTCTAAGTCCTAGTCTGGTTCTAATCTCATATTACTTGGTATAAATATCTTAAAGTAAAATGCTCAGCATTCAGGGAAATTCAACATTAGAAATATTAGCCATTCCTGGAAATAGATTTTGGACCTAGAAATAGTGTTTGGAGTTTTAATGGGGAAAATGGGAAGAAAAGACTTGGTAGAACTCTACAAACATTAGAAAGAAAACAAATACCTCCATCATCTTCTATTAGGTCTTTACAAAATTAAATGTTAGAAGTTTCTTCTTTTTATACCTAAAACCTGAATGCTAGAATGGGCTGAGTTACAATGTCACATGGAAGACTGATCATTGGTTAGAGCATTGTTTCTGAACTTATTACAAGATATTAGGCTCTTTGGAAAATACCATCATACCTCTGACAAGACTTCAAGAAAAGCAATAGAGAGAATTCTAATTACAAAGCACACCAATGACCAGGACCAAATATGACTGCTTGAAAAGAAGAAATGTCTTCCTTAGAAATGATGTGCTGATATGAAGTAGTTGATAAAGGTCTGGTCAATTAAAACCGACCGATGGAATTTAACTGGCCATAGTCAAGTTTCACTTTAAAAAAGGTAAGTTAATTTGACCAGATCATTCTGAAAAAGAGCATTACTCCCTCTCCTTTCTCACTTGTGACCCAGATAAAACAAATATCTGATTTATCTGAATACTATCTTTAAAAAAAATAAGACCTATCAATTTTATATAACCTTAAAACTCTACCCAAATGGATATGTTCAGGTTTACATAAATATATACACATATATATTTTATAAATGCCAGAAGTCAAGACACAAGCCCATAGGGGTGTGTAGCCATGATAGGCCAATCATTTAACTCTGGCTATTGTAGGACTGTTGAGGTGGGTGGGTCTCTGTCCTACAATTACAGCTGTCAGCTTTTAACACCCTTCCCACGAGGAAATCTTTGCCTTTTGTTCAAAATCTGAACAAAACTCACCTCTGAACTAACAGAGATATGTTAACAGGACACCTGGCACAAAAGGATTAAGACAAAGTGGTTCTTATACAGTGTCTCAGGCTGTCAGTCAGCTAGACACAAGTGAGTCAGCATCCACGGTGTTCAGAAGGTAGAGTTCAGGCTGAGCTGTCAATCCCAGACGGTACTAAGGACAAAAAAAATGGAAAAGGGTTAGACTGATTTGCAAGTATTTGTTTATTTATTTATGTATTTATTGTCAAAAGATTTTATTTATTTGACAGAGAGAAAGAGCACAAGCAGGGGAAGTGGCAGGCAGAGGGAGAAGGAGGCTTCCCGCTGAGCAGGGAGCCCGACGTGGGACTCGATCCCAGGACCCTGGGACCACAAACCTAGCAGAAGGCAGACACTCAACCGACTGAGCCACCCAGGCACCCCCTGATTTGCAAGTATTTAAATATTGTAACTGGCATGTAGGACCTATAATCAGCACATCAATAGAGGCCTTTATTCAGTACAGCTATATTGATTTTTCTTTCAGAAAAGAAATAGCTTACAGATACATGAATCGTTTATGGCACATAAAATAATAACGGAGCTGAAATAGCCTATGAGTTAATAACTGGGAGCTGTGATAGTGCCAAATGCCCTCAGCAAAACTTGCACTTTGACTATTCTTGTGATACACTTGGCTGCATTTTTTTTTTTTAAGATTTTATTTATTTGACAGAAAGAGAGAGCACAAGCAGGGGGAGGGGCAGAGGAAGAGGGAGAAGCAGGCTCCCCACTGAGCAGGAAGCCAGGACTCCAAGTCGGACTCTGGGGCTGGATCCCAGGACCCCAGGATCATGACCTGAGCCGCTTAACTGACTGAGGCAACTGGACACCCCAGGATGGCTACTTCTGATAAGGACATTGAGAGCCAACACACTGAGTGCTTTTGTATTCTAGTACTGTTTTAGAAATCAAATAAATTCTAAATAATTAAAATAAATATTAGAATACTAATTCTAAATTATTAGAATTAAATAGTAATTCTAAATCCTGAGCTCAGTCTAAATCCTGAGCTGTATTATCTAGGTCTCATGATCTTTTGGCACCTGAGCAGAGAAAAGCCTTTCATTAAAAAAAAAAAAAAAAAAGCGCTGAGGGAGGGAAATGACCTATGGGTCTCAAATGTTTGTCAGGCTGAATTGGAATCGCTTGGACTGCTTTTAAAACAGTGCCAGACCGCCTTCCTGGGAACCTGAATCCCTATGGTTTATTCTGTTTTGAAGTAGGCTCCACAACCCAGAACAGAGCCCAGCACCAGGCTTGCACTCATGACCGAGATCGAGACCTGAGATGAGATCAAGAGTTGATTGCTTAACTGACTGAGTCAGCCAGGTGCCCCACCTTTTTTTTTCCTGAATCCCTATGGTTTGTGTTGGGATCTGTGAAGCTGTACTTTACTCCTTTTCTCTCCTCTGCATACACCGTGAGACAATCACTGAATCTCATTTTAGCCCTACTGTTATTACTTAGGGCTTTAGGAATGTCATCACCCCTTGACATCAATAGCCTATGAGTTAATGTAGAATGTAGACTATAAATCCATAGAAGGAGAATATCCCTATTATAGTATAGTAGAAAAGGCACCAGAATTGGTTTCAAGCTCGAACTCTGCCACTTCCTGTGACCTTGAGCAAGTTCATGTACCCTTTTGGAGCCTTATCCTACTTATTTGTAAAATGGGAATAAATGCTACATTTGAAAATGCTGAGTACATTAATGTGCTGTTAGTCTTCAACAAATGTAACTTTTTAACATATTACAAATTGCCCCGTATACCTCACAGGCTTGTGATGGCTATGTGAAGATGACCCCAGATGAAGCCCAAGATAAAACTATTCTAAGAACAGTGACTAACACTAGCTTTGGGGCAGAGACAACTCTTCAGACAAGCCTCCTTATTCACTTCAGGTCTTACGTCTCATAACCAAGAGCGATTGTCAGATACACTATAAATTCACTGCAGCCTTTTCACAAGAGCTGAGGTGGTGGGCTTCCTCATTATGTAGTAGGCAAGGGTTGCATTATTAGTCCTGTGATCCCCAGTCACTCATAGATGACTTACTAGACAGAACCTCCTTGTTGAAGTTTGTCTGAGACACTGAGAAATGACACAGGAATAGGCTAAATACTGTCAGGGGCAGAGAGGTAGTGCAAATGAGTAAGCTTAATATTTCTTAGCTACCACTGGGGTAGGATCACAGAGGGACCTGCCCTGTTCATCTGGCAGACAAATGCTTACCCAAAAGCATTCAAAGTTGTTTCAAATTTAGCACAGGCCAAACAAAATTAGTTTACCAGTTGGCAACTTGTGAGCTAAAACATACTCTATAATCAGAGCATCACGCAAATGCTTTGATGTGTTCCTGGTTCTGCCAAACACCCAGCTTGGTGTCTTAACCTTGCATGAAACGTGTACTATGTATTATATAGGATGGTTTGGTAATGACAATGTGGGCCCTGGAGTTAAGCTATTCAAGTTGAAACGCCAATTGCCTATTTACCAGCGATGTGATGTGGGGAAGTTACTTTTTGGCCTTTCAATCGCCTCATCTATAGAGAGGCTGATCCCCTTGTTATAACAAGTAAATGAGGTCATAGGAGTGCTCAGACCAGGACTAGCACATAGTAGTCAGTGTTAGCCGTTTTTAACACTCATAAACTAAGGTGCCAAGAGAAGCTGATACATTTAGATTCATTGGTCCTATCCAATAAAGAAGCATTCCAGAGGGCGGAGCTAAAAGAAATGTCTCAAATCAGGATCTTCAAATTGTTACATCTTATTTTAGTTCTGAAATTAAACCCAGATTAAGAAGGGAGAGCTAAATGAGGGAGGACAACACCGAGAAGGGAATTCCCATATTACTTCTGTCCTGTTACAGTATTTGGCTCCTGTAAGACACAACAGAGAAAGGGAAAATGAAGTTCTAGTGACAACCTTGGGATAAATGAAGTGCTGACTTTCCTGTCATTTGTATGGTGACAGGGCCTGTAGTTTACTATGCCTGAGCTTTGTTTTATTACATGGTGACAATATTTCCATTTATATCAGTTCTGCCAAAATGCTTTCAATTTTTAAGCTAAGCAATTTTGGTTTTTCTTTTCAAATACTCATACTTTTTATTGGCAGCACATACGGAATATAAAAGCATACTTCAGTGGTGAAACAAGACTACAGATAGAAAAATGTTCAGCTTAGAGCAAAGAAAGGCAGAATAACAATTTTTTCCGAGTTTAAATATGGCAATGATGTGACCTTTAGCAACAGCAAAACTATTTGACTAAGTGGGTAAACTGGTATTAGTGTTTGGGGTCTGCAGTTCATCAAGTCTTCTCGGGACTAAACCTATTTACACCTCCATCCTTTTAAAAGAATCACTAACAATGTGGGCTTAAAATGTCATCTAGGTGGTGGCTGATGCTGCAGTATTTTGGAAATATTTTCTTTTCTTTTTAAGATTTTATTTTTATTATTTATTTGTCAGAGAGAGCGCGCAAGTGCAAGTATGAGGAGCGGCAGGCTCCCTGCTGAGCAAGGAGCCCGATGCTGGGCTTGGTCTCAGGACCTTTGGATCATGACCTGAGCCGAAGGCAGACACTTAACCGACTGAGCCACCCAGGCATCCCCGGAAGTATTTTCAAGGTTAAAAAAATACCCAGGAAACCAAACAGGAAAAGGAAAAATTTTTAATTACAAACCAAGTTTACATACTGTTAAATGGGCACAAACAGCTCAGTTGTAACCACTTGTAATACCACTAGTAGGACCTCACAGGAGCCAAACTACAGCTCTTCCCCATCCATTAACTCCCAGTGTGCTGTAACAGCACAATTACTTCATGTCACATTTATGGAGAACAAGGACCACTTTACATAAAGTACAACTGTATACCCTTAACATTCGGCACAAACACCACATGCTGGCACTGGGAGACTTCACAGCATTGTTTATTGCACCCAGAGTACTGGTTGAAGTGTACTTTCGTTCTGACAGGATCAAATGGAATACAGTATAGGAGTATTTTTAACACTGTCAAACACCACACATATAAAATACCATTTAACTGGGAAGAAATTTTCCATCATCTTAAGTCATAAGCAAAACTTTTAAAAGAAAATAAGCAGCTTTACCTGAACTTCTAAATATTGTGAATCTGAGACTGACTGGACCTACCCAGACTCAGGGCAAAGGTTGTTAAGTGTTATTGTACTGTCTTTACAAAAAATTTTTCTTGTCAATTTTGCCTTCACCTAGTCCAGCCAGATGAGAGATGAAGATGTCAGTCCCTAGTATCTTCAGAGTGCCCTTATGACCAGTTTGGGGAATTATGACATGGAGAGGGGCAGATGTGAGGACAAACAGTGAGGGAAATTTATCTTTCATGATCCTGTGCTATATTACTTGAGGGGCTAAGATAAGGTATGGTCAGTGATACACCCCAGTTTATCCTTAATGCCTTTTGAAAGACAATCCATCCAATCTGTACTCTTGACTGTGTGCAAAATATCAGCAATAATGCATTTAGGGGCTCAGATGAATAGAGAATGTCAATCAACTGGGACTCTAGAAGGAAAGCCCCCAAAATGAGAAGTCCTTCAATGCCATTGCCATTACTGTTCTCATCAAGTCAATGGCTATAACAGACTTGATTATTTATCTCCACCAGACAAATGTGATTTGACTGGATATAATCACATAATCTCAGGCTCCACATGTAAAAATGTCAGCAGTGGCTGAAGAGCAGCAGCTTCATGCTGAAGGGACCCATGTCCTCTGACTCCAGAGCTCCACCATCTGGTCTCAAAGTTTTTCCCTCTGAGGGAATGGCTGAAGAGAGGTAGCCCAATGCAACCTTGCTGAGAGAACTTTTCAATCACAGTGGTTCCTACTGACTTGCTGAGAGAGAGAAAGAGCTTTGCAACGGTTAGGTCCACAGCTCCTGAGATTGCCTTGCAAGTTGTCTTGGGCATGCTTCGGAAAACCATGACAATTCTGGTAGGAGGTGTCTTTTAGGAATAAAACAGATGGCTCTTCTTTCCTTTAAAGTCTCTTCTCATTCCAAAATCTCATGTCAGTTCATAAATGCTACCATCTTTTTCTATAACCAACCTCCTGAATGAGGAAGGTGAAGGTTTTACAACTCTATGTGCTCAAGAGTAAATATCATCAGGAAAGCTCTGTACTAACATGAAAGTTAAGAAAATCAGGACTCAAAAGAAAATCCTGATAAGCTTTCGATCTCTGAGGAAAATCTGCTCAGTGATTTTCCAAGGTGATTAATAACCACCACCTACATGTCAGCTTTGCTATTTGTTTAGCACCGGCTTTATCCTTTCTCATCCCTCTTAACTTCCACCAAAAAATTTAAAGTGGAAATAAGTTAAAAGAATCCTGAACCTGAAAGAGGGAGATGTTTCATAATTTTATATTTAATATGGATGAAACCAGTTTCGTTGAGATTTTATTTTTTTATAATCAAAATAACTAACAGGGTATGCGTAGGAAGAAAAGTTTTTCTCAGCCTTTTATCTTTTTATAAACAAAACCTGCATACCCATCCTGTAATTTATCTTATGAGAACTTTATTATATTTCTCAAATATGTTTTTTTTTTTTTTTTAACACATAGCCTGGTTAAGAAGCATGCATATAGGATTATCTCTCAAAAGGATAAAACAAGCTGGCCCTTGGGCAGCTACTTACGAGTTTGTGTTGGAATGATAGCAGCAGATGTCAGCTTTTCAAAGATCCTATCTAATCTAGTTCCCAGGTTAGAAGGTCAGGGAGAAAAAAAAAATTCCATCTTTCAAACATATATTGAAACAAAGTCTTCCCCAACAAAGAGTTGAGTCTTAAATGCAGCCTGTGCAACAGCACATACTTTCGGCTATGTTCACACAGTAAACCACAGAAACACACTGGCTCTGATGGCTATACTTGTGGAAGACAGCCAGACCGATCCAGTATTTACTTAGTATAGCCACCAGTGGCTTCTCCGGTCAGCAGGACTTTAGAGATGCTTACCGTGTGCCCACAGTCCAGGAAGGACATGCCCAATGCAATCAAACATTGCCAACCCTGAAAGATAAAGTATGGTCATCATTCACCAACCTCTCTGCAGATCCCTCTTCCCATCATGACGGCTCACACTGCACTGCTCAGATGCAAACTGCTCTCTTCCCTTTTTTTTTTTTTTAAGATTTCTTTCTTTCTTTGTCAAAGAGAGAGAGAGAGAGAGGAAGGGGGGGAGAGAGAGAGCGAGAGAGCACGAACAGGGCGACAGGCAGGGAGAGGGAGAAGTAGGCTCCCTACTGAGCAAGGAGCCTGATGCAGGACTCAATCCCAGGACCCTGGGATCATGACCTGAGCCAAAGGCAGACACTCAACTGACTGAGCCACCCAGGTGCCCCCCTGCTCTCTTCCTTGAACATCTATCTAGCTCTGCTCATCTCCTACCACCCAGGTTGCACAAGTCATTCTCCCAACCCCATACCCCCTTCAAGACATCCTGGAATCTGCCTTCCTCAACAAAGTTTCTTCATACTATTTTCAGTATCGAGTTGCCAGTTCCTGCTGCTTTGTGTTTGTCGTTCGTTTCTTTTGCCAACTGGGAGTTCCCTGAAGACCATTTTTCTTCAGTCCTACCCCATTCCTCTCATGATGTAGGCAGAGGTGGAGGTAATGACCGACAGACCAATACAACTGGGATAGTATCCCAAACTGCTCTATGAAATACGTGTTTTGGGGCTTAACAGCAGTAACCGACCCTGGATCAGTCCTCAGCCTAAAAATGGGCCTTCAACAACCTTGACAGTCTCAGGGTGACTGAGGACAACTCAGTCTCTTCATAGCTAATTTGTAGGAAGGAAGGATTCCCTTAACTTCTATAGTGAATTTTTAAAATAATTCCTGTCAAGGACATGTTCAGTTACTTGGGTTTCCTTGGAGTAAATCCCTAGAATATAGGTTCAGCATAACCCTAGAGTGCTCAAGGTTTACTGGGGAAGAAAGAAGAAAAAATAAATAAATCCAGGACATAATTTTTCAATAGTCACTAAAGTGATTTTCTCAATCTACTGGCATGGGGACTAGGTAAGAGCTAAAAAGATCAGCAGGTCTCCAGCCTCCATCCTTAACCATTCTCTGCAGCATGTATGGTATAAATTCTGCTGTCCCTAACCCTGCACACATGCATTTTTTCAGAGAAATCTGTACAGAACAGGGAGGAGCATTTGTTGTTTTTGTTGCTAGAACTATTTTCCATTACTATAAGTAATGTTACAGAAGATTTGGAAAATAAACAAAAGAATATATCCATCAAGGAAACATCCTAACACAACTACTATCACCATTTTTTACATAATTTACCCGATTTAAAAAAAAAAAAATTATTATCTTGGAATACATTATTCTGCATTCATTTTCTGTGTAGCTATGATTTTATAACCATCATTTTTAAATAACTCTAGAGTAATTCAATGAGAGAATATCACTATTCTTTCTTCAGTAGACAGCTATTAAAATCTTGTGCCACTCCCTACTTTTCTATACTGTTCTTTTAATTCCTCAAACACACTAGACTCTCTTATCAGGAATTTTTTTTAAGTTATTTATTTATTTATTTGAGAGGGAGCGAGCACAAGCATGAGCGGGCAGAGGGAGAGGGAGAAGCAGACTCCCCACTGAGCAGGGAGCCTGAAATGAGGCTTAATCCCAGAACCCTGAGATCATGACCTGAGCCAAAGGCAGATGCCTAACTGACTGAGCCACCCAGGTGCCCCTCTTATCAGGAATTATTAAGAATGGAAACCAGGGCGCCTGGGTGGCTCAGTTGGTTAAGCGACTGCCTTCGGCTCAGGTCATGATCCTGGAGTCCCTGGATCAAGTCCCGCATCGGGCTCCCTGCTTGGCAGGGAGCCTGCTTCTCCCTATGACCCTCACCCCCTCATGTGCTCTCTCTCTCTCTCTCATTCTCTCTGTCTCAAATAAATAAATAAAATCTTTAAAAAAAAAAAAAAGAATGGAAACCAGACAGAAGTGACATGACAGCTCTTAAGTATCAAAATAAATCTTATGGGTTAAAAATACCGTTTAACCACAGGTGATTTAATTTCATGTAAACTGTCTCATTAACCTGGAGATAGGATTGCTATGTGCTTTAAAAAAAAAAGATTGCTATGTGCTCTTTTGGGTCCTTTCATTTTGGTGTTAATAAGCCCCATCACTACCATCTCTGATACCTACACCTCTGCCCCTCCTGAATTGACTTACCAGGTAAAACACAAAGCTCAGATAAGCCACACTGACCACAGCAGCTACTACATACAGTGCCACATGCCCGAGTTCCTGGACATAAACCAGGACAAAGTACATGTTGATGGAACAGACGATAAGGACCAATATCCCGCCTGCAATCCTCCAGCCTCTGTAAAAGAATCATCAGTCACTGGTGGAACAATCCAACCCATTCACAAGCAGAAAAGGACACTGTCCGGTGGGGTAGACAGGACAGGAGTAAGAGGCATCTCAAAATGAACTGAAAATTGTTCTATGTCCCAAGTAAGACACCAATAGGGAGAAAGAGGGGGGAAAATACTCTCAGATAATCCTTAATATTTAACTCCCTAGAAATGCAACAAGTCCTGAGTACCTAGAGATGCAACAAACAATTTCAAAAACCCCATACCCTTTCAAGATGTATATAAAAGGTATTTGTTTATGGTTTTCTCATTAAGATCATTTAACATGGAATTAAGGTGCTTTACACTTCAGTGACTGAAGCTGAAGAATTAAAGCCCTAAGAGCGGAACTTTCTCCTGCTAGAAATGAAAAACGTGTGTGCCTTCTTTACCACATTCACAGTCTTTGTTCTCTGAGCCAAAGACTGAGGGGCAGCTCCAGCATTCACCTCTCAAAACATGTGGTTCCCCTACATGACTCATTTTCTGACTGGCCTATTCAATGAAGACATGCTTCCCCCACATATTTTTGGGGAACTGAGAGAAGTACACTCACATTCCATTGGCAAAGTCATTCATAACTGGCCGCAAGCTCGTAAACGTGAGGATGGGTATCAGAGCAAAGGGAAGCTGGAAAAGAAAGAATGAGGATCAGCTGGGGCTACTGGAAATCCTTGTATTATCCCCAAGAGCAGCACTGTTAGCACAAGGGAAACACACATCCTGCCTCATCCACCCCATGAGAAATTATTCCTATCATCCCAAGATGCTCACGCCTTATGCTGAAACCTGTAGAGCCATCATTAACTTAGCATTGATTCTGATCCTGTGTCTTTATAAACATTCATATCTGCCTTGCCTTTTTAACCTCAATAGGACCTAGCAGTGTCCTATGTTATTTAATGTTTGCTTGGATTAAAAACAGTAATTTTATACTCTATATGTAATTATAGCAGATAATTCCCATTCAACGGGCTTTTATTTTATTTAAAGATTTTATTTATTTATTTGATAGACAGCGAGAGAGGGACACAAGCAGGGGGAATGGGAGAGGGAGAAGCAGGCTTCCCGCCAAGCAGGGAGCCTGATGTGGGGCTCGATCCCAGGACCCGGGGGATCATGACCTGAGCCGAAGGCAGACGCTTAATGACTGAGCCACCCAGGTGCCCCAGGCTTTTTTTTTTTTTTAAGATTTTTTTTTCTTTTAAGATATTATTTATTTGAGAGACCACTAGAGAGAGAGAGAAAGAACACAAGCAGGGGTAGCAGCAGGCAGAGGGAGGAGGCTCCCCACTGAGCAAGGAGCCTGACGCAGGGCTCGATACCAGGACCCTGGGATCACAAACCGAGCCGAGCCAGATGCTTAACCAACTGAGCCACCCAAGCGCCCCTTTTTTAAAAGATGTCATTTATTTATTGGACAGAGAGATAGAGAGAGAGCACAAGCAGGGGAGCTGCAGGCAGAGGCAAAGGGAGAAGCAGGCTCCCCACTAAGCAGGAAGCCCGATGCGGGGCTCAACACAGGGCTCCATCCCAGGACCCTGGGATCATGACCTGAGCTGAAGGCAGATGCTTAACCGACTGAGCCACCCAGGCGCCCCTCAACACGCTTTTATAAACCAAACCATTTCTAAAAGCTTTTTCGATACCAGGGATTCCATACATTTACTGCAGACTGAGACTGTGCCTCTTTTTTCCTCTGAATTTTCCCCAGCACCCAGCACTACAGGCTTGGTACCTACAGGCAATACATAATGCTGCCTGATTAAAAGGGATGGGAGTGGGTGCCTGGTTGGCTCAGTCGTTAAGCGTCTGCCTTCGGCTCAGGTCATGATCCCAGGGTCCTGGGATCGAGTCCCGCATCGGATTCCCTGCTCGGCAGGAAGCCTGCTTCTCCCTCTCCTACTCCCCCTGCTTGTGTTCCCTCTCTCGCTGTCTCTCTCTCTGTTGAAAAATAAATAAAATCTTTAAAAATAAAATAAAATAAAATAAAAAATAAATGGGATGGGAGTTTCCCCAGCTCCCTCCTCACCTGTAAGCTCTGCAGAACATTCAGGAAGTCATTCATCCCTGTTAGATGCTCTACATCCTGGAAGATAGCAACAAGCAGAGTAGGGATGATGGCAATAGAGCGGGTGAAAATCACTCGGGCAAAGCGTGACCATTTTAGGTTCAGGAATCCCTGGAAGAAAACACAGAAGCAGGATGAATGCCTAGAACAGGAAACAAAGAAAGGTTTGGGGAGGTTCAGGAAGACCCTAGAAACATGGGATTAAGAAGTAACAAAAGGGCAGAGAAAGGGGAACCCTCCTACACTGTTGGTGGGAATGCAAGCTGGTACAGCCACTCTGGAAAACAGTATGGAGATTCCTCAAAAAGTTGAAAATAGAGCTACCATATGATCCAGCAATTGCACTACTGGGTATTTACCCCAAAGATACAAAAGTAGGGATCCGAAAGGGTACGTGTACCCCGATGTTTACAGCAGCAATGTCCACAATAGCCAAACTGTGGAAAGAGCCAAGATGTCCATCGACAGATGAATGGATAAAGAAGATGTGATATATATATACAATGGAATATTATGCAGCCATCAAAAGGAATGAGATCTTGCCATTTGCAACGACGTGGATGGAACTGGAGGGTATTATGCTGAGTGAAATAAGTCAAACAGAGAAAGACATGTATCATATGACCTCACTGATATGAGGAATTCTTAATCTCAGGAAACAAACTGAGGGTTGCTGGAGTGGGGGGTGGGGTGGGAGGGATGGGGTGACTGGGTGATGGACACTGGAGAGGGTATGTGCTCTGGTAAGCGCTGTGAATTGTGCAAGACTGTTGAATCTCAGATCTGTACCTCTTAAACAAATAATGCAATATATGTTAAGAAAGAAAAAAAGAAGAAGAAGAATGTAGCAGGAGGGGAAGAATGAAGGGGGGGAAATCGGAGGTGGAGAAGAACCATGAGAGACGATGGACTCTGAAAAACAAACTGAGGGTTCTAGAGGGGAGGGGGGTGGGAGGATGGGTTAGCCTGGTGATGGGTATTGGGGAGGGCACGTTCTGCATGGAGCACTGGGTGATATGCACAAACAATGAATCATGGAACACTATATCTAAAACTAATGATGTAATGTATGGGGATTAACATAACAATAAAAAAATAAAAAAAAAAGAAGAAGAAGAAGTAACAAAAGGGCAATCAACGTTTTCTTCCTCTAATCTATACCAGTCAAAACAGCACACACCTCCATGACAAACTGGCCAGAATAAGTTCCTGTCATGGTGGAGCTCTGTCCTGCAGCCAGGATCCCCACTGCCCAGATGTAGAGTGCAGCCGGCCCAAAGTAACATCCCAGTACAACACCCTGGGAGAAGCAAGAGAGAAAGATGTTTGTGTCAATGATCTGCTTAGACAATGATCAAAACAGAATTTCTCTGCAACATTTCTCCCTCTTCTTTTACTATGTACCAACCTACACCAAGTACTGTGCTGGGCGCTACTCCCCAGAAGCTAGACTCAGGACCTGACCTCATTTTAGAGGCCTTCAACCTAAATTTTGCTGGATATTCCTTCATTCCTCTGCTTAGTCTTTTCTCCAAGTTCCTAAAGCCTTCATCCTCAACTTATATCTTAAATATGTTAAAAAAAAAAAAAAAAGTAAGTAAGTCTACACAACATTTCCCAAATTATATTACTTAACACACTATTCTGGAAGGTAGTAACAGGAGTGAAGAGAAAGGTCAAATACATTCGGGAAATACTACATAAATTATGTATTCTACTCTTGGGAGGTTCATAACATAACCAGCATAAAAAGGACTGAGAGATCCCAATGAAGAGTACTTTACTAGGAGTACTTTCTTTAGTCTCCCCCAATTAACATCCTATAAAACAATATAATATCAACATAACTCTGGGAATACAGTTCTTCTTTCAGCTGATCCTCTATTCCCTCCCATGTAATCCAGAAATGCTTGTCTGGCATCTAGACCTCTGAAATAAATGACACTCCAGAGAAGATAGGTTCAGCTCTGAAGTGAACCCACAGGAAAGATCAGACACTATGCCAAGAATACTGATTCAGGAGTAGTGATCACAAATCTGAAAAGGCTTACCCCTTTGTAGATGTCCACAGTCAGTGTCGAGTTATCGTCAGGAAAAAGGTGAGTGTGGGGACTACTGTTATTTCTACAGACTGCAACCTGGAACGCAAAGCAGTTTAGGGGCAACTT
This sequence comes from Phoca vitulina, assembly GCF_004348235.1. NCBI lineage: Eukaryota > Metazoa > Chordata > Mammalia > Carnivora > Phocidae > Phoca > Phoca vitulina. Next base: position 19,902,295 of record NW_022589726.1, on the reverse strand, counting down.
TTATTTTTGAGGCAAGGACCAGACCAGAAGAGTTCTCCTGCAGATCACAAACTACAGGTTACATTCAAGTTATCTAGGAGACACAGGCTGAAGGTAAGACACTGGATACAGGTTGTAACGGGAGCAGGGACTGGCAGCAAAAGCACTTGTGGTCTTCTTCCATAATCCTTCTATACCCTCATGCCATCAAAAACATTTACTGAGTTAAGAGTGTACATGGTAATATGTGATTGCTGGCTGGCTTTAAGTGATGGCAGGAAGAAAGGGCCCTTAAGAAATATGAGAGGACTCCTTAGTCAAAGCAGAACGAGGAGTCAGAGGTCCTATAGATAGGCAATCAGGAATCAAGATGATAGAGAATTCAAAATGCAAAAGAGTATATCTTAGCCAGTTTCTGCTTTCTGTTTGTTGACTCCTCCCTACCTGTCCTCACCTCCAAATGGCAGGACTGGCAAGCAGGCTGGCGGTTGATAAACAGGAAACAGAGGGATGACAAAGAGCCAAAGAGACATGAAGCCACAAACACAACAGCGTAAGGCAACCTTTATTCTGAGGCAAACTCCCTTCTGAGCCAATAGCTGGGAAACATGGGTCTAGGCTTGGTCTGCCCCCAGACCCTAGACTCCAACTAGTGCAGTGATGAGGGGGCAGCCCTGAGGCTGGAGATCTGTTTTCCCTGAGCTCCAAGTCACTGTTATTTTGCCTACCCCATTCCGGCCTTCACTACCCTCACATTCACTACCACTCATGACCCTGGCTTACTCACCACCTGGTCGTTGGTTTTTTCAAAAAATGCTTCGGCAAAGACTGAGACAACAAAGACGTTGATGATGAAGGAAACAAAGAGTGCAATGCAGGATTCAATGAAAAAGTACTTATTAGCTTCTCGAACTTCCTGCTTATTGGCTCGGTTTACCTGTCTGGACTAGAGAGATAAACACCAGTAGTCATTTTTTGATTAGTTAGAACAAGATTCCTAGTAACATTTCATGAGTTTGGAGTTAGCTGAAAGATTTAGAGGGCAAACAACGGACCATAAGAAATGTGAGAAAACTTACTTACATCCCAGTTCATTAAGTGAGTAAGGACTTCATGACCCTCTGACAACACTGCACGTTCCCCAAACAGGAAATGATGACTATGTACTACTGAGCTCTCAGTTATTGTGGCTAGAAGAACCACTGACATACAAAAACAACCTGATTTTCAGTCCTAACAACCTTAATTATAAAGGTCTCTGAAATCTTCCAGGAAACTACTGTATAAGACTGACTGATTAAACCTTGGTTGGGCTCTTTACTCCTCATCTCCTCAAGGTCACTCAGTCTTTTGGGATTTAAACACAAGAGATCTGGTGTACTTTTGGACCTATTATGAAGAATTTTAGTCCCAGTTTCTCCGTGGGGTCACTTATTTCTGGCCACCTTTGTGACAAAAACAGAGTCTGAGTGTGTAAAATTTATAAACATCCAACCGTGGAAAAACCTTTCACTCCTTTAGGGCTCTAACGCTTTTAAACTAGTGTCCCCTGCAACTAAAGGAAACATGAACTATCTGGATGACACGGATATAAGGGCCATGCTCACCTTGACTAAGGCAGAATGCAAGTACATATTGTGTGGCATGATGACTGCTCCCACGATGCCCACAGCCTGCTCGACCTGTGGGGTGTGACAGCCTGAACAGGATGGCAGGAACATGCCCTTGAGTACCTGGCTCTGGTTGGGTTTCACTGTAACATACTACACACCAACATAACAGCTATTAGAATGTGAGACCAGGGGTGTAACATAGTACTAGGAAACACTCAGCATCCATTGCTCCTTACAACACTCTCTTCAACAACCACCTAGAATAATGAGGAACGTAGAACCATCAGAAAACCAAGCAGTATGAGGGACTTGCTTCCAGGTCTGAGAATTCAGGACTGGGATATCCAAATATTTTACATCATATTTTAGATATACAAAGTAGATGTGTGGAGAATGTCATTTATATTCTAAAGAATTAGATGGCTGCTAAGGGCCTCATTGATATTAGCTTCACAACAACTCCTATGAGACAGACCCAAGAATATAGTCAATTCTTGGGGCGCCTGGGTGGCTCAGTCGTTAAGAGTCTGCCTTCGGCTCAGGTCATGATCCCAGGGTCCTGGGATCGAGCCCCACAACAGGCTCCCTGCTCCGCGGGAAGCCTGCTTCTCCCTCTCCCACTCCCCTGCTTGTGTTCCCTCTCTCGCTGTCTCTGTCAAATAAATAAATAAAATCTTAAAAAAAAAAAAAAAAAGAATATAGTCAATTCTTGATTATCCATACTTACGCCTCTATTCACCTATGTTTATCTAAAAATCACTTATGTTTGCCACTAATGTATGCTGAGACTCATTCATAAATACTTCTCATGCATACTTTTTCCTGGTTCAGCATTTCTCTTGGAAGCCTTAGACTAATCTATTGCATAATCTACTGACAGATTAGATGTGCTTTTTTTTTTTTTTTTAAGATTTTATTTCTTTTAGAAATGGAGAGACAGAGAGCGTGAGCAGGGGGAGGGGCACAGGAAGAGAGAGAATCAGATCCCTGAGATCATGACCTGAGCCAAAATCAAGAGTCAGACGCTTAACCAACTGAGCCACCCAGGCGCCCCAGATTACATGTACTTTTAAAAGTTTAGCAGGCCAGGGCGCCTGGGTGGCTCAGTTGTTAAGCGTCTGCCTTCAGCTCAGGTCATGATCCCAGGGTCCTGGGATCGAGCCCCACATCAGGCTCCCTGCTCAGCGGGAAGCCTGCTTCTCCCTCTCCCACTCCCCCTGCTTGTGTTCCTGCTCTAGCTATCTCTTTGTCAAATAAATAAATAAAATCTTAAAAAAAAAAAATAAGTTTAGCCAGGCCAATGAGCAAAAATGAGTTTATAACAACTGGACATAGAAAGCTACTATTACTGCATATAATGGTACTGATTCCTAGGAGTATCTGGGTTGGGGCACAAACCACGAAACATCCACTATATCCTTTATAGTTCATTAACTGTCACAATACAGAGAAAATTCAAGCTGCAGTTGGTATAAGCCAGGATAAGCAAAACCAGAACTCCTCCAAGTTAACAGCCAGGAATAACCCTGCAGCTCCCTCCCGAACCCTCTCCGAGGCTGCTCGTTGTGGGGCTAACCAACTTGGAACCAAGGAGGCTAGTCTACAAAGTCCTAAAAAATCTGTTATTTTTGACCTAGGAGACCCAGCAGGCTTTCCTAGAGACTAGTCTCTATAGATCATATTTCTTCAAAACTGGCCTAGGCTGACTTGGCTTTTTGTTAACGCATGTGATACAATTAAACCATCTTAGCATTATACAGTCTTAAAAGAAAAGGCAAAAAAAATCTTTTTTGGTTATAAAAAGTAATGTAAATAGCCTGCAACACTTGCCTCATATCCAAATGTGAGGGCCATAATGGTGATGAGAAAGCCAAAAAATGCTTCTAGCTTCCGTAAGCCTACAGGGGAAAATGCAACAGTGAGCTCACAGAAGGCAGACTTTTCCATCAGCCTCATGATGGAAAGTAGCTCGTTTGACTGACCCTTCCATTCCCACTCTCCTTACCATATTTGTCCAAAAAGAGAAATACGAAGGTATCTGCAATGGTGATGAGAACTCCACCCCATAGAGGAACCCTAGGTCAGAGAGAAGAAATGGAGATTAACAGGAAGAAAAGAAACGTTCAAAACACTTTCTTTCCAACAGCTTTCCGGATACACAACACTTGGAAAAGCAAGGACTCGCGGGAGAGGGGACAGTGGCAGGAAGTCAGGCCTTGGGTAGTTTAGGATCACAGCACCAACTGAATGAACTACATTCATTCAAACACTGACTGTCTACTAAGTCAGACATTTAGGATACAAAGCTGAAAAGTATGGGTCTTACCCCTCAAGGAGCTCACTGTCTAGTGGGATAAACTGATATACAAATAAATAATTGTAACACACAAGGTCACACACTGTATAATAGAGGGATGCATAACCCGACATGAGAACATAGAACATATAGAGCCTACAGCTGCTAGGAGAGAAGGTGGCTCCAGAAAGGTTCCACAGAAAAAATAATACTTAAATTGAATCTTGAAAACTGAAAATTAGTTTGGTTTTTGTTTTTACATTTGCTTTGAAATCTAGCAAAATATTACTTTCTGGAGGAAAACCCCCTCACCTTCCTACAGACAGGAGATTGATGGCAATGGCTGAGCCAATAACTTCTTGCATATCTGAGCCAATGATAGCCAACTCCACCATCAGCCATAGGATAATTCGTGGGACCTAAATACCAAACAGCAGAAAGACATGGTTCTAATTAATCATTTCTAAGAACTTTCCCTATAGTTTGGAATTCACATTTGGCACTGACCCATCAACAGTCCTCCATAAGGCTTCGGTCTAGAGATGAAGAACCAGAACTGAGCTCCACCTAGCCCATCATTGCACTGTGGCCCCCACCTGGAGAAAGCAAGGGTGCTTCTGTGTGGTGGTGCCTATGAGCCAAGGTCAGGACAACAGCTAATCCTAATTTTTTTCTCTTACCTTCCACTCAATAGAGGAACGGGAATTTCCAATCATTAATTTCCACTTAATTTCCTGCCTAAAAACAATCCAAAAGTTTTAGGGGAAAATGAGGATGCTAACATGGTCAAAGTATTGTTCAGGAGAGAACAGAAAATGACCATAGAAGAAAACATCCTGACCGTGGCCGAAGAGACAAAACAAAAATGAAGAGGCTGGAGTCAACTTTAATGTAATGACAATATATAAGCAAGTGAAAAAGGACAAATATGTAAAGGGACTCAGGGCAAACTGGTTGAAATTGAGTTGCATATAACAAAATAGAAACCTAATCTGGTCAAAGAATCCAGCTGAAAGACAAGTTTAGTTAATACTGGCTCACAGAGGCCAAGAAAAAAAAAAAAAACACCTTCCAGGTATCTACTACACAAAAAAATTGTTACAAAAAAACAACTGTTAAGATACATGAAGAGAAACTACAAGAAATTATAAATTACTAAGGTTTTTTAAAGAAGCATATAAGGGGGAAAAAAGCAGATAAGCACAGTTTTTCACAGCCAGGAAAGGAGATTAAACATTTAGGTCAAACCAGAGGCAAATCATTATCTTATCTAAAGGTGAAGCTAGGTTAAAACTATCTTCCAGTCCATTCCTGCCTTAGATACCAGGAAAGGCCCAAAATGTCCAGAAAAAAGCTGTGGAAGACAATGTAACCTCCAGGGTCAGGGCAAATTGAAAAATAATTATTAACAAATCCAAAGATCCTGCCACAGAGAGTTTGCAGTAAAAGAGAAAACCTTATTTTTCAAATTGATGACAAAGTCAAACAAAAAAAGTATGTATAATAGGAATATGGATGTATGAATGAAAGAGCACTCCCACCCCTCCATGGGCTGGGCACTGCTAGATGTCAGAAGGCAGAATGAATGGTAAATATTTACTCAAACTGAATTTTTCTAAGGAAGCTTTCTGGCAAAAAGTGAATCTCAAGTTAAATTCTGAAGTAGTACAGAAATATGGGTTGGCAGCAAGAAGGGCTATGGAGTTTCCCCTGGAACTCATCCGCAGGGCCCTGACCACCAAGTCCTCCACTATTTCAGTATACCACGAGGCCAGCACCTTCCACCAAACACACAGGTTCCTCTGAGATGAGTGACAAACAGGCTCACCTTGGGATATTGACGGTGACACACTTCAGCAAGATGCAACCCCGTGACCACTCCCAGTCTGGCTGCAAGGCGCTGGAGCAGAAGCCCCACGATGGTGGCCAACAGAAGAATCCAGAGCAACTAGAGAAGAACAAAATCCCATCATAACATTTACTACACAACTGGAGTGTTTTCGTTTGGTTGTTTGGTAATGTGAATGAGAAATACTACATTCAGGAACAAGCCCAGGTCAGGAATCCAATAACCTGAGTTCTGTTTCAGGTTCTACACATAACCTGTTAGGTCACCTCAGACCTTTCTGAGCCTTAGTTTCTCCCTTGTTCAAGGAAAACTATGTGGAGTGGATAAAATAAAATAAATGTTAAAGCTAACTACGTGTATAAAATAAATTTTAAAAACCAGATGGCAAAGTACTTTTCACCTAAGTGTCACTACCAATGAAGTGTCTGCACATAACCGCCAAGGCTGATGATATCCAACAGGCAGAGCAGGGGGAAGGATGTGAGGGTGTACTGTGTGTTTTTAAAAGGGACAGGGGTAGGACTAGATGTTCACCTTAAATCCAGCCACTGCTCCAGACTGCAAATCAGATTCGATGTTTCCTGGATCCAAGTAGGCAATGCTCATAAGAAAACCGGGTCCCGTGAAAGCCCAGAGTTTACGAAAGCTAAAACAAGAATACTATACAAGAGAGGAAGAGATTAAACTAATTATCACCTCCAAACTACTGATCTAATTTATGTTATTTTTTTTTTAAGATTTTATTTATTTATTTGACACAGAGAGAGGAAGGGGAGAGAGCAAGCACAAGCAGGGGGAGTGGCAGGCAGAGGGAGAAGCAGGCTCCCGCCGAGCAAGGAGCCCGATGCGGGGCTCGATCCCAGGACTCTGGGATCATGACCTGAGCTGATGGCAGCTGCTTAACTGACTGAGCCACCCAGGGGCCTCCTATCTGTTATTTTATCACATATAAAGCAACAATATCAGCTTCACAAGAACAAAGGATTTAGGATGTTGAATATTGGGTGTGTCCAAGTTCAATGTCCATCTTACCCACTTTTTTTTTTTTAAGATTTTATTTATTTATTTGTCAGAGAGAAAGCACAGCAGGGGGAGCAGCAGGCAGAGTGAGAGGGAGAAGCAGGCTCGCTGAGCAGGAAGCCCGATGTGGGGCTCGATCCCAGGACCCTGGGATCATGACCTGAGCCAAAGGCAGACGCTTAACTGAATGAGCCACCCAGGCACTCCCATCTTACCCACTTCTTATCAATAAACTGGCCACTTCTCTGTCCAAATAGGAACCATTCCCTTACCTGCTCTTTCCATCAATCAGCCTCTCATTCTAAAACCTAAGTAACAGTATCAGTACCCTTGTGCCCAATCACTACCCAAAAGGGTCAAAAGCCATGGTAAAAAAAGAACATGAAATTCATACTTACTAGATCAAAAAATAATCACTAGTACAATGTGGCAACTGTTTTCAAGGCCCTCATTTTCCTGAACAGTTACTGTAAACAGTTACTCTGATTACAAAAGTCTTCAGAGACTGCTTGCCAAAATTAGATCTGAGGCTGTTGATCTTGAGTTGTCCAGCAGACTTTTCACTCCTAAGTCTTCCCTAAATAATGTTTTCCTCCAAGGATTTGTCACTAACCTCCTCCTCAGGAATGGTGATCTTCTCATCAAAGTAGGTGGTAAAGGGCTCCTGTGAGTGCTCAGTGGACTGGGGGAGAGATGAGGTACTATAGGCAGGGTTGAGGGTACCAAGACTGGGAGAGTCCCCATGGTCTCCAGAAACATCATCTAAATTAACAGGTTTGTGAAGAAATTAAAAAAAAAACAAAATATACCAACAACTTGTCCTTAGTAACGTTTAAATTAAATCTTTTTAATACCTAAATGCACAAGACCAACCTGGCTCTACTCGATTTATTTCTAATATTTTATTTTCATCTATATTTTTAATAAATTAATTCTTAACTAGGCAGTATATTCACATGGATGGAAATTCAGGAAATAAAAAAAGCGTATGGTAAAAAAGCTCCCTCTCACCCCTCCTCCCCAGCCACTTTGCTCTAGATCAGTTTTAACGTTCATCTCACAATGGTTTTCCTACTTTCACACTTCTATATACCCAGTTGGCAATTTTTAGAACCATTTCATTTTCTTCTAAAAACACTGATGCCTAGGGCTCAAAATATAACATTCCCCGACTAGCCACAGTGGTAACCTAAAATCCTAACTTTTCGAAGAACAGAACTAAGTCCGTCTAGTGGGTTACTACCTTCCTCCGCCCCCACCCCCATCCATTATTTGGTAGGACTTAGCCAAAGAATCGTCCTTGGACATTATATCTCTGTCAGGCTTCTCAAAAAATGTGGAAGTTGACAATCCTGCCATGGTTAGGCTAAAATCTGAAGCTGCAGGGAAACCACCAAACAGGAACCCTTTGCCTCCTGACTAAGGCCTGCAATGAAGAGCTTCGGGTCACGGGGTGTGGGCACCCTTGTGACAGGAGGGCTCATCTTAGACTGCTTATCAGTGTTTCCGAGTCCTGCATTTTGCAGGTAATCTTAAATGCTGGGAAGGGGAGGGTCTGAGAGAAAAGGGCTAATCTGCCAGAAGGATACAAAGCCCAGTTTGGTAGCCATCAAACGGCAATTTCAAAACACAGAGCTCTAATGTCAGGGTTTCCAAGAAATCCTTGCAACACCCAACTAGAAAAACAAAAGCTTTCTTTCTATAGGAACTGTGAAATGGCCCTGAATTGATGAGGAAATTTAAAGAAAAGGAATGAAAATTCTAAAGGGGAAATTTAGAATTAGAAACAATTAGTCAGAACACTCCAGAAGCTCTAATGGAATACAAAGTTTAATGCGCTTGCTCGGTATTTTACTGCTCCTTAATATAAGTATCTGCAGTGCTGTGAAAAGCCAAAGCATTCTAAAGGTTTTTATGCCAGGCCTGTGATGAATACTTGCCCTTGCAAGCATTACTGCTACAGAAACCAAACTTGCAGCTAATCTTGGCTCATCTCAGAATCGGAAATAAGATATGAGACAGATATTTATGATTATCATTTACAGCCTAAATTACTAGGTGGTGACTGGATTGGATCTGATTGGAGCAGGTCTCTATGATGATACTGTTAGCTAGGGAAGAGGATTTAAGGACAATTTTGGTTGTAATAGATGACAAGAAGGAAAATACGGTCAATTTCTATTACTGATTTAAACCTAATTCCTAGTAAAAATCAGACAATAACACAGCTGTAAATTACCATCTGGCATCTTCTGTTCAGGACCCAACACCATGGTGGATGCCTGAGTGTCCAAATCCTTAGAATAGGATTCTGGAAAGGAGAAAAGGGAGACAGGAATCAGCAAGAATAAACTAACAAGTTCAGAACCAGCATTTTGTTACTCTATACAACTGACCCCATACTAGATGAAAAGAATAATTCTTCTACTAAATTAAAGAACCTTGAAAATAATTACAGTTTTCAGAGTATGATTAAGAGATATTTAATAAAAATTAAAAAGTCTTAATCACTTTTTGCTAGCAAGACTTTAAAACCAAACTGAAGCAAAAGATATTTCAGGGAAGTAGGCAAATACTTTTTAATAAGCATCCACAAAGAGGCTGCTAAGCAATCCCCCAGTCTCTGCCTTTGCTTCCAGATTAACTCAAATATTTTTTTTTTTAAGATTTTATTTATTTATTTGACAGAGAGAGACACAGCGAGAGAGGGAACACAAGCAGGGCGAGTGGGAGAGGGAGAAGCAGGCTTCCCGCTGAGCAGGGAGCCCGATGCGGGGCTTTATCCCAGGACCCTGGGACCACGACCCGAGCCGAAGGCAGATGCTTAACGACTGAGCCACCCAGGTGCCCCAAAACCAGATGGATTTCCCCCAACTTTCACAAGTTTTTAAGGACAAAGATCTATGACTCTTTTTGATCTAAAAAACAATTTAAACTCACGATTCAATTTTCTGGAAAGGGGGGGAGAATAGCACCTCATCACCATACTAGTCATGGAGGGCCATTATTTCCCAGCCTCCTATTTCCCTGAGGATAGAGAGACTTCCCCTATAACGTTTCTCATTCCCCAACCCTTCAACAACCAAAAGAAACTCATCACCATGGCTCTCCCTTCCTGGGCACTCAGGGAGAGATGAGGCACCAGGAGGACTAGGCATAGTCTGCAGGATGCCAGCACTTCTCTCCATCACGCAAGGGAGTTAACGATGAGGGGTTGTCCCAGAGGTCTAGCGCCCTGATAGGTTAAGTTTAACTGGGGAGGAGGAGGGGGATGATCGTAAGCCCATTTGGCCACAGATCTATGGAATATTCTCCAGTCAACCCCACCAATAAGGCTGACTTTTTTTACATTTCAATCTACTAATTAAGAAATCTATTTCTCAGTTGATTTCAAATTTAGAAGGAGAAAGACGAGGTAATATTTGTTAGCCCCAACCCCTACTTAAATCCCACTAAGAACGATCCTACTGAAAAGGTTATAAAGCCTCTCCTTAGTTATCTTTTACTGAAAAGTCTTTCTCTCTTCTCCCATGTTCCTATCTGAACATTCTTCTACTTTCTTTTCTTAGATAATCTACCAATATATTCTGTACCTGTTTTAAAGAATTCGGAATTCAGAGCTGAAGGGTTCTAGGTTTCATCCATCTTCCCAGATGTAAAACATACCACCACTTGCTAATTTGGAAAACATAATCTTTTACCTCTATAATCACCAATATCAAGTATTTTGTTACAGTGGACAACTAGCCATGTCCCTCCTATCAGGTTTTAAGCCACTAGATGGCTAACACCAGCCAGTAGATGCCAGTAATAATGACTACATTCAAACCCTCTTTAGCACCTTATCTGAATGGGATTTACATATCTGACCACTGAGACTAGCCCTAGACACTTGGATTCCAATCACAGCTCAGCCCCTTGGCCCCACCCAGAGCTTTTATCCTTTTATTTTACATATAATTCTAAGAAGCCAGGTTATAAGGTTATCCTAACCCATAATAAATTAGACACCACAAATCAGCTCTGGGACTTTAACTCTTACAGGAAAAGGTCTTGGACCACTTAATATGAGGCAAAGAGCCCTTCTTTATACTTTGATCAACTCTGAGAACATTATTATCGTTGTTGTTAAAAATAATGTTATTAATATTTTATTATTATTAATTATATTATTATTAAGAATAACTCAAGTTGGGGCGCCTGGGTGGCTCAGTCGTTAAGCGTCTGCCTTTGGCTCAGGTCATGATCCTAGGGTCCTGGGATTGAGCCCCACATCAGGCTCCCTGGTCGGCGGGAAGCCTGCTTCTCCCTCTCCCACTCCCCCTGCTTGTGTTCCCTCTCTTGCTGTGTCTCTCTCTGTCAAATAAATAAATAAAATATTAAAAAAAAAAAAAAAAAGAATAACTCAGTTTTCTTCTAATGTGGCCCTACTCACCAAGAACTGACTAAATTAGATTACTTTTGCAGTGATGATTGATATCCTGTGTAAGTCACAGAAGTGTTTAATGCATCTGAGGCAATTTCCTACCCAAAATAAGCTTTTTTTTTTTTTTTTAAAGATTTTATTTATTTATTCATGAGAGACAGAGAGAGAGAGAGAGAGGCAGAGGGAGAAGCAGGCTCCCAAGGAGCAGGGAGCCCGATGCGGGACTCGATCCCAGGACCCTGAGATCATGACCTGAGCCGAAGGCAGACGCTTAACCATCTGAGCCACCCAGGCGCCCCCCAAAATAAGCTTTTAACAATTGAGATAGTAGTGTGTTTTCCCCTGAGCCTGTAGTCCATAAAGGTGATAGTTAGGGGCGCCTGGGTGGCTCAGTCGGTTAAGCTCGGCCTTCGGCTCAGGTCATGATCTCCAGGTCCTGGGATGGAGTCCCACATCGCATCACGCTCCCTGCTCAGTGGGGAGTCTGCTTCTCCCTCTGCCTCCCCCCACTTGTGTTCATGCTCTCGCTCTCTCTCAAATAAATAAAATCTTTTTTTAAAAAAAAGGTTATAAGGCGCCTGGGTGGCTCAGTCGGTTGGGCGTCTGCCTTCGGCTCGGGTCGTGATCCCGGAGTCCTGGGATCGAGTCCCGCGTCAGGCTCCCTGTTCGGCGGGAGGCCTGCTTCTCCTTCTCCCTCTCCCACTCCCCCTGCTTGTGTTCCCTCTCTCGCTGTGTCTCTCTCTGTCAAATAAATCAATAAAATCTTTAAAAAAAATAAAATAAAAAATAAAAAATAAAAAAAGGTTATAGTTAAATAATTTTAGGCAGAAATATTTCATGATAAAATTTTAAACAATTATTTTTAGTATCCTAAGGGATTATTTCTATATTAGTTACATACAGAGCTAATAAATACAAGAAGTCTGGTCTTCTCTGAAATCTCAGGAATGTATTATTCCAAGAAAGAAAAAACGATTCTAGATTCCAACTTTCTCATCAAAACTTTTAGTCAGCAAACTATAAGCTCTATTGCTTCCAGTGCCTACAGAACATAATTAGGGCAGGAAACAGAGTGGTTCAGTTATACCTGGTGAGCTGCACAGTATTTAATCTCCTTGAAAACTTAAGACCCATACAGAAGCAGTTAATATTAAAACAGTTTTGCTCTCTAGGACCATACCACCAGGTTGTTTCAGTCATTTAACTACATTAATGAAAAGATCAAGTTGAAATACAAGCAACCAGAATCAATCCAGCAATACTTTGATAATTATAATATAGGTTTTATATTCTAGTTCACCCTCAACCATAAAGTGTCACCTTCTTCCAAATCCAGTAAGTTTCCTCCTGTCAAAGAGCAGTCAACAACAGAAAAAATGGCACTCTTGGTTAAATGTAATATAACTATTTTATCCCATTCCTTATCAAAAGTTGTTAAGAATGGGGGTGCCTGGGTGGCTCAGCCGGTTAAGTGTCCGACTCAGGGTCGTAAGATTAAGCCCCACGTCACCCAGTGCGGAGCCTCCTTAAGATTCTCTCTCTCCCTCTGCTCTTCCTTCCCCCCCCAAAAAAAGGTTGTAAGAATGTTTTACAAGTGGGGTGCCTGGCTGGCTCAGTCAGTTGAGCCCGTGACTCTTGATTTCAGGGTCAGGAGTCCAAGCCCCACACTGGGCGTAGAGATTACTTAAAAAAAAAAAAAAAGTTTTACAAGATAAAAAGACTAATAAAATTACACTTTTTGTCTAAAATGCCAGAAGTGCACATACCCTTTGACCCAGCAATTCTAAGAATGGATCTTAAAGAAATACTCACACAAGGAAGTATGTGCAAGGAAGTTTCCCGTAACATTGTTTGTGGTATCAAAAGACTAAAAACAACCTATATATTAGTCGAGGACTGGTTAAATAAACTATGTACATTTACAGGATGGAATGCCATGCAGCTATTTTAATAAAGCAAATCTAAATGTACTGATAGGAAACAACAAGATATGTTTTCAAGTAAAAAACCCACTATATAGAATGGTGTGCAATCATTTATGTCAAGAAAAAAAGAGAGATAATACACACTTGTACACGTATGGACTACCCCCCGGGGACATGCCAAAAACTGCTAATGCTGTCCCCAAGATGAAGGAGTGGGGGAGCACAAACGAGGTCAGATGAAGGGAAGACCTCTCACTGAATATAGATTGTATACCATTTTGCACTTAAAAAATTTTTTTGTCATGTACTTGTATTATTTATTTTTTAAAAATATAAAGGTCATATGGATTCACTCAGCTTCTGAACAAACACTTTCAGGATGTGTAGTTCAACTCTGTCTGACAAAACTTCTGTTGTGGATAATCAGAGATCTATACCTATCCAGCTGGCAGGCACACACTGTCATAAGCTTAACTTACTACTACTTTGTCTTAGTGCCCAAACAGCCATGCTCTGAAATTATGAACTAGGAGTTTCACTTGAATGCAAAAAATTAGAGGCTACGTCGTCAGGAAAGAGTTTCCTGACTCCTTAATTTGGGTATCCCCCCAAACACATACTAGCTTTAATCGATTCTGAACATCTAATTAACATGAATTCATGTGTTCTGTTAACATTCACAAGAACTCGAGAAGAACAATTTTTTTAAGAACAATTTAGATAGGGGCACCTTGGTGACTCGGTCGGTTGGGCATCTGTCTTAGGCTCAGGTCATGATTCCAGAGGCCTGGGATGGAGCCCCATGTCAGGCTCCCTGCTCAGCGGGGAGCCTGTTTCTCCCTCTCCCTCTGCCACTCCCCCTGCTTGTACTCTTTCACTCTTGTTCTCTCTCTCTCAAAAAAAAAAAAAAAAAAAAAAAAGAAAGAACTTAGATAGCCCAAATTGGTCTTATTTTTTTTTTTTAAGATTTTTTTATTTATTCATGAGAGACAGAAAGAGAGAGAGGCAGAGGCAGAGGAGAAGCAAGCCCCCCGCAGAGCAAGGAGCCCGATGAGGGACTCAATCCCAGAACCCTGGGATCATGACCTGAGCTGAAGGCAGATGCTTAACCGACTGAGCCACCCAGGCGTCCCCCAAATCTGTTTTAAAATTTGCCCCTAAGAAAGTCTGAAATACCGAATACTAAACAACATATAACTTAACTGTTTTCCCCCTACGGTTAAAAAAAAAGTTTGAATTTGAAATACTTCTTATAAAATTCCCCTATAGAGAACAAAGGTCCTCAAAATTATTTCACTGATTTCAGAGCTGTGTTCAACATTGCAAAGGTCTCCCTAAAATTAATTATAAGGTTTAAAGAGGAATGTTTTTGAACAGTCCTCTAATTCATCCCCTCTTTTTACCTCCGCTTCCCTATATAAATAAAATCAAAGGAAGCATTAAAGTAGGAAAAGAACTCTCATAGAGGGAACCAGAAGTGTTTGCATGGTAGCAACTGGTTAAATAAATGTGAACAGGAATGTTTAAGTTGACTGGCAAAATTCACAGCAAGGCAGTCAGGGGTCGCTCTTGCGAAACAGGGAAGAACCAAACACCTCCACCCCGATTTAGACCCGGCTGCCCCAAAACCTCCACCAAAGCCCATGTAAGAAGCTCAGTCCTTAAACACTGACCAAAAACTGTTCTCTGGGAAAAAAATAAAATAGAGATTATAATAAATTAAATAAAATAAAGTTGACTGGCAAAGGCACCTCTTCTCCCTCTTGGTGCTTCCCTCAGCCAATTTATCAGTGCCAGCAACATGCTTGTGACACAGTCAAAACTGCCAAATGCAGAGATGTAGGCTTTAGAAAGTGATATCCGAGTTGTTTATTTGAGAATAACAAGGAGCTGTGATAAAAAGAAAAATTCCATTTGTCCTGAAGAAAATGTAAAAATTTCTGGATCCTTCTAAAATCCTTTTCCCTAAAAGTCTCCTTTATGGCTAAAGTACTTGATATTTCTATTAAACCATTATTATTAATCTAACACCTATGTCGTATAAGATGTTCTTCATGAAAGTAAGCTCCTATCCTGGATGACCGGGAGTCAACAAAACTCTGAATTATTCAAGTGGTTTGAACAGGGCTAATTGTTTTCTGAACCCTATGTATTTTAATAAGGAAAATTACTAGCCACTTTTTTTTTTTTTTTTTTAAATAAGAGATTATTGGGCGCCTGGGTGGCTCAGTCGTTAAGCGGCTGCCTTCGGCTCAGGTCATGATCCCAGAGTTCTGGGATCGAGTCCCACATCGGGCTCCCTGCTCAGCGGGAAGCCTGCTTCTCCCTCTCCCACTCCCCCTGCTTGTGTTCCTGCTCTCACTGTCTCTGTCAAATAAATAAATAAAATCTTTAAAAAAAAAAAAAAAAAGAGAGATTATTGCTTTCTTTGTTTTCCATTCCAGGTCAACAAAAAAGTACCATTTTCTGAGTCATTCCATTGAGGATGTCAATCTCATTAGTTCCAAAACTCAATTTGCCCCCACTGGGAATGAGGGGGAAAGAAACAGCTTAGAAAAGCCATGTGAACCAATTACTAGTAATGGAATTGAAATGGTAATCAAAACTCCCAACAAACAAAAGTCCAGGACCAGATGGCTTCACAAGTGAATTCTACCAAACATTTAAAGAACAGTTAATACCTAGTTTTCTCAAACTATTCCAAAATACAGAAGAGAAAGGAAAACTTCTAATTTCATTCTACAAGGTCAGCATAACCCTACAATACCAAAACCAAAGATACTACAAAACAAAACACTTCAGGGGCACCTGGGCTCAGTCAGCTAAGCATCCAGCTCTTGATTTCAGCTCAGGTCAAGATCTCAGGGTCATGAGATCAAGCCCCATGTTGGGCTCTGTGCTCAGCAGGGAGTCTGCATGAGATTCTCAATGTCTCCCTCTCCCTCTGCCCCTACCCTGACCCACTCTCTCTTTCTCAAATAAATCTTAAAGAAAGAAAGAAAGAAAGAAAAACTACAGGCCAACATGCCTGATGAATATAGATGCAAAAACCCTCAACAAAATATCAGCAAACCAAATTCAACAATACATTAATAGGATCATTCATCATGATCAAGTGGGATTTATTTCAGGGATGCAAAGGTGGTTCAATATCTACGAATCAATGTGCTGTACCATATTAACAAGAGGAAGGATAAAACCATACAATCATCTCAATAGATGCAGAAAAAGCATTTGACAAAATAGGACATCTGTTCATCATAAAAACT
The DNA here is from genome assembly GCF_004348235.1 of Phoca vitulina. Lineage (NCBI taxonomy): Eukaryota > Metazoa > Chordata > Mammalia > Carnivora > Phocidae > Phoca > Phoca vitulina. Next base: position 19,885,918 of record NW_022589726.1, on the reverse strand, counting down.
CAACAAAGTGGATATAGAATGAACATAATTCAACATAATAAAGGCCATATATGACAAATCCACAGCTAACATCATACTCAATAGTAAAAAGCTGAAAGCCTTTCCTCTAAGATCAAGAACAAGACAAGGACATCCACTCTCACCACTTTTATTCAACATAGTACTGGAAGTCCTAGCTGCAACAATCAGATGAGAAATAAAGGCATTCAAATTGGTAAAGAAGTAAAACTGGCACTATTAGCAGATGACAGGATATTATATACAGAATATCCTAAAGACCCCAGCAAAAAACTATTACAACTAAGAAATGAATTCAGTAAAGTCGCAGGATACAAAATTAATACACAGAAATATGTTGTGTTTCTATACACTAAAATAAAGTAACAGAAAGGGAAATTAAGAAAACAATCCCACTTAAAATTCCACCAAAAAGAATAAAATATCTAGGAATAAATTTAAGCAATGAGGTGAAAGACCTGTACTCTGAAAACTACAAGACATTGATAAAACAAACTGAAGATGACACAAATAAATGGAAAGATTCACCAACGCTCATGGGTTGGAAGAATTAATATTGTTAAAATGTCCGTACTATCCAAAGCAGTCTAGAGATTCAATGAAATCCCTAACCTAACCCTTTGAATCTGTATTTTTGTATCCTTTGGGTAAGTAACCAGTAGTGCAACTGCTGGGTCTTAAGGGAGTTCTATTTTTAACTTTTTGAGGAGCCCCCATACTGTTTTCCAGAGTGGCTACACCAGTTTGCATTCCCACCAACAGTGCAAGAGGGTTCCCCTTTCTCCACATCCTCGCCAACACCTCTTATTTCCTGTGTTGTTAATTTTAGCCATTCTGACTGGTGTGAGGTGATATCTCCTTGTAGTTTTGATTTGTATTTCCCTGATGATGGTATTGGCACAAACAGGGACACATAGTTCAATGGAACAGAACAGAAAACCCAGAAATGAACCCACAACTATATGGTCAATTTATCTTCAACAAAGCAGGAAAGAATATCCAATGGAAAAAAGACAGTCTCTTCAACAAATGGTGTTGGGAAAACTGGATAGCCAACATGCAAAAGAATGAAACTGGGCCACTTTCTTACACCATACACAAAAATAAACTCAAAATGATTTAAAGACCTAAATGTGAGATCTGAAACCATAAAACTCCTAAAAGAAAATATAGGAAGTAATCTCTTGGACATCTGGCCTTAGCAACATAGTTATGGATATAACTCAGGCAAGGGAAGCAAAAGCAAAATAAACTACCGGGACTATACCAAAATAAAAAATTTTTCTTTTTTTTTTTAAGATTTTATTTATTTATTCATGAGAGAGAGAGAGGCAGAAGGAGAAGCAGGTGTGGGGCTTGATCCCAGGACCCTGGGACTATGACCTGAGTCGAAGGCAGATGCCTAACCAACTGAGCCACCCAGGTGCCCCCACACAAAATAAAAAGCTTTTGCACAGCAAAGGAAAACATCAACAAAACAAAAAGGCAACCTACAGAAAGGGATAAGATATTTACAAATGATATATGTGATAAGGGGTTAATATCCAAAATATATAAAGGACTTCTAAAACTGAAAACAAATAAAAAAATTCTGATTAAAAATGACAGAGAACGCGAATAGACATTTTTCCAAATACGTACAGATGACCAACAGACACATGAAAAGATGCTCAACATGACTAATCATCAGTGAAATGCAAATCAAAATCACAATGAGCTATCACCTTGTATCAGTGAGAATGGCAAGTATCAAAGACAAGAAACAAGTGTTTATGACGATGTGGAGAAAAGAGAACCCTTGTGCTCTGTTTGTGGGAATGTGAACTGGTGCAACCACTGTAGAAAACAGTATGGAGATTCCTCAAAAAACTAAAAATAGAAATATCATATGATCTGGTATTTCCACTACTGGGCATTTACCCAAAGAAAATGAAAACACTAATTCAAAAAGATATATGCACCCCTAGGTTTACTGCAGAATTATTTATAATAGACAAGATATGGAAGCAACCCAAGTGTGTATAGATAGATAAACGGATAATGAAAAAGTGATAAATACACACACACACACACACACTAGACTATTACTTAGTCGTAAAAAAGAATGACATCTTGCCATTTGTGACAACCCAGATGAACCCAGAGGATATTATGCCAAGAGAAATAAGTCAGAGAAAGACAAATACCATATGATTTCACTTATATGTGGAATCTAAAAAGCAAAACAAACAAATGAACAGACTCTTAAATATAGACAACAAACTGATGGTTATCAGAGTGGAGGTGGGAGGGAAGATAGGCAAAATAGGCGAAAAGGGATTAAGAGGTGCAAACTTCCAGTTATCAAATAAATAGATCATGGAGATGAAAAGTACACCATAGGGAATATAGTCAATAATACTGTAATAACATTATATGGTGACAAATGGGAACTCCACTCACCAGTGGTCAGCATCCCATAATGTATAGAATTGTCAAATCACTGTTGTACACCTGACACTAAGGTAACATTGTATGTCAACTATAATAATTAGTTTTTTAAAAAGCCATGTGAATTTCTAAATTACTCTTGAGGATGTGAAGTTTAGAATTTTTAAAATTTAGGTATAAGTGTATCCTATTTTTCTCTTATGAAAATGAATTTGACATAAAATGAAGAAAAGATAGGTTTGAGGATTGATTACACCTACTTCTGTGAAGAAGCAAAGTGAAAAGTCCCTGTGGAGTCAGTTTAAGAAAAAAGTCTCAAAAAAAAAAAAAGAAAAGAAAAAGAAAACAGTCTCGAAATTCTAATCTTCACTACCTAAGTAGAGAACGTCTTCAGCCAAAAGCCACACAAACACGCCCAGTTCATAAAGTACAAACAGTACTCCTATTGTATCATGCACTTAATACACAACAGGGCTTCTGTATGTGTGTGTCTCTTTCTCACTCTAGCACAATGGCCATTAAGATACCAGCTTAGGCTGTTCTTCATTTTACTGACTTTATATACCATAGAATAATCTCAAAATTGGGAGAATCTTGCTTAATCTACCAGAGACCACAATTTCAACTCAACATCAAGTCTGTGGTTTCTCACCTGAGCTGGACTTCTGAGAATCTATGTTTTAGAGTTGAAAGAAAAACCTGACATTGAGAACATCTAATGATAAAAAAGAAGAAAAAGAAAATGTTAAGCAGCAAGGAGGGAGGGAGTCAGATATGGGGAGAAAGAGGACAGTTGATAATGAAACTGGATGCCTGGGTGTCAAAGATGATAACAGCCGGGAGAAATGTGGCCAGGCTGTCAAGAAGTACTGATCTCTTAGACAAAAATATCACTCATCAACCAGACTTCAGAATTAGAAGGGCCTGATACCTACTAAACAGAACACTTTCTCTGCCCATTGCTGAGGCTTAACCAGCACACCTCTTTGGCTGCTGACATGTCAGGGGCACTAAGTCTTACTTCTATATAGCTTGGTCTTTGCTCCTCTCAGTTCTCATACAGAGAACTTCCTCTGATTTCCTCCTGATCAGAGGTATATAGCAGCGTGTTTCCCTTTGGGAGAACCAACCTGGCCTCCCGACCTGACACATCAATCCCAGAACACAACTCCAAGCTCTGTGAACAATTTCAGAGACCCTTTATATTGAAATAAGACAGTCTATTAAACCAACTTATACCCACTCATGCCTCAGAAAAAATGGTTTGCCCTCATACTTGCTTGAGTAATTAAATGTGAAGAATGATTATTATTAGACTACATTCAACTCATTTATTCCAATGACACATATTGGTCTCTCGGATGTAGCCTGGCCTTAACAATTTGAGTACAAATTTTCCTCGACATGTCTTTTCTTAAAGCAAAGAAAAATTATATGTACAGACAGACAAAACTTACTACAAGATTCTCTGACTGCATATATACCTCCTTTTGCTCTTTGGAGCCTGTTAAAATCTTAATAATTAACTTGTAGTCTTCTCCTTTCATTACCTAGGAGTTTTAACAGACACTTGATCATTAGTGATAAATGGGACCAAAACAAACAAAAATAACCCCTCCAAGACGACCTACTAGCAATAAGCACAAAGAAAAGACCCTAACTTCCCAAATTTAAGTTTTTACTGGAAATTTTGATCCTTACATTAAAAAAAATGTAAGTTATTCTAGACTTAAAAGTGGAAGAGGAATTAGACAATAAATGTATTTTTATCATTCCCAGCCAAATGTTTTAATATTCCATTCTGATGTTATTATAGTTTATAATACAAACAATGTTGCATTTTATCCATGATATTCCTGATGATACCTGAAGGGCTGTTCTTTGTGTCTCCATGGGCCAATAAATGTTAATTGTTCCATATATGTTTGTTAAATTATCAAAAAAATAAATGTCATCTGATGAGTGAGACAACAAGGGTCTGTGTTTTCCAAATTCTTATATTCTGCACATCCAAATGCTCCCTGCCTTCTTTTCCAAAATATTTTATTCAAACCAGAGACTCAGATGACAAAGACGACAATACTAGGGCAAAATGCTTCCCTTTTGCCTCAAACACTCAACTCTTTGAAGATGTCACTCCCCTTCCTCTTTATTCAGGCACAAGAGATTCCAAGAAGACACTGTACTCTCAACAAACCAACATCCAACTTTCAACCCTATAGAACTACTAAACTATCTCATTCCAAAGCTAAATAAGTGAACTTAAAGCATCCATACTTCACCCAAATCGGGCCAGCATACTGCTGCAGTAAGCGATGCTCTTTTTCATAAATTCAGAGTTTCTCATTTTGTGATTATGCTATGTGTATAAACAGCAGCTTTCATGGAAGGGAAGAATCAGAAGACAGAAGTCTTCCAGTAGTGCCTTCCAGATAACAAGAAAACTTGAGACTTTTAAGCTCATAGAAAGGGTATATATCTGTCAGCAGACATTTGTATTTGTGTACATGGAGAGAAGGCAAGGAATAAAGAGGTCTCTGACTCCACAGCACCCACTCAAAAGATGCTACTTTATGGATACCATTCTCTGACCTCTAACCCTCACTTCCCTGAGTCAAAACTGAAATAAAGCTGCTTAGTAGTTGCTCTAGAGAGTAATCCAAGGAACCACTGCTGAGATCCTAACAGTAAAGATTAGATTCATACCAAGCTTCCCCATTCACTAACAAGAAGTGCTGCCAGGCTGCCCAGAAATTCCCCACAGCCATCCCGGAAACATGAGAAACCAAGTATGCTGCAATCGTGGCCTTTTTGGTATTGGATCCAAAACAAACTGTGCCTAGCCTAAGACTGTAAATAAGTATTTTCTGATGAAAAACTAAACAAAGAAGTTCTGAGGTTTCATTTACCCAACACAGCTATCACAGGCATACCTAGTATAGAGATAGTTTCCAACCTTATTTAATGGTAAAAATAAACACCCAGTAGAAAGCCTCTAATCATATGGAATTATACTATACCTTCAGGTCAACATTACTGCCATAGATGGAAAACAAGACCCTAAGGGTTCTTTCACAATAGGCTCCGGATTCTGAGCAAAGATTAAGTAAGTAGTAATGTCAGAATTCTTCAGTTTGGAATCTTTAGGGGAAGGAAGGCACAGATAAGTAATACAAACTCCTACATGCCAATAACTGTTCTAAGCACCTTATGTGTATTGTTACTTTATACTCACCAACAACCCTGTAAGTCTGATATTATCAATCCCCATTTTAAGTACCTGGAAACAAAAGAACCAAGAGGCTAAGCAACTTGCTCAAAGGGTTACACAGCCAAGAAGTGGTGCGAACTGGTAGGCCTTCAATTTCACAGGAGTCAAGGTAAACAGTGCCCCCGGTTTCACCAATATTCACTAAAATTAATGGCCAGCAAAAGTTTCTGGAAGCCTATCTGCCCTTGCCTCTCCTTCCACAGAATTTTCCTTTTGTTTTCCACTTTAAAGATATGCCACGTTCCTTTAACTTCATAGCACTCCTCTGAAGGCAATAGACAATATGAAAATATGTTCATTTTATGCACAGGAAAACTTGAGCCCAGGTTTCTCAACTTCTCCCTTAAGGAAGCTCTTTGAAATCCTCGGATACATGAAGTGGGGTCTCGGGGGGAATCAAAAGTGGAAAGGAATCCGAAGACCGAATATCAAAATACAAGCGACAGCTTTAAAAGTAGGGATACAGGAAACCCAACAGCCGGAGAGCATCCACCCCACTTACACACCCTGTGCTACAGTGCTCCCTATAATAGTACCTGGAACCTGGCAGGCGCACAAACAGCCCTAAAACCAATCAACACACGAGTACTCAGCGGCCTCCCCAGGCCCTGCACTGGAAAGCGCTCCACGGATGTCGGCTGCACTAAAGTGAACTTTATTGTTGGAGAGGTGCGGCGGGAGGCCCAGGGAGCGGGCGCGGGCCCAGAGCTCTGCAGATAAGGAGGAGGCTGCCGGGACCTTGCCCTGTGCCCGTCGCCTCCTCCGCGGCGTGAAGCGGGTTCGCGCACCCTCGGTCACGGGTTCTGGCGCGGCGGCAGGTCCAGCCGGGCGTTCGGCCATTTCTCCTAGGCCTCGGCGGGGAAGGGACGAGGCCCCCACAACCTCAGGCGTCTGCTTCCCGCCCCCCCCCCACCACCCCCGCTTTCCGTCTTCCTTCGAAGAATGCGGCTCCGTCTGGCCCCCCGCGCCTTAGGCCCTCCCGGCCCGCACCGCCCCTCGCTGTGCCGCACGACGCCCCGCGCACCCCATACTGGCCCCGGCGCCTGCTCCCTCGCCCACCCTCTAGCCGCCCTGCGCCCTCCCGGCCCGCCTAGGGAAAGCGGCGCGGTCGCGTGACCCCCGACCTCGCCTGCCCGTCGCCTTACCCGCTCCGCAACCACCTGACAAGATGCCCTCGCGCTGGCAGCTCCATATCCCCGGAGCTAGCGCCAAGCGGGCCAACCCCCACACGCCCCGCGATTGGCCAACAGGACGGCAGTTGCACATTCCTATTGGCTGGACTCCTCGTATTCCCCGTAGCTGCGGGCGCGCGTGGCCAGCTGACAGCGTCCCGAGGCTCCGCCCGCCCCCGGGTCAGGCTGGAGGCGGGGCCACAGCGGCCTCGGCGGGAGGTGCCTCCAGTGGAGCCTTTGGCTTGCGTGGGTCCTACTCGCGGAGTGCGGATTCGGAAGTTCCCACGGTGCGGGCGCTCCCGGGACACTTAAATTTCCTACCGTAGTTAGCCGCTGCCTCACATTAGATACTGGCAGTCGAGCCCCTTTTTTTCTGTAGACATTGCTCTACGAGGTACGGCTCCACTATATAAAGTTTAGCCAACCTGGCAGGACCGTCTCCTCTCGTCCCTGGAGTCACATCATAGTATCTGCAGCCTCACCAAAAGCAATCCACACCTGGGAGGAACCGCGGAACATCAGCTAGTGCGGCCAGTTCCACCGCATCAGGTGCCCTACTCCCATCCCATCCTACCTGTCTGTCTCGCTTCTTCCCCCAGGCTTTATCTCTATCTACCTAAAAGCAAACCCACTCCAGCCCCAGCCTCAACCTCACGCGCCAGTCTTTCCCTGAAGATAATGGCCAGACTAGTAGCGCTTTAGAGGAAGAAAAATGGTCTGACAAGCCACCCTCACTTTCTACAATGTCCTTTAGAGCATCCAGAAACATTCTTAGACACCCCCCTACAGCTTACATTAAAGATAACCGAGCTTATTTGACCAAACTGTAGACCTAGAAAGGAAAAGCATCAACCCCTCCAACTTCTTTCTTCATGTAAAAACTGGTGGGAGAAAATTTTATAGATAGTAAAAAGAGTCCAAGAGAGGATGATAGGAGAGTGAACTGCAAAAAGAAAAATCCAAATCAAGTACAAAGTAAAAAACTCAGGGACAAAAAAAGTGGGCCGAGCATCGTCAGTTATCTGATACAGGCTGGTTTCCATACAGAATTTCTCCTGGAGAGAAAAAAAACACACACAATAATTAGTTCTGACATTCTCTCAACAAAACACCTGGGTAGTTTCAGCAAGACTTGATGAAGTCCCTCCAGACCAGAACCTTTCCTTTGGGAACCTCTGCTGCAACTAGAAAGTAAAATGGCTGGAGCCATTCTTGTCACCCTGCCAGGTCTGCTCAGCTGAGCAATCTCCTTGGGCTTTTGCATAGTTGCTGGCTACTTACTGAGCTCACAGTGTGGAGCTTCCTCCGTCTTAGGTTGCTTCTTCATTGGGCCGACTGGATTTGACTTTTCCCAGTGTCGGCTCCTGCCTCTATATATGCAGACAAGTGCGCCTCCCTTGGTTAAATAAGGGCACTTTGGGCTGCCCCGAGCAACACCACATTGGTAAAGACACTGCGGCGAGTTTCAAGAGGCAAGCCACACCCTTCAAAGCCTGATCAAATTTCATCTTTGACCTGCCATGAAAAGGGAAGCATCATATATCGGCCACTCCTGGATATTAAAGAAAGAAAACTTTTATTCTAAGATTACATCTTTGATCCGTTTGGCAGGAGCTGGAGGCCGGCCTGTGAGTGCCAGTGGACGAAAGGGGTGGAGTAAAAGAAATTGCGTTCCTTCAGGATGCCACTCCCCTTAGTGTGAAGCCAGTCTGGGCACTTGTACCAGGCCAGCATGTGTGCTAGGACTCTGCTCCCCTAAGGTATGAGCTGAAACCAATTAACCCCAAGCCCAACAGCCTACTAGTATTTTCCATAGGTGCGTGCAGACTGATGCAATTATGAGGAGTCTCAGCGTGCAGGTAAAAATACCGCCTAGTCTATTCCTTGGGATCTGAGGGACCTGCTGGCATCAGCCTGGTTAATCAGTGATCCATAGGCCGACCACAAAGTCATACAAACCCAGGACTGGGGTGCCTGATAGAAAAGAAAAAGATAAAAAACAAAACCCTGAGACTGTAGAAAAACAAATCCAGAGCAAGTCCAGAATTTCTCAATCTGGGAGGAGGGGAACTGAAAGAATGAGGAAATGATGCCTCTGGCAAATAGTTTAGTAGGCCAGCTGGAGGCACAGGTGGAAAGGAGACAGAAGGGGGAGGTGAGGAGAATGAGGTGGGATACTGGGAGCAAGAAGTGGCTGCCTTCAGAAAGTTTCCTGATAGTTTTAAAGAAAATCTGCTTAATACCATAAGAAACATATGCAAATATGTATGATAGAAAGAAATAATCTTCGAATGGAAAAGAAAGAAAAGACTAATAGATTTATATTAGTCAAAGTAGGCTTCTAGCAAGTGGCTCTGCTTCCTACTCAGAACAGTCATAGGGTCAGTAGAAGGATCTATGATCTCTTGCCCTGGACCCAGATGAAGATCTCTGCACTAAAAGTCATATCATTACAACTTGACCTGCTCCCTGTCCTTGTTCTACCTCAGACAATGTCTCTAATATAGAGCTGCCTTAGATGGGGTTGGCCACCAATTTGTCGCTTCACAGGAAAATAGAAGTTCATATGAAATCATCCACGAACTAAAATGTTGAAGGAAAAAGCCCTGTTTGAGGAATTCCAAAAATAGGAATGGATTTTACAATGAGACTCTACCACATCTCCTGTTTCCTTTCTCAGCAGTTTCTCCCAACATACACACTCCACTCATATATATTCCAGGTCTGCAATTCCTACTGACAACATTAATTAAATTCTTATGTATCTATATCAAACACCATATTTAACGTCACAAACATGAATTATCCTCACAAGAGATTTGTAAGGCAGGAACTATATTTTGCAATTTAGGAACCTAAGTCTTAGGAAGGTTTCTTGCCTAAGTACATACATCTAGTTAGTGGTAGAGCCAGTCTTTGAACACAAATCTGTTCTTCAAGAACCAGCACTCAACTACCACACCGTACTGCCTCTATTGTGTACATCTAAAACAATTCCCTTTCATTTAAATCTAGCTCAAAAATGATCTTTCGTAACATCCTATTGTAAGTTCTTCCCTGAACATTTCACATTACCACCCTAGCCAACTCATTTCTGTGTAGATGTTAATATGTATTTGCATCATGTGTGCCCTTTATTGAAATAGAAGACTTTTCTTTCCATACTTACCTTCTACTCACTCTCCAAGTATTCTTTTTGGTGCTTTTGTTTTCCCTGAAACAGCTGCCTGGAATTTAACTCCTCCCACCCCTCGCCTTCCTTACCTGGAAAACATCACCATCATTATTATTATTATTTAAGCTTCCCTTAAAATATACCCCCCTGACTCCTCCAGGCAGTATTAGCCCTACATTTTGTCTTCTACCCAAGGACCTCTTATTTTACTCTACCACTGGCTCATTCTCTGTATATTTGAGAGCCTACTATGTGCTAGGCATACATGGGGTGGTACAGATACAAGCACAAATAAGATAAGCATAGCCCCTTACCAGGTTATTGTTTTTGTACATTCTTCTTCTCCCACTAAATTGTAAGCTTCGGGGTGCCTGGGTGGCTCAGTCGTTAAGCGTCTGCCTTCGGCTCAGGTCATGATCCCAGGATCCTGGGATCGAGCCCTGCATCGGGCTCCCTGCTGTGCGGGAAGCCTGCTTTTCCCTCTCCCTCTCCCCCTACTTGTGTTCCCTCTCTCGCTGTCTCTCTCTCTGTCAAATAAATAAAATCTTTAAAAATAACAATAATAAACTGTAAACTTCTCAATAGGGGTGATTATCTTATCTTTGTACATCTGCTGCTAACAAAGGCCAGATATATGGGAGGTGTTTCATAAATGTATTAGCGCACTTTTTAATATGTTATGGCTGACATGTTGCCTGACAGGGCATTACAAAATAATAATTAAGATATATCTGTTTCTATTTATGTATCTATTTCCAAAGTTGAGTCTTACCAATCCTAAAAATATTCCTCCCTTGACTTCTGTTAGCCTTGTAAGGCTATTCCTGTGATAAACGCTGGAATGCACAGGCAGGACCCCCTTTGAGAATGAAGGACTTAGGACTCCAGCTGTTTGAAGTGGGAATGCTGCTGGCAGATGGCCCTCAGCTGTCCTGTCATGCGCCTTTCTCAGGCAGCCCATGATGAATGACTGATTTACATGGGAGTATAAAGATTCAGCCTTTTCATCCCAACCAGGGACAGCTCTGAAGGTTGGCTGAGCCTTTGTCCTATGTCACAGCCCAGCTTCTCCTTCTGTGCAGATTTGCTTCCTTCCCTTCCCTTACTGGTGATCTCAAGATCACTTCCTAATAAACCCGCTACCTCCATCTGAGTTGGCTTCTCTTCTTAATTCTTCCTGTAACCCAAAATCAGTGTTTCTGAAAAAGTGATCTGCACTCACTCTACTTCCTGAACACTCATTTATTTTTCCACCCTTTCTGATCCACCCTGGAAATTACTTTCTTGTTAGCTAAGTGATATCATCATTGACCATCTATGGTCAGAACCCACAAACTCTTCAGCTCTTGCCACATTCGAAATGTTGTACCACTCCTCTTCCAGCTCTTTCTGTCTTTGGAATCCATCATGCTCTGTTCGCTGGGTAGTTCTGTTTTGTTTTGTTTAAAGATTTATTTTAGAGAGAGAGAGAAGAAAAGAGCATGAGCAGGAGAGGCAGAGGGAGAGGGAGAGAGAACCTCAAGCAGACTCTGCACAGAGCCTGACACAGGGCTGGATCTCACAACCCTGAGATCACAACCTGAGCCAAAACCAAGAGTCAAACGCTTAATTGACTGCGCCAGCCAGGCGTCCCTAGTTCTCCTATTTGGATTGCTCTTCCTCGACTTTCTTCAATTGCTGTTTTTCTTCTCCTTCCTCCTATTCCTTAAATGTAGGCATTCCTTAGGTTCAATCCTTAGTCCTCTAACTGTACCTAATCTCAGCAACTTCAATGTAATAGTAGCAGGACCCACCCAGCATTAGAGACATTTGTGGGACAGGTTAGAATAATGGAAAGAACAACCTCTTAAGAGTAAAGTAGACCTGGGTTCCAGGTCTAACCAGCTGGGAAACCATGGGTATGTTATTAAATCTTTGTGTTTCATTTCTTTATCTGAACTGGGTATGATACCAACCTCATAAGGATGCTCCCTCTATGTTTTTGCTCCCCAAATGTACCAATGTTCTTTCTTGCCTCCCCATCTTTTCACATGCTGTGCTTCTGTTGGAACATTCTTGGTTTATGCATCCTTCACCTGGCTAACTCCTACTCACCACTGAGGTCTTACTTTAAATGCTTCTTCCTCCAAAATCCTTCCATGAGCCCAGTGTCTGAGTGAGGCCTGTCTTCTATGTAGTCCTATGATGCACTATGCTGTATTCTTCCCTTTTCCATAGCACTACCCCACTGAATTGTTTTCATGGTTTATATTTCTCCTTGAGAGCCAGGACTTTGTCATGTTCACTGGTGTATCCTCAGGGAGGACTCCAAGGCTATGGTCACATCGCTTCATAGCCATGGCACCATTTCACCTTCTTGACAGTGATTCCCAAAGGCCGTTATTCCCTGCACCCTCTTTTCCCAAGCTACAACTGCCTCTTGGACTTTCTCCCTGGTTGTCCAGCTAGAAAGTCAACATTCCTAACTATCCTCCTTTCTATTCAAACCAGGTTTTCTTACAATTTCCCTACATTCCCAGTATTTGGGACTTAAAAATTGAAAGTCATCATGGATTCCTCATCCTCCCTCACATATAATAATGCCAGTTACTGTTGCCTCCCTGCACAAGGTCAATTGTCTTCTATTTCAACTGCTACCTTTTTGCTTGGGCCTCCACAGCGCTGACCTCAACAGCCTCAATTTCCCCAATCAACCTGACCATTTCTCTTCCCCACTTAGAAACTTCCTATTGCCTGCAGAGTAAAGAAGGAAAGGGGAGGTCATATTAACTGAGTGCTACTTCATGCCATGTGGAGGATGTTTTACACACATACCACATTTAAATACAGAATAGACTTCATCTGACAATCAAAGTTCCTCACACCATGGTTTCAGCCTTCTTTCCACCTCATCTTCTATTTCTTCACCATGCAAACCCTTCATTCCAATTGAATTTCATATTCTTTCTTTCCCAAACATTTTGCCTGACCCTAGCTCTGGCTCCTTCTGTTACCTCCACTCGCAGTTCTAGTATCCACTTTTCAAGACCTAACTCAAATGCTACCTGCTCCTTAAAGCCTTTCCTGGTTCTCACAGGATGTGACTTCTACTGCTCCTGAGTCTTTATGGGGTTTTTTTGGGCTCATATTTTTCCTTTTATTAATTATTTGAGTTTATTCTCTAATTTCTGTCACTAGATTATGAGTGTCATATAGCTATACATACTTTATTTTATATCATTCACTGCACCTAGCAATATACTTAGCACATCCTTAGCACTCAATAAACATTTCTTATATTGAACTTCAGCTTGGATTTGACTTTACGTATATATAACCTGTAACAGTGCTTTTCAAACTGGGTTTCAATCCATCTTATTGAATGATGAAATCAATTTAGTGGGTCACAATCAGAATTTTTAAAAAATGAAATAGGAAACATCAAAGACTGTCACAAGTACTAAGATAGGTATTGCTTCGTTAAACTTCAATAATGTGTGTGTAGTTTCTTACCATAGCAGTCAAAAAAGGTGGAAAAACACCACTGTAATACATATGCATTATTTCAGTCAGCTGATTACAAGCTCCTTGATGAGAGGAAGCAGATCTGGCAAACCCTAATCTTACAATCAGTGAGAGCCAACCCCCTACTCTGAGTCCCATTCATACCAGGAAGCTGCCCTAGGAAGTAAAACAGGGACTCAAGGCAAACAGCAAGGTCCTGTCTTTAAGTGAGCTTCTCTTGTATTAAGAGAGACAAAAAAATAAATTCATGAAGAACCCTACAAATACTTAAGCAGATGAAGAGCTATAGAATAGGCCTGGGATTTAGAGCCAGAAGACCTACATTAGAGTTCTTGCTCTGCTGTTTATTAGCTGTGTGATGCTGAATGAACTGCTTGATTTCTCCGAGCTTCAGTTTGACCAACTAAAAGAATAACATATATCCCACCTCACATAATTGTGTTAAAATGAGGTTCTAGGGGCGCCTGAGTGGTCAGTCGGTTAAGTGTCTGCCTTTGGCTCTGGTCATGATCTCCAGGTCACGGGATCAAGCTCTATGTTAGGCTCCCTGCTCAGCGGGGAGCCTGCTTCTCCCTCTGCCCCTGCTCCTCCCCCACATCGTGCATGTGGCACGCGCGCTCTCTCTCTCTCTCAAATAAATAAATAAAATCTTTTTTATTTTTATTTTTTTTTAAAGATTTTATTTATTTACCCGACAGAGAGCACAAGCAGGGGGAGCAGGCAGCGGGAGAGGGAGAAGTAGACACCCCGCCAAGCAGGGAGCCCGATGAGGGGCTCGATCCCAGGACCCTGAGATCATGACCTGAGCCGAAGGCAGACGCTTAACCAACTGAGCCATCCAGGCGCCCCAAATAAAATCTTTTTTAAAACTTAAGTTTTATATACACACACGAGATTATTTTGTGAGGTATAAAAATGTTCAAAAACTTTAGGTAAAAACCTGCTGCATGCGTTATTCAGTAAACAAGTGAAAATTGATGTGGTACAAATTATACAGTTAAATGTGCACTAGGAAAAAAAAAATAAATGTGCACTAGGCATGATTTTTGTCTTGTTTTTTGATTGTGAGTGACAGCCAGAAACCCATTCAGACTGGTTGTGCTCAAAGGGAACTGAATCACTCACATAAGTGGGAAATCCAAAGGCACATCTAGCTTTGAGCAGGGCTGGATCTGAGGACTCAAATATTGCCAAGCGACTGTCCACCTGTCTCTTTCTAAATCTCTCCCATTCTGGGCTCCGAACCAGTCCTAGCACGATTTCATTCTCAAGCAGGTTTTCCTTGTACGGTGGAACAATAGCCACCATCTGCTCTGGACTGATGTCATCCTCACAGCTTGCAGGTTAGAGTATCTCTTTTCCTACTATTCCAGCAGAAGTGTCAGGGAGGGCTCTGTCTGATACCTAGCATGGGTAGGTATCATGAGCTGAAAACAGTGCCCGGGGGTGCCTGGGACACAAGCTGACCCTTAGAGCTAGGGGGTGTGGTCAGCCCTACCTGAGTCACCCGGACTGAAAAAGAGATTAATGGGGAGTCTTCTGTAGGGGTGGGGTCAGAGATTCAGAATGACAGATTCAGAATGACCAAGTTTCTAAAGCTGAATAGAATTAGTTTCGAAAGACTTCATGGTTTCTTTTGTTTAACTTCACAATACAACAGAAATTGGACCCGGGGGAAGGTCAGTAAATGGTGCTAGTGGGGATAATGACCCATGTACCACAGTGAATACCAAGACTGGTGGTAGAGGTCCTGGGTGACCCTACCAACGCTGGGTGGGGAGAACTTCCCTCTAGTTTTCTTACCTCTGTCCTTTTGCTCTAATTGCTGTGGACGTGCCAGGCAGCACAAAGTGGCTCCTGAGGGTGGTTCCTGCTGATGCTGGGTAAAGGTCCCTTATCCAAAGTCAAGGACTAACACAAAGGAAAAATTCCTCTGATCTCAGTCTTTAGCAAGGGTTATGGTTATGTCCCCTGGAAGAAGAAAAGCTTGGGGTGGGGTGTGTGTGTGGAGGGTGGAAGGGAGTGGGAGAAGTCAGAAAGCAAAAGACCCGCCCTCCCTAATTGATTGGTGACAGTTTCCCTGAACTTGGAACCCCTATAACCAATCCCTACTTGGCACTGCACTTCATCCAGCGATGTCCTTATCCTTGAATTGACCTGAGTTCTGGCATGTTTGATGTTAATTCTTTACTGTCCCCAGTAGCTAGACTGGTCTACCTTTTTTTTTTTTTTTGTCAGATGGATATGTCCTTTGCTTATCTGTTTATATTAATTTTTATAGAATATGAATTCTTAGACCATGTTCATGAAAAATATATTCTAAATTTAGTTCAGTGTCTACCTTAATTGCCCATTACAAGCAGGCACTGATAAAGGCTTTTTGATGATGATTATGACTGTAAATTACACTAGAAATCAAAGGCTACCTGTTGTAATTTTGAACTGCTGCTCGTCTGGAAATGCTAACCTCCTCTCTTGTAAGTCTTTTCTTGCAAACTAGTTTCCACTGGACTCAGCTGAAACCTTTCAGTTTGATGGCCAGGAGACTTAGGTTCTAATCTCAGATTCACCAACTTCCATGTGACTCTTAACATGCCTTAATTTCACAGTCTTCTAGTGCAAGACAGAAGAAGCTCACAGGACTTGCAGGTAGGGATGAGAAATAAAATAGCGGGGGGACACCTGGGTGGCTCAGTCGGTTAAGCATCTGCCTTCGGCTCAGGTCATGATCCCAGCGTCCTGGGATGGAGTCCCGCATCGGGCTCCCTGCTCAGTTGGGAGTCTGCTTATCCCTCTCCCCCTGCTCTGTGCTCTCTCTCAAACAAATAAAATAAAAAAGAAAGTAGATGGGGTAGATGTGGAAGGGCTTCAAAAGTAGGACACAAGGATCCTGTCAGAAGTCTCTCTCCTTCAGAGCCAGCTCTCTGAGACACACTTCTTTCTCCCTGCAAACCCAGTTCTTCTTCCAGGATCCTCAGGTTCCTGCTGTGAAGGATGAACCATCCTTGTGTATCATCTTTTGCAGAGATTCCTCTCAATGACTCCCTTTACCTCATTTTTGCCACTTGCTTCTTCTTTATAGGCCTTCAAACAGCTACTTTTCTTAGCCTGGAGATAATTTATGTTCCCATTTTGTTATTTCTAAGAGAAAGACTTAGAGGGAGGAGGAGTTCAAGATGCCTAGGGTGCCAGAGACAATTACTGAAATGAGACATGTGATAGAGTCAAATGATGAGCCCCACATGTTTCAAAGACAGAAAAGGAACAGGCAAAAATGAACTCCAGGTGAATAAAAGACCTAAAATTGTAAAACAAAACCTTCAAAATTATCTGAAAAAATATAGAATATTTTTATGATCTTAAGATAGAATTTAAAAGATCAAATTATGGGGACGCCTGGGTGTCTCAGTCAGTTGAGCGTCTGCCTTCAGCTCAGGTCATGATCCCAGGGTCCTGGGATCAAGTCCCGCATCGGGCTCCTTGCTCAGTGGGGAGCCTGCTTCTCCCTCTGCCTGCTCTGCCTGCCGCTCCCGCTGCTTGTGCTTGTTCTCTCTGACAAATAAATAAATAGAAATCTTTCAAAAATAAAAAAATTAAAAATTAAAAATAAAAGATCAAATTATGAAAAAGCAGAAGTTATGATAGCCAATTTTGATGAAACTGTCTATAACAAATATTAAAAACTCGTACGCAAAAGACATCTTTTTTTTTTTAAAGTAGGCTTCACACCCAATGTGAAGCTTGAACTCACCACCCTGAGATGAAGAGTCACGTGCTCCACCAACTGAGCCAACCAGGGGCCCCTCAAAAGGTATCTTACATAAGGTTAAAATACAAATGACAGATGAGGAGACAGGGAAAAGTATCTGCAACACACATGCATATCAGAAAAGGATTGGTTATCTAGCATCTGGAAAGGATTCCTATAAACTAATAATAACAAAAGAAAGATAAACAACCCAGTGGAAAAATGGACAAAAGGTATAAATAGATAATTATCAGAAGACATTCAAATAACCAATAACCACGTAAAAATCTATTCCACCTCTCCAGTACCCAGGAAAATGCAAAGTAAACTGACAATGAGAATCATTTCACATCTATTGGATTAGCAATAATTTAAAAGTCTGACCATTTAAGTGTTGGTGAGAAACTAGGACTTGCATATTCTATAAAATTGACACAACCACTTTGGAGAGCAACTTGGCAATATTTACTCAAGTCTAAAATGTATATGTCCTTTGATGCAGAAAGTCTATTGCCTTAGAGCTGTGTTTTCAATCCAAGAGTGGGTCAGGAAATCAATTTAGTGAGTCATGTCCAGCAGTTTACAAAAATGGAATAGAAAGGAAATAGAGTTCATATAACCTAAGTAGATATTACTTCACTAAACTTTTATTTCATATATGAAATGAGCCTTGAAAGAAAATGTATTTTGTACTATGAGTTATGGTTTAAAAAAAAACACTCTGAAAACACTGCTTAAGAGAAACTTTCATACATAAGAACAAGGAAATTTGTTCAATGATGTTCCCTACAAGACAGTGTTTGTAATAATGAAACATTGAAAACAACATAAATGTTTTTAGTAACAAATAGAATAACAAATTGGAGTGTATTCATGTGATGGAATACCACACACAGCAGCTAAAATTAATGAATTTGGTCTACATGGATGAATTTTGAAAACAAATTTGAGGGAAATAAAAATAAATGCCACAGGAAGGGGCGCTTGGGTGGCTCAGTCAGTTAAGCGTCTGCCTTTGGCTCAGGTCATGACCTCAGGGTCCTGGGATCAAGCCCCATGTCGGGCTCCCTGCTCAGTAGGGAGCCTACTTCTCCCTCTCCTACCCTCTCATGCTCTCTCTCGCTGTCTCTGTTGCTATCTCTGTTTCTCTCTCTCAAATAAATAAATAAATAAAATGAAAAAAAAATGCCACATGAAACCAATTATAGTTGACCTCTGAATAACACAGGGGTTAGACCTACACAGACAAAAAACCATGTATAACTTTTTTTAAAAGATTTATCTATCTTTAGAGAGAGAGCGTGTGCACGTGCTTGAGGAGGGGAGGAGCAGAGGGACAGGGAGAGAAATCTCAAGCGGACTCCCCACTTTTGATTTTTTATCTTTAAAAAAAATAGAAAAAAATATATCTATATTTTTTAAGTAGGCTCCATACCCAACATGGAACTTGAACTCATAACCCCGAAATCAAGAATCTGATGTTTAACCCACTGAGCCACCCAGGAACCCCAAAAATCCATGTATAATTTTTGACTCCCCCCAGACTTAACTAATAGCCTACTAGTGATCAGAAGCCTTACCAAAAACATAATCAATGAATACATATTTTGTATGTTCTTTGTGTTATAGCCTGTATTCTTACAATAAAGTAAGCTGGAGAAAAGAAAATGTTATTTAGAAAATCATAAAGAAGGGGCGCCTGGGTGGCTCAGTCATTAAGCGTCTGCCTTCGGCTCAGGTCATGATCCCAGAGTCCTGGGATCGAGCCCCACATCAGGCTCCCTGCTCTGCGGGAAGCCTGCTTCTCCCTCTCCCACTCCCCCTGCTTGTGTTCCCTCTCTGGCTGTCTTTCTCTCTGTCAAATAAATAAAACCTTTAAAAAAAAAAAAAAAAAGAAAATCATAAAGAAGAGAAAATACATTTACAGTACTGTACTGCATTTATTGAATAAAGCGGACCTGTGCAGTTCACACCCATGTTGTTCAAGGTCAACTGTGCATGAATTTTTAAAACATTAGGGGTGCCTGGGTGGCTCAGTTGGTTGAGCGTCTGCCTTCGGCTTGGGTCATGATCTCTGGGTCCTGGGGGTCTGCTTCTTTCTCTCTCTCTCCCCCTCTGCCCCTCCCCCCGCTCGTTCTCTCTCTCTCTCTCTCTCTCTCTCAAATAAAATCTTAAAAAAATTTTTTTTAAAGTCCATATACTATTTGTGCAGATATATATGTATGTTCAAAGATATATATACACATTACTATATTCAATATATAATTATATATTATATTACTATGTTCATACATATGTTATATTCAATATGCAATTATATATTATAATATATATATTCAAAGTATTAAAAGTGGACTGATATAAAGAGGATGCTCAGGAAGGGAATGAAATGGAACTTTAGGTGGTAGATACGTAAATGAATGTTATAGTATTCTGTGTTCTCTTCCTTTTAAAAGATTTAAAAAAATTTTGTTTTCGTAATTTCCACCCAATGTGGGGCTTGAACTCATGACCCCAAAATCAAGAGGTTCATGCTCTTTGAGCCAGCTAGGCGCCCCAACAACATTTTTATTTTATTTACTTTTATTTTGGGGGGATGCCTGCCTGGTTCAGTCAGTGGAGTGCACAATTCTTGATCTCAGGGTCATGAGTTCAAGCCCCGTGTTGGGTGTGGAGCCTATTTAAAAATATATATATATGTATATATTTTAAGATTTTATTTTTTAAAGTAATCTCTACACCCAGTGTGGGGCTGGAACTCACGACCCTGAGATCAAGGGTCACACGCTCTACCAACTGAGCCAGCCACATGGCCCCCAACAACATTTTTTTTAAGATTTGTTATTTATTTATTTGACAGAGAGAGAGTGAGAAAGCACAAGCAAGGGGAGCAGCAGAGGGAGAGGGAGAAGCAGGCTCCCTGCTGAGCAGGAAGCCCAACACGGGCTGGATCCCAGGACCCTGGGATCCGACTGAGCCACCCAGGCCCACCACCCACCCCCCAAAACAACATTTTTAATACATAAGAAAAAAATGCAATTAAGTTTTCATCTCACTCAGAATTCTGAGAGGGTATCATAAAATTGTATTAAGTACTGGTTATTAAAACTCTTTCATCCTGGGATTTTTTTTATTTTAGTGCCTTGGGAGAATAACCTGCCAAAGGCAGCCTGTCAAACTCAATGAATTAGTATCTAAAGTTGGCAGATCACTGCGGTTAGTATTTCTCCTAGCAAAAAAGATTTCTTGGGCCCCCTGGGTGGCTCAGTCGTTAAGTGTCTGCCTTCGGCTCAGGTCCTGATCTCAGGGTCCCAGAATCGAGCCCCGCAACGGGCTCCCTGCTCAGCCCCGTGGGCAGCCTGCTTTTCCCTCTCCCGCTCGCTCCCCCTGCTTGTGTTCCCTCTCTCGCTGTGTTTCTCTCTCTGTCAAATAAATAAATAAAATCTTAAAAAAAAAAAAAAAAAGAGATTTGTTTTCCTGAAGTTTCAGTCTTTCCTATCTTTGGACATGCTGCTCCTTCTTACAAAGCCCTTACTTCCAGTTCTTGACTGCCAGGCAATCTCCAATTTATATTCCATGATCTAGTTCAAACCTGATTTCTCTTCATCTGGATGCCCCACCCCCCACCACCAGAATTTATCAATTACTACTCCTTTTAACTCTCACTGTGCCTTGGACATTTTCTCTGTTACAGCACCTATCATGTTATAGCACACTAATTTTTGAATGGAATCTTCTCTATTAAACCTCTGAACTTTTTGAGGGAAAGACCTGCCCCTTATTTGCCTTTATTTTCCTAGAATCTAGTAGAATGGCTGTAGAGTGGACCCCCAAATGTTTGTAAAATGAACACCAAATTCTTTTTTTTTTTTTTTAAAGATTTTATTTATTTATTTGAGAGAGAGAATGAGAGACAGAGAGCATGAGAGGGAGGAGGGTCAGAGGGAGAAGCAGACTCCCTGCCGAGCAGGGAGCCTGATGCGGGACTCAATCCCGGGACTCCAGGATCATGACCTGAGCCGAAGGCAGTCGCTTAACCAACTGAGCCACCCAGGCGTCCCAACACCAAATTCTGATGACTAACTAAATGACATGGGTTTTGGGAGCTCAAATCTGATTCCCATTTTCACACTTTCACATTTTCAAAAGGAGTATGTAAAGGTGGTCACCATTTTGGGACATTCTAGTGGTTCCTCATAGCTCTTGTCCAGATTCTTTTTTTTTTTTTTTTAAAGATTTTATTTATTTATTTGACAGAGAGAGAGACAGCGAGAGAGGGAACACAAGCAGGGGGAGTGGGAGAGGGAGAAGCAGGCCTGCCACAGAGCAGGGAGCCTGATGTGGGGCTCGATCCCAGGACCCTGGAATCATGACCTGAGCCGAAGGCAGACGCTCAACAACTGAGCCACCCAGGCGCCCCTCTTGTCCAGATTCTTATGATAACCTTTTTGGTATCCTTAACTTCCAGCCTCTTCCTATTCTGATCCATCCTGGACACCACTCCAGAATAATTTTTATAAAACATCATCTTCATCTTGTCATTCCTTTGGGCAAAATATGGTAGGACTCTCTAATCCTTTCCAGTCAAATCTAAATCTCTAGTCTTCACACAGGAGGCCCCCAGAACGCAGCCTCACTTTAGTATTCCAAACATATCTCTTGATCATTTTATAACGTAAACTATACTGGGGCTGGAATCTTTACCTGTCTGACCTCTGACTTACTCTGAGAAATAAGAACAATGGCTGGTCTGGGGGAGATGCTCAATAATTGTGAGGTTAATGAATAGATAAACTATTCCTAGTATATAATCATTTGTTTCAGCTAGTTTTCTTCTTGTTCTCTATATACACCAAGCTCCTATCAGCCCATCTTGTCTGCTAATACCTAATAAACAACACTTAATAGAATGTATTGCAAATTTTAATATATGTGCCCAAATACAAGGCAGTGCCTTGTTGGGCGCCTGGTGGCTCAGTCGGTTAAGTGTCTGCCTTCGGCTCAGGTCATGATCTGGGGGTCCTGGGATTGAGTCCCGCATTGGGCTCCCTGCTCAGCGGGGAGCCTGCTTCTCCCTCTGCCTCTGCCTCTCTCTCTCTCTCTCTGGTCTCTCATGAATAAATAAAAATAAAATCTTAAAAAAAAAAAGCAGTGCCTTGTTTTCCCAAAGAGAACTAAAAAAAATGGTTTTCGGTTGACTTCATATATATGAATAGTCAAATGTCTACTTTAAGTAGTTACCAATTTAGTGAAAATATAAGCCTAATATTATTCAGCAACACATATTCAAAATCACATGTGAAATATTTATTTAGAGAGAATGCTTTTTTACTCAAACTTTCTAACAATTCAAATTATCAGTGCCTTCGTCATCTTTCAAGCCACTTTTATCATCAACTAGCTCAATTTACAGATCACACCATCTGCGCATATATCCAAATTGTTTGAGTTTTTTTTAATTCATACTATGCATATATATTCCTGATATCCACAGTATAACCTCTTCCTGTGGCTTTCTGAAAGGCTTACTCACAACAAGATCTAACACTTGAAACTGTAAAGTCCTAATCCAAGAATAATTCCTTAAATCTATGTTAAATTTTTTTTTTGCCTCCTTTTTGTTTTTAAGTGATTCCATCCAGTGATCTCTATAAGCTTGTGGAACTAGCATGAACTGGGGTGCCTGGGTGGCTCTGTCGGTTGGGCATTTGCCTTCGGCTCAGGTCGTGATCCCAGAGTCCTGGGATCGAGTTCCAAGTTGAGTCCCTGCTCAGCAGGGAGCCTGCTTCTCCCTCTGCCCGCCCCCCTCATTCTCTCAATCACTCTCTCTCTCTCTCTCTCAAATAAATAAATAAATAAAATCTTAAAAGAAAAAAAAGAACTAGTATCAGCTTAGGTTATTTCAGGATGCATCTTCCCCAAACCCTTTGACTAAAAACAAAATATATAAAACAGATATCATGGACTATAATAAGAGACTTTGTAAGAACACAAATTACAAGGCAACTTCTTTTCTGAAAAATTATTTGGAGAGGAAAAATAAACCTTATATTCGGGTATATAAGACATTTGTTCATTTCACAAATACTTAACGAGCACTTCTTGTGTGCCAGGCACTGTGCTAGGGACTAGAGATACAGTGACCTTAGGATCCCGTGGGGAAGACAGTCATTAAATGTATAATGCCACAGCTAATTAATTATGATCATTTTAAGTACTATTAAGGATAAGTATACCTAGCTACAAGACAGAGGAGTAATAGAGGAACCTAAGTCTGTGGGACTAAAAAATAGTTTCTCCAGCAGTGCTATTTATATACAGTGCAGCAGTAATTCATGTACCCAGTCTATCTGGGTTCAAATACTGACTCAAATCTTAAGGTTACTTAACCTCACTTTCCTCATTTATGAAGTGGAGCTAACAATAGTACCTACCCCATGAAGATTAAATGACTTAATACACATAAAGCATTAAGAACAATGTCGCCACATGGTACTTGCTTAATAAATGCAGCTGTTATTGTCATTTCAGCAGGAACCTGAAAGACAAGCTGGGAGGAAGGGAAGAAAATCCAAGCAGGGGTGCTCAGGTGGGTCAGTCAGTTAAGCGTCTGACTTCGGCTTAGGTCATAGGATCGAGCCCCACATGAAACTCCCTGCTCAGCATGGAGTCTGCTTGAGATTCTCTCCCTCTGCCCCTACCCCCACTCAAGCTCACATGCTCTCTCTCTCTCAAGTAAATAAATAAAATCTTCAAAGAAAGAAAGAAAGAACTCTAAGCAAAGAGCTACATGTGCAAAAGCCCAGA
The DNA here is from genome assembly GCF_004348235.1 of Phoca vitulina. NCBI lineage: Eukaryota > Metazoa > Chordata > Mammalia > Carnivora > Phocidae > Phoca > Phoca vitulina. Next base: position 19,861,793 of record NW_022589726.1, on the reverse strand, counting down.
GCATAAAGTTGCTTGGCCTACAGTAGAACTGAAAGGCCAGTGTTTCTAAGCATAGAAAGCTAAGGGGGAAAGGATACCATGAGATATGAGATGAAGCTGAGAAGATAGGCTGAGGTCAATAATGCAAAGCCTTGTAGGTCGGGTTAAGGAATCTGAACTTTATCCTAAGAGTGAGGAAACCTGAAGGGTTTTATAAAGGGGAGTGACAAGCTTAGATTTGCAATTTTCAAAGCTTTCTCTGGCTATGGAATGGAAAACTGGTTGGAAAGAGGCCTTTGGCCTCTATTTTATAGATGATGGGGAAACCAGTAAAGAAGTTGATTCAGTCTTCTAGATCAGAGGTGGGTGGTGGCACAGAAGAGAGAAGGAAACTGAATGACTACAGAAATAGAAGGCAGAACCAGCAAGACTTACTGGGTGTATGTTGCAGTGAGGGGGCATGGAGGGAGAGGCACTAAACAATAAACATGTATTTGAGGAAGGAAGGAGGGAAGGAAGGAATTCCTGTGTTCCTGCCATATTGTTTTACTGCATGAAATGCCTTCCCTCTACTCCATCTTTCCAGGCATAACACCTTCCCATTTCCTCCACAAAACTGTCTCTGATTGATCTTGTCCCCTTCTTCCCAGGAGTGTTCTAGAATTTTAGAGCTGAACATTCTTGAGATATATAATGATTGAGAGAACTTAGACACTGCCTGAAGACAGAGAGCATCTTTTAGTCAACTTTCTTTTTTTTTTTCTTTTAAGATTTTATTTATTTATTTGACTGAGAGAGACACAGTGGGAGAGGGAACACAAGCAGGAGGAGTGGGAGAGGGAGAAGCAGGCTTCCCGCCGAGCAGGGAGCCTAATGTGGGGCTTGATCCCAAGACCCTGGGATCATGACCTGAGCCGAAAGCAGACTCTTAACAACTGAGCCACCCAGGCGCCCCTTTAGTCAACTTTCTATCCTGCCCACCTCATCTCCCCAACACTTGTAGAGATTCTCATTACAGAACACTTTCTCTGACTTCATGAGTGGTATAGTCATAAACAGCCTATGCTAATATAAAGCTCCTTGACCCATTAAGCATTATACGGAGGTTTCACAACCATTTTCTTCTCGGATCTTCACAGAATCCTTATAAAATAAGTGCTATTACAGAGAAAATAAACTCAGAGCTAAAGTGACATGTCCAAGGTCACACACACTAAAGGAAATGGCAGTGCTAAGATTTGAACCTAGATCCTGTTTCCAAATGGGATGCTTTTTACAACTCTCCATGGAGGGTAAATATTCACATGCACTTGAGACATTAAACTCTCAGAGGCAGCTAAGTGCCACTTCTAAGAATCCTTCCCAGTTTCAGTAATTAATTAATTTATTCAAGAATACTTATTGAGCACCTACGGGTGCCTGGATGGCTCAGTTGGTTAAGACTCCCACTCTTGATCTCAGCTCAGGTCTTGAGCTCAGGGTAGTTAAGTTCAAGCCCTGCGTTGGGCTCCACGCTGGGGTGGAGCCTACTTTAAAAAAAAAAAAAAAAGAATATTTATTAAGCACCTACTACATTCTAGGAATGGCACCTAGTATTAGGGGTAAGGTACAGCAGTGAACAAGGCAAGAAGGTGCTTGCCCTGTCTAGTTCAGGGAGGGGGCCAAACAAGGAAACAAATATATAAACAGTGTTAAATGCTAAGTACTATAAAGAAAATATAGAGGTGCTGGGGGCAAATGTGTATCCTTAAAATGGGCATTACTTTGAATAGGGTGGTCAGAGAAAGCCTCTCAGAAAAGTGACATTTGAAACCGACCTTGGTCTTCAGGAGGCGCTTAACGAAAGGCATTTCCCCACAAACCTAGTTTGGAAGCCGACGTCTAAAGCCAAAAGGTACTTAGTGTGCACAGGGGCCGCTCCCAGGCCTCCAACCCTGGCCACCTCACTGGCCCTGGACAGTTCCCGGCCTACTCCGGCCGCCACCACTAGAGGGCGCCGCGGATCTCCCCAGCGCCCAGGAGTGGCCGCGGCCCCAGGCACTGCCACACTGACACCTGGCAACCACCGCGTCAAGGCCCCGAAGCCCGGGGTACGGATGGAGGGCAAGGGCGGCGCTAGGAAGCCCTAGGGAATCGCGAGGGATCAGCAGGCCCTCAGAGAGAGGACGTCCCCAAGATCACAAATCCAACCACTGCCATACGTCCTCACTGGCTCGGGGACAGCCAGTTTCCGGCGCCTTTAAATCAGGAAATACTGGCTGCGTCCAATCCTGGTCCTTCTTTCGCCACTTAGTCTTAGCGTCGGTTCTTCGCCAGGGGAGCGCCAGGCCGGCCGTCTACGGATACCAATCAGCACTCAGGAAAGGCGCATGCGCTCTGGAAAGAACGTGACGTACAGTGAACTTTGACCTAAAGGCGACCTCCTCTCTTCTCCCCCTCCCTCGCTGTGAAGATGGCGCTCTCCAGGGTGTGCTGGGCTCGGGCTGCTCTGTGGGGTTCGGCGGTCACCCCCGGACCTCATGTCACCCGGAAGCTGCAACTTGTTCGCTGTGGCCTGGCCTGGGGGGCCCCTCGGTGAGGGACCTGGGAGAAAGGAAAGCGTTTCTGACGTACAGGCCTTTCCAGTGGCTCAACCTTGTTTGCATGCTGTCTCTTAATTCTCAGCGTTCCACGCCCTGGCCCCGGGGTTTTTATTCTTCTACTCAGAACTCGCACCCCGATCGCCACTAGTGATATGGCTTCCTGACCCTCACAACTCTCAGTGCCCCATATTTTCCGTATTCCCCACGTGTCCTGAACTCATCTTTCAGCCTCCCTTTTTCGGCTTAGGTTTTACCGCTATTTATCTGGATCCCATCTCTTTGGCCTTAGCAAGCTGTTCAAATGGTCCCTCAGGCTTTGCTCTCCCTGCAGACTCACACCACACCCGACATTCCTTCCTGCCTGATCTCTCATCTGCCCGATGTTTTTCTCGGTCTGATTGCTTATCTGTCCTTGAGCCCAAGATCTTCCTTGGATTTCAGAAGATTCAGGTCTTAGCATACATTCTCTGAGACTGGTGTTTTACATTAGTGTAAAAGGGGCTCCAGGACTGATTCCCACACGGTCTCTTTGATCTTCCTTGTAGGTCTTCAAAGCTTCACCTTTCACCAAAGGCAGATGTGAAGAGCTTGATCTCTTATGTGGTGGCCAAGACAAAAGTGATTAATGGGAAATACCATCGTTTCTTGGGTCGTCATTTCCCCCGCTTCTATGTCCTGTACACAGTCTTCATGAAAGGTAAAACCAAAACAGAAATCCCTTAAATCCTTTCGTGGGCAATGTCAAAGAGTTTAGAATAAGTAAGATTACTTGCATGTTCTGCTGTGTGGTGTGAGCTGGTGTGTTTTCTGTTTCATAAATGCTTGAGGATTAAATTAGTTCTAAGTTAGCACTTCTGGAGAATGTGTCTAGAAAAGTATCATGACAATTTCTGACAACATCCATGGGGGAATATAGGTATTTTTGCATTTTTCTTAACGACACATAGCTGACTATTGTAGAAATTCTTTGACATGCACAAGGCCAGGCATCTATATGGCTTCACAGACCTGCCCTGTGATTTATCAGTTGACTTGGCCCATAAGAAAATGTGGTCTAATGCTTGTCACATATCTGTCCTAGATAGCATATCGTGGAAACAGCACTACATATACTTATTTTCTGAATGTTTTCATTCAGATCAGAGCTGTGCTAGTTACTAGAAGATGGTATAATGACAGGTGTCCACTCTGGTGCCAGACTGCCTGGGTTCACATCCCAGCTTGTCACTGGCTGTGTGACTGGACTAGTTATTTAACCTCTCTGTCCCTTGGTTTTCTCATCTGTAAAATATGGAAAATAATAGGACCTACCGATTGATCACATAGTTGTGAAAATTAAATACATCAATACATGTAAAGTACTTATGGCCTGATCATAGTATGTGCTCAATAAACTTATCTATAACTATTATTGTACTCTATACTTTTGTTATAACAGCAATTACAATAAACTACCATGTTGTTAGCTGTGAATATTATGATTATTACTAGCTTCGTGGACTTGCAAAATCTAAAGTAGAAATAGAACGGCTGCTTTGTCTGCTACCACGTTTATAACTGGGATTAAATGAGAAAAGGGTCTGGAAAAGTATTTTGGTTGGTTTGTTTTTAAGCTTTTTTTTTTTTTTTTTTTTAAGATTTTTATTTAGTTTTGAGAGAGAGAGCACAAGCAGGGGGTGGGGCAGGCAGAGGGAGAAGCAGGCTCCCCATTGAGCAGGGAGCTCGACACAGGGCTGGATCCCAGCACCCTGGGATCATGATCTGAGCCAAAGGCAGAACGCTTAACCGACTGAGCCACCCACCCCGGTGCCCCTGTTTTTAAACTTTTAATTATAGAAAATTTTAAATATACACAAAAATAGAATAATATGATGAATTTTCGTGTACTCAACCTCACTTTAGCAGTTATCAACTCGTGGCCACCAGTCTCCTTTCATTTATACACTTGCCTTCTCCTGTATTATTTTGAAGCCAACCTAGATATTATATAATTTCATTCATAAATATGAAAGCATTTTTAAAAAGTAAAGCCTTAGGTAAAATGTAAGAATTATCATCAGATGAACAAAGAAAATGCAATAATAGAAATATGTTGAATTACAGTATTTCTGAAAGTGTTCTAGAAAGGAGATAAGTTAATATCTGGTTGGGGACTGCATAAGGTTAATTGAGCAAGATTTCCTGAGGTTAGTGAGTTTTTGAATTTTTATTTTAAAGAGGGAGTGAGTAGTGAACCAGAAGAAGGAGAGCATCCCATAGTAGATCACAGAAGGCCAACTTGGCTGGCAGAGAGGTGATGTGCTGGGGGGATAAAGAATGAGAAGAGAGATATAGGTTGGCCTCACAAGAGTTTCAAATGTCCTAATTTAGAGCTCTGATTTAGAGTAGTGTCGGGGAGGGACAAATATGTGTGTTGTGGGTAAACATGGAGTTGGAAGCTGTGGTAAGATTCAAACTGGGATAACGTCACACTCTGTCCTCTACTTTAATGAGGCAGGATTGCAGATGATATGGGCTGATGCCAAAAAGGCTAGAAGAATAAAGACAAATATGTGGAAGCACAATATAAAGTTTCATCAACTTCCATACCGGGAGATGGAGCATTTGAGACAGGTATGGGCCAGGGGCAGAGATCAGAAGTCCATGGTGAGGTAACTCAAGTTAACCAAGATCTCAAGCTTTTTTCTTTCCTATCTTGTTCACCCCTGATCAACCTTTTCCCCTCCAATGTGAGATCAAAGTATTGAACTAAATGAGAGCATCAGGTTATTTGTCAGAATTGGGTTTATTCAGAGTTGTAGCCCTCTGTAACAGAGCTCCATAGAGATTCTGGCATACTTTTTGAATAAAAGTTGTGTATACTAAAACCCAGTTCATTTCTGAATATATAAAAATCTGCAAGGATCCAAAAGGCAGCAGGAAAGTAGCATTTGGTGGTGACTTGATGGATAGTTTTGAAGCTGACAGTGAGAACCTAGGACCCATTCAGCATATCAAGGAGAATTTGTTGAGGGATTTGGTATAGTGTCAGGTCCCGTACTAGACATTATTTGGGATACAAAAATGAACAAATCAGGGCTTCTGTCCTCAAGGAACTTACCAACTAGAAGTAGATAGAAATAACCTTGACCCTTCTCTGGGCTGCAGTAGAAGTTTACTGCACAGTGTGGGGGAGGGATTGTTCATTGTATTAAGAACTTGGGTTAAAACTGCGTCTGTCTTTATTTTTGCTTAGTTCCGTCGAGACGTCACCAAGTGTCTTTTCCTAGGTATTATTTCCATTCCACCCTTTGCCAACTACCTGGTCTTCCTGCTAATGTGAGTACAGATTTCTATTTTCCCAGCATATTGAAGAAACATAGATTTTTTTTTTTAAGATTATTTATTTATTTATTTGACAGAGAGACAGCAAGAGAGGGAACACAAGCAGAAGGATTGGGAGAGGGAGAAGCAGGCTCCCCGCTGAGCAGGGAGCCCAATGTGGGGCTCGATCCCAGGACCCCAGGATCATGACCTGAGCCAAAGGCAGACGCCTAATGACTGAGCCACCCAGGAGCCCCGAAACATAGATGTTTTTTAAATTAAAAATTATTTAAAGAACTTTCCATTTCAGAAGTAGGCAGAGATTATCACACTTCCTGCTCCAATCTTCTAATTAGCCACTCAGTAATTATTCCTGGGTCAGCTGTAGGTGCAGGTAGCTTAGACTTTTCATGTCTCTTAGCTGCCCCTGTGTGATGTGAAATAATATTATGACCTTTTCCATCATCCCTAGAGGCAGCAGCCCACTCCCTGAGAAGCATAGCAATTTGGGAGAATCTTTTGTTTCAGGAGAGAAATGCATTTCATATTCTGATAACATAAATTTTTATTATTTTATTTTGTATCCAAAGATGACATTTTATTTTATTTTATTTTATTTTATTTTATTTTATTTTATGTATGTATTTTAAAGATTTTATTTACTTGAGAGAGAGAGAGCAAGAGAGCATGAGCTGGGGGAGAGGCAGATGGAGAGGGAGAGGCAGACTCCCCGCTGAGCAGCAGCCTGACGTGGGGCTCCATCCCAGGACCCTGAGATCATGACCTGAATGAACCAAAGGCAGACGCTTAACCAACTGAGCCACCCAGGCGCCCCAATTTTTTTTTTTTTTTTAAGTAATTTATTTATTTTGAGAGAGAGACTGCAAGAACGGGTGAGCATGGCGGGGAGGGGTAGAGGGAGAGAATCTCAAGCAGACTCCCCGCTGAGCATGGAGCCCAGCAGGGGAATCGATCCCATTACTCTTAAGATCATGACCTGAGCTGAAATCAAGAGTCGGACCCTTAACCGACTGAGCCACCCAGGTGCCCCCAAAGATGACACTTTTAAACTGTGATCTTGCTTGTTATTTTAGTTATCTGTTGCTGTATAACAAACAGTCTTGAAGCTTAGTAGCTTTTCATGGTTTTGTGGGTCAGGAAATCGGGCAGGGTTCAGGTGGGTGACTGATTTTTCTCTTCCATGTGGTGTTGACAGAAGTCCCTCAGGCTTATTTAGCTGATGAAGGGACTAATCTGGATGGTCTAAGGTCACTCTTATGTCTGGTGCCTTAGTGGGGATGGCTGGAAGGCTGGAGCTCTGAGTTAGAGTACCTACAGGTGACCTCTTTAATATGGTGGCCTCAGAGTAATGGGACTTCTCACATGGCAGCTCAGGGCTCCAGGGGTGAGTGTTTCAGCAAATAAGAATCTGCTTGGCCTTTTATAACCTAGCCTCAGAGGTCACAAAGACTCACTGCGCTCTCTTTTATTGGTTGAATCAGTCACCCAGATTTAAAAAGTAAGGGGACAAATCGCTTCTCGGCCTTTTGGCTAAGATCAAGTGTAAAAAGTAAGGGGACATAGACCTTACTTCTCAATAAGAGGAATGTCAAGAGAGTTTGCGGCCATGCTTTTAAACCACCACACATGTAGAAAAATGAATTAAAAAACACATTTGCCCTGAACATTTTATATATACATACGGACTGTGCCACAGTTTGAGGTTGTCAGCATCACATACAATGAGTGGCTCTGTCTGCCACTCTCTCCAACTCTGTCCAAAAATATGTTCTTCAAATGCTTTAATTCAAATGAAGTCATTTTATCTAATTACTACACGTGAGGCTGTCCCACTGCTGCTTCCTTTCACAGAACCTCAATAATGTTGCCTTAAATTGTGCTTCAGTGTATCTTTTTTTTTTTTTTTTTAAAGATTTTATTTATTTATTTGAGAGAGAGAATGAGATAGAGAGAGAGAGCATGAGGGGGGAGGGTCAGAGGGAGAAGCAGACCCCCTGCTGACAGCAGGGAGCCCGATGCGGGACTCGATCCCGGGACTCCAGGATCATGACCTGAGCCGAAGGCAGTCGCTTAACCAACTGAGCCACCCAGGCGCCCGCTTCAGTGTATCTTTAAACCTCGGTCTGAGACTCATTTACAGAAAAGAACAGTGAGGTAGGGAAGTCATGTCTCCATCTCTTCTTCCTAGTGTTCATGTCCGCCAAACGCTTTCTTGGATCACTTTGAAAGATGCCGGTTTCAGCAAGTGACATTGTGATTCCTTTTCCTTTCAGGTACCTGTTTCCTAGGCAGCTACTGATCCAACATTTCTGGACCCCAAAGCAACAAATTGATTTCTTAGATATCTATCATGCTCTCCGGAAGCAGTCCCACCCAGAAATCCTTTGTTATTTAGAAAAGGTTATCCCTCTCGTTTCTGATGCAGGACTCCGGTGGCATATGACGGAGCTGTGCACCAAGGTATTCCTCCAGCTTAACCCTTCCTGCAAACTCCGACTCTTGTGAGAAACTAGGGAAAAGGGCCAGGCAGGACCTTCCTAACCTCTACCAATCTCTCACCTCTCCCAAGATACAGCATGGTACCCACCCAGCAATACATGATATCCTGGCTCTGAGAGAGTGTTTCTCTAACCATCCCCTGGGCATGAAGCAACTCCATGCTTTGCAAATGGTGAGCACTTTGGCTTTCTGTGTCCCGCAGCCTCACCTTGCCTCAGGTCTTGCATGTGGTAATAACTATGTTGACTTTCTCCTCCCGTGTTGATGTGTTACAGAAAGCCTTGAGCCGAGCCATGCTTCTCACGCCTTATCTGCCTTCTTTCTTGTTGAGACACCGTTTAAGGACGCATACCACTGTAATTCACCAACTGGACAAAGCTTTGGCAAAGCTGGGGATTGGCCAGCTGTCTCCTCAGGAGGTGAAATCGGTAAGAACTTACCGCGATATCAACCCTCAGTCCTTGGTGGGCTTTTGAGCGCACGGGGCTGGGAGCTTACAGAGAGCTCCCTGTTTTGCTTGTTAGAACAAAGCCCAAACTCTTTATTCTTTTACCTCATTTCTGTGTCTTTTTTCTCAGTGAACTTAACTCATGGAAAAGGAATTGCCCATAGTAATTTTGGTTTATGTTTCTTTTCTTTTGGCTGTTCAAAAACCGAGGACACTATTCTTTAGACCTACTGTTTTTGATTATATAGGCCTCTTTGCTTGTCTGTCGTAGTTCAGATTGCTATAGAGAAAGGTTTCTTGTGGGCATGGAGTTATAGCTTATTTAAAGGAGATTTTGAATTATTTGTGGGCTTACAGTTCATGGGGATATTTGCTATGTGATTATTGAGGACTGTTCCTCTTCTGAGTGATACAGGCTTGTTATCTTCGTGGCCTGAATTCTACCCATATTGCTGAAGAGAGGTGTCGAACTTGGCTGGGAGAGTGGCTACAGATTTCCTGCAGCCTGAAAGGTAAGACACATCCCTGTGGTTATGCCACTAAAATCCAAAATATTTTTCTGTTTGATTCTAAGATTATTTTGGAGTTGATTATTGAGTACCATGAGACCCTTATTTAATATATATGTCTAATTGAAAGGGCATAAACTCATTTGCCTACAGGGGCTAAGCAGGTAATGAAGTGGACTCTGCAAGACAGGAGGGAGTGGTGAGGATTGTGGGAGCCCAAAACAGCACGCATGCCGGTCTGAAGCAGTCTCTCAGCCCCAGCACTATTGATGCTAATGTCCTGAGCACTAGAGGATCTCTAGCAGGATCCCTGGTCTCTGCCCACTAGATGCCAGCAGCATCCTCCACGCCAGTTCTGACAACCAAAAATGTCTCCAAACATTGCCGGATGTCCAGTGGGGCAGAGGAGAACAGAATTATCCCAGTTGAGAAGCACTAGTCTAAAGGCATTCAAATTCAGAACAAAAACACTCAGTTGGCTAAATAAAAAGACCCGGGGGTGGGTATTAGGCCTGTGGGGCTCTTGTTGGAACGTTTGGCTAGGCCTTGATGTTTTCTAAGCCTGTGAATATCAGGGTAGGCCTACTAATCTCCTTGGAGCCAAGAAATGTTTCCAGAGCAGCAGCTTCTACCAGAAGAATCCCAAGGGTGATTAGTATCATTACCATCTCTGAAGTTTCTGCCGCCACCCCTTAAGAGTCAAGAAATGAGGATGAGTGGAAAGGAGTATCTGGTGGAAGGAAAGGAAAGCATACATGCAGGGACTGGAACGAAGCAGGGGAACTTTGAGAACCGTAACCTCTTGACGTCACGCCTCTGCACTTGGCTTCCCGCCTCTAGTATCAAGCCCCGTCGACCAAGGCAGTTAGCAGGCTAACTGTTCCCTGGCCAGGCCATTAACACTGATGGTGTTTGCAGAAGCTGAGCTGTCCCTCTTGCTACACAACGTGGTCCTGCTTTCCGTCAACTACACCGGGACAAGGCGCTGAGCGAACGCGGGGCGGATGGCATGTCCTGCGGCCACAGAGTGCAGCAGTGTGGCACCTACCCGCACCGGTCAGCCGGGGCTCTGCATGCGCTGGTAGGTGCGCCCGAGGCGGGGGACACGTGCTACAGGCTCCCAGCGCGGCCGCCGCGCTGGAGCCGGGACTGAAACGAGCCCTCTTGGCAGAGGTGGCCCGCGTGAGCTGGCGGCCCGACTTCCTCCGAGTCAGCCGGGGCGGCCGGCGGCCTCTACTGGGCCTCCGTGGTGATGGTTTCAGTTCAGAGCCTAGGAAGTGAGCTTGTGCCCCAGGTGGGAAGCCTCATCTGGCCCAGGGCTCAGCCACTGCCGTAGTCTTGGAGCTGCGTTTTCGTTACAGTTTCTGGCTGGTGAGGGCAACGGCACTGTTGAAATTGGAGCATTTACGTCTATGCGTGTACTTCGATGCTGCCCTCAATCCTTTTTGTGATGACCAAAAATAGGTTTTTGTTTTTTTGGGTTTTGTTTTTGGTCCCCTCACTGGGTTAACCACTCCCTTTCCTTTCCAAATCTTTGACCATCTTTTTTTTTTTTTTTTTTTAAGCAAATAGTTATTCATATATGGGAATTTTCTAATGGAAAAGATAAAAGGAAACACAAGTGCTCCTTGCCCCTTCCCATGTTTATAGCCTTCACCCCCCTCCATCTTAATTCCTGCACTGTGGTGCAGCCCCTAAGGAGCTTCAGCTCTGCTACCCGTACTGCGCTGCGGCAGGCCAGCTCTAACGGGACGGTGGCCACCTTCTCTGGGCCACGGATTAAGCCTCTGAGGTACTAATCACTGCCCCGCCTGGGAGACCGGAGAGGCCTGCAGTGTGAGTAAGTTGGGGTTAGCTTTTGTCTGTGTACATCATTGACCTGTAGTAACTTATTGTAAATGCATGAAGCACTGTTTTAAATCCAAGTAAAGACTGCCTGAAACCAGTTGCTGGAAATGACTTATGCATACTCTAATTATTTTGCTAAAGCTCCTTTGACAAGACTGACAAATCTAACTAATGGGGGAGGTAGGTGGTTGGAATAGAAGCTTCTGATGGGATGGAAGTTCTGAGGGATCTGATTTGACGTTGATCCTCTTTGCTGGACTTTAAGATGGTAAAAAGGAATAGAGAATTTGGAATTAACAAATGAGCCCCCAGAGTAGGGACTACAGAAAGGGAAAAGCTTCAAAAGGGCAGGATCAAGGCCTGCTTCAGCTGAAGAGGTACATAAGGGCATATGATGCAAGTCAAGCTCTTGGTGCTCCAAAGAGAATGTTCTGTTTTTCCACCATAATGTTGTTAACATTAATCTCTAACTGACCTAATTAGTTCTATATATGATGCTAGAGAAACACCCTTTCTCTAACAAGTTAACAAGCCTGCCAAGATAAAGAATAACACGCCATTCTTTTGAGTATTTCTTTAATATTACATTTAAATAGTCTCTTTAAATACAGCATTATCACAATGTAAAGGACCTAAAAGGCAAAAAAAAAAAAAATTCTTTTCAGAGAACCAGACAAGCTTTGGATTCACATTGAAAATACTACCTGTATACAGTATGTGAGAAAGGAAACTGGAAAATAATGAGTTGGAATAATACGAGATTTCTTTTATCTAGGCCTAGACTGAGCGGGACCGAAGCCATCTGCTCCTGATCACAGGAGGCCCAGGCTTAGCTTTTCTAGCAACCGTGAGCCAGAATTCTGTCCAGCTCAGGTAGCACCAGAAACGATATGGACTAGGTTGTAGAAAAGGCCCTTTGCTTGACAAGACGATTAATGCTCAGTGTTAATATTCAGCATTAAAAAACTTGGGATCAGCAGGAGTCAGAATTGTTGAGTTAATGGAGGGATGGACTTGGATTAAGAAACTGGTTTTTCAGATACCGCTTCTTGGCCTTTTGGCTAAGATCAAGTGAAGAAACTAGTTTTTCAGAAAAACCAAATTATCTTGGGGGTTGGCAGTCAGTTTGACAATTAGATTCAGATTCTTTGTTTGATCCCAAAGGCTAAAGTGTCTTCTTATTGAGCAGCTGGAATCCACCTCCTAGGTGAGGCTGGAGCCTTCCTAAGGAGGGAATGTATAAAGCCCACCCTCCCCTTCCAACACAAACTTTCAGGAAGATTCTTCTCCAGAGTCGAATTTGCAGTGAAGCTTCAGTCGCGTATTCAAGGGGCCAGCCGAACGTGGGAGAGTGGTGCTCAGCTTGGGAGAGTGTCTAGATCTCAGGTACTTAAGACTGTTTTGTGAGGCTAGAGGATGGGGGGGGAGACAAGGTCCTGTACTTAAGAACTCCCCTCCAAATGTAAAACCAAGCAAAACCGGGAATGAACAGGAGAGGCAGACTAGGTTAAAAGATGTATCTGTTGAAGTACAAGGCCTCGCAGGCTCAGGTGAGAGATCTGATAGGTGAACTGCTGCCGGGACCTACATAAAGGGTGCTTTAACGGCCCCCGAGAAAAGGCTTGGTGAGCAAGGTAAGTGGGAAGAGTTCTCTCCCCCACCAAAACCAAAAAGGTTTTCACTTGCTTTGCTGGTTAATAAACCATACCAGAAGTGAAGCATGATGTAAAGGGTACTAGAGAAGAGTGATTTGCTCCCTCCTGCCTCCAAAGGGAGGCAGAGAGAACTGTTCATAAAAAGAATTCCATGGTGTTCAGTGGAGCACATCCTGGAACGTAAGCTGGACATAAGAGGAACAGGAGCCGTGTCCCCCCATAGAGGTAAGAACTGAATTTGAGTCCCACTTTATAGATCTCAAAGGTTAGAGTCGGAACTTGAATTCTTTGGAACCTGGGAGCTGCGTTTAAGAATTAGTTTGCCTTCCAGTTTTTACATATCAAGATGGAGGGATCCAATAAACATTTGCAGTTCTTGGGGCTGGGGGGGGGGAACCTGTGTGGACAGGAACAGTATAAAAACTCTCCAACCCTGTACATCCAAGGACCACGAGGGTAGATACAGAAAAAACAAAAATTAGTCGGTGACTTTAGATTACCACATCCTATGTTCCTTTAAAGCTCAAACCTCCCAGAGTGGGAGAAAAACCTGGGTGAAAAAGCAAGCGTGGCACAAATAAAGTCTTTCCAGACAGCAGCCTGTCCCTGCTGCCTCTTTTGGACATAGTTAGTGCTCCATGTACGCCTCCCATAGGACGTGGGAGTCCCAGCCTAAAGCCGCCTGACAGAGCCGGCGTTAGACACAGACAGAAAACTCCGGCTCTTTAGGCCACATCCCCAGCCAATCTAGCTTTTTCTTCAAGGGAAAAGGAAGGAGGGGGGAAAGAAGATAAATAGACAAGTTTAACTCTAGTACCTAAGAACATGTGAAAGAAATAATTCAAGTTACAGACCAGGAATCCCCAGTGTGGGGAACAGGTCAGAGAACACCAAACATGTCAAATATTAACTTATTTACCAAGTAGGCGGGCCAGGGAAGGCAGGTTAAATTTTTATAAATCCTGGTTTTCTACAGAAGCAGAGACCCTTCTATCCACTCCCCTCTAGATTTGACCAGATAATATTCCAGCTGATGATGATACACCAAAGTGGGGTATCAGGGTGACTGATGAGAAAATGAGCTTGTACCCCACCTGGAGCTCAGGAAAGGAGAAGGGGCTTTGCCATGCTGTTCAAATTACTGTATTCTGGTCCCTACATAAAGAATAGCTGCTTGAATTACTCAGCTTCTCCTGTGAGATCCTCATTCTTTGTTCCAGTGGCCCAGAAAGCTCAGTATTCAGCACTGTGCAGCCTCCTCTGCCCCAAGACTCTCCCCAGATCAAGCTGGGACTGGTCTCCTTGGTTCTGTTTACCCTTTAAAAAATACTTTTACAAACAATTCTTTCCCACCCATTCCCCCCCCCGAGACCCCAATAAAATAACATGGGAGTAGCAGCTGCTTCTACAGTTTTGTTTTGAAATGGTGTTAGATAAAATAAGGGAATAAATAGAGAATGGGTAAGAGGCAGAATCTCCGTCCCCGCGTCACACTGCCAGAGGGAGTTCTAGGGAAGAATCTTCAGGGGGCCTGTCCTCACTCTGCTGTGAGCCTTTCTCCACCACACAGCCCTCTTCGTTGTCCGTGCGGAAGGGGAGGCTCGAGGGGGACCACGAGGGGCGGAAGTCTTCATCCTCAGGCTCCTCAGGGCTACAAGCTTCGGGCACTAGCGCTTCTAGAGTGGACGTTTTCCCCACTTCCGATTTACACAGGGCAGCTGGGTCTGTGGGGCTACAAGCCACCAGTGAGGTAACAGGGAGAGAGAAGACATTCAGATCCTTCTCCTTGGGGAAAGAGGCTGGGACTTCTTCGGTACTGGGCTCTCCTTTCACCCCCAGCACGGGCCTCTGCTCCACCTGATAATAGACCAGGGGCCCGCTGTTCAAGTAGGACGGGCTGTTCACTGCTGAGGCGGTGGGGTGGTCTGAGTTCTCGGCAAAACACAGGACCGAGGAGCCGGGGGGCAGCTGGGCCTGGATGAGAATGGGGGCGGTCAGGCCGGGGCACAGCTCTTCGGGAACAGCCAGGGGCTCCTCCAGGATGCACACGCCCAGGCTCTCTATGCTGGAGTCCAGGCTGGCGCTAGAGCCACTGGAATCTTCCTCTGCCTTGAGCCGCTCCAGTTCCTCCGCGCTCTGCAGGTGCATCACTGCCGTCTCGTTCTCAGCGAGGAACTCCTGGAAGTCCTGTGTCTCCGAGCCCTGTGCTCCCGTCAGGCTGCAGCTGGCCGTGGGGGACGGCTCCTCATCTGGGGCCGGTGCGCGGCTCACCTGCCGCTTGCTCTCCAGCTCCAGCTTCATGATGGTGTGGAGGTAATGAGTCCGCACCCGGATCGGATTAAACTCAATGCGCCCAGCCATGTTCCCACAGCCATCCCGCGAACAGCCGCATGGGAAGGACATGCGATCCACCTGAGGAGAGGACAAGAAGGTTGAGGGAAGATGAGACCACCGGATTTCAGGACGGGGCTAGGAGACAGGAGCTGGCAAACACGGGCGGCTGGGATTTGAGGTCTTCTTCAAAGAGGAACAACCGGGAACAAACGGAACGCGCAGCGCGACCTAACGGCACCAGGGGATAGTTACCAGACCGCCTGCATTTCAGTGCCGGCACAGCCGCCGAGTAGCAGTGTGCCCTCAGGAAGGGCCTCTATCTCGGGGGCCCCTGGGCGGTGCAGTCACTTAGGCATCCGACTCTTGGTTTAGGCTCAGGCCATGATCTCAGGGTCATGGGATCGAGCCCTGCAGCAGGCTCCGCACTCAGCACAGAGTCTTCTTGTCCCTCTCCCTCCCCTGCTGCCCCTCCCCCTGCTTGTGTTGTCTCTCTCTCAAAATCTTAAAAAAAAAAAAAAAAGAAGGTCCTTTATCTCTCCAGGGTTTTGTTTCCTCTTCCAAATAAAATGTAGCCAAAAATCCTGTTAAAGGGTCTTTCCAGTTAAAAAGTCCAGAGATACCTCTCTGAATGCTGACAGTTCTCAGAGTAGAAGAAATTTCTGTGCCTCAGAGACTTTTCGAGAACTTACCTAGTTTATTGAGAAAACAAAGGCTGGGGCCCAAGCCTACTGCCTTCTGCAATGAGAGGGAAAGGAAGTAGAAGATCTAGCTGGTCCAAAGCAATATATCCTAGGGAAACTAAGCGAAAGTGCCTTAGTTTTGCTAGGGTGCTATAATGACGGTTCAAACGTAATCATGGCCAGCTTTTCACCACCTGCTTCATTTTCCCCTGACGGTTGACCAGTTTAGGTCTGGAGCAGTTACTAAGATAACTAACTTACAGACCAGAACATCTGGGAAGGAAATCCTCTCTGCCTCCGTATCTCCCTTTTGGACCCCAAAAAGGAAAGAAGCCCACATATACCAAAAATAAAATAAAAAATATAAGCAAATATGTATATACAAATACACAATATCTTCCTATGGTAACAACTTCTAGAACTCTCCATTCCAGTTCTTAGGAGCAGTCCAATTCTGAGGACTATTCTCAGGACTGTATAACAGACTGATTCATTATGGGACTTCAGTCTGAAAAGCAGTATTTGGCCAGATCTGCTACAGCTATTACCTACCTAAAAATAAGAAAGAAAAGGTTCATTAGGATACATTCAACCACAAGGACTCAGCACCCACATCCTCAGTATACAAGTTCCAAATAAATTTCGTCCTTTGGGATGGTACTGCTGTTTTCAATGGAGATACGCCTGCTAAACTGTCCCTTGTCAGGCTAAGGGATGATGTCTTCCATCTTTCAAGACACTGGACTTAAAGCTCTGCCAGGCCAAGTCCGATCCTGAATTATAAGAAGCCAAGAATTATTTTGAGTTTTACAGAACTGGAGTAGAGGTCCTGTGAGTGTTTGCAAGATAAAATCTAAAGGCCTCACCTCATCTCTCTGCTTCCTTTCAGCTCATGAAATTAGTCAATATTCAAGGAACAGTTACTAATGTTAAACATACTAACCCATGTTCTCCCATTTGCTGATAGCTGCTTCTTATCACTTCTGAGGTGAGAAACACAGGAAAGCTAATTGCTACCTCCCCAGCCTAGGAATCCTGCCATGCTTCGTGTTTTTCCTTGGTGGAGGAGGGCAGTGGAACCAGGGAGTGTTCCCAGTAATGGGGAATCCACCCACGGATGATGGGCAGCCTCCCGTGTTCCTTGGTACCCACATCACATCCCCCAGCCTCTACAGTAGATCTACCATCTCAGGCCAACTTGGACTGACCTGGCATTTAATCCCAGCCTGACTACAGGCACATGCTTCTGGGTCACAATACAGGCGACAGTCACAACCACACTCTTCCCGTGACAGGCGGATGGCTCGAAGTTCTTGCTTCTCTTCAGCATCAATGCGGTGGACCCCTGAAGCCCTCAGCAAGGCTCGTCGCCGTTTGGTGGGCAGGGGCTGCAGGAAGAAGTAATCATCCACCTCCACGTTTTCCACATCAATATCTTCATCTGAAACATCATCCAGGGTCAGGCCATCGGCCTCCACTGACTCCACTGTCCCATTCTTGGTCAGCTGCCAGAGACAGGAAGGAGAGGTTAGCCTCGAGTGTTCTCAGCAGGCTCCTCCTACTCTGGGCACCTCGAGCAGCAGAGCCCAGCTGACCTTCCTGCGAGGAGGGCAAGATCCGGGCTGCTCGTAGCACACGTGGCTGATGAGCACTGTACATGCGGCTAATGCAGAGCAGAAGGGGACCTTTTTAATTTTATTTTGTTTTAATTAAGTATAAGTAGCCACATGTGGCTAGTCGCTCCCACACTGGATAGTTGGAAGAGAATAAATGTAGAGCAGGAAGGCAGGAAGGCTTATGTGGCTCTAACACCTCCCTGTCAACACAGGGACTATCACCTTTCCAGATCAAAGTTTCTCAAAGCCCGTGTCTCATCTTCCCTCCTAGAAGACAAACATACCCTCCATCCCCAGACCTGTGTCCTGTAACTTCAGCTAACTTGCCTTCTAACACAGGGAGGAGGAGGTCTATCAATGGCTGCACGTTCCTTGGATGTACAGATAACCTTGCAAAACACCCTTCCCTCTGCACCCCAAAGGACCCAAAACCACATTCTGGGAAGAAGAGTACACTAAAGTGCAGTACAAGGCTACCAGGTCTTTGTCAATGAACCTGAATCCCCACAGTGTGAAGAATTATCTGCATACACAAGAAGAGCTTCATTTCACTGGGAGGAGAAAAAAAATGACCAAATTATTTAACGGCTATCAAAGAGAGCCCTCACTTCCAACCCATAGCCTAGAATATATTCGTTCTCCTTTCTAATTCTTTTTCTTTGATTTCAGAGAAAAGCTGTCTGTGAAGTAGGGTGGCATATATAATACTGAGGTACTATCTATGGGCAGAAATCTGGATTCTCTGGGCTAAGAAGGACAGAGAACCAGGAAAAGGAGTCTTCGTGGCAGGACAGGTTGAAGACAATCTGGCTGAATGAGTTTTGAAAACTCACTGGAGAATTCAAGGAAAGAAAACGAGACTTCGTGATTCCCAGAGCTCTGGAAGCTACTAGGAGGATGAGAGCCAAGCTCCTGGAGGGGCTGGTTTATTTCATCAGACCCAGCCACAGATTAGTGCTAGTAAAGGAACAACTCCTGGGAGAGAGATGATGCAACAGACTCAGCTAATCAGCCCCACACCTGTTTTTGTTTGTTTGTGGGGAGGTGGGAGAGAGAGGGGACAAATACGGTGGTGCTTCTGGGCGTTTCCTGGTCTGTTATTTATGTACCAGGCGGACTCACGATGAGGGGCCCTTCTGCTGACCTTGGGACTGCTCCCGCCTGTTTTGCCGGGGATGGCCCCCTCCTAAGCACCCTCCCTCCTGCTGTCCTCTCAAGGGAAAGAGATCAGAGATGCAATAGGAAGAAACCCACGTATTCGTATAACACGATAGAGGCGGCATTTCAAATCAAGTGAGAAAGAGAGTCCTCTGGTCATTAAATGATATTGGGGTAACTGGATATTCTTCTGAAAAATAAATCAGTAAAGTTGGATTCCCAAGTCATACTACCCTTAATAATGAATTCCGTGTGAATAAAAGGCCAAAATTTAAAAAAAAATAATGAAAGTATTAGAAAAAGTATAGGTCATTAAAGCTACAGAGCACCAGGAGCTTTTCTGGGGAGGGCTGGCGGGGGGGGGGCGGGGGGGACAGCCTAAAAAGGAAAATATTAGATGGCACATGGGAGATGCGAAAGATGTATTTCTTAGATCAACAGCCTCCCCTGGAGAGTACTAAAGATAGGAAAGATTTCTAAGAAAAGAGAAAACGACCCGGGGAGGGTAAAGTAAGGGTTTTCTCTTGACACAGAAAGATGTATTAGTTGTCACTACTGCCGCTGCTCACTAAATCGGCTACGGAGTGGGCGTCCTGTGTCAGCCTTGAGCCTGCCTAGCTTGTCCCTAGACCTCTGACAAGGGAGGCCACAGAACAGGATGGAATTGCGCTTTCACAGGTCATCCCTCTACCGGATCTAGGAAGGAGATTCTTCTAGGCAAAGGAGAAGCCTTCACTGTAAATGATGAGAACAGTGTTTATTTCCCCCGCTGTTGCTATGGCAGCAGGAAGGTGATAGGGTCAGTGACGGAATTCCTCAGACACAAGAAAGGGACGCCTCAATGTCATTCCAGTTAGAAAAACAGCTGGGAGGCTCTGGGGCCAGGCTGCGGGAAGGAGACATAGCTGTCAGACGGAGAAAGGAGTGAGGTGCCGTTAGTCCACATCCTCTGCCCTCAGTTCTCCAACCACAGCTCATTCTGGTGTGGCCCGTTAGGATTTCACCCACAACCCTGGAAATAATGCAGCTTTGGGCCCACAAGAAACTTGGCCGGGCTGAAAGCAGTGTTCTCCAAATCTGGAACTAGGAACTCGGGGGGGCGTGGGGGGGGGATTTCTGCGGCCTGGTAGGAAGTATGGCTGCGGCATGCCAAGCAGTGCCGAGAGCAAATGGGTAGCCGTAAAGAGCCATCCTGGTAGAGATGGGTCGTCTCGCGGCCCCACTCTCCTCCTAAACTTGGAAGAGCTGGTGTGGCATCAGATGGCAGGCCCAGTACCACCGAAACCGAAAGAGCTATTTGGTAATGCTGTTGTTTACACCCAAAAGACCACCACCTAGAGGTGACGGGGGTTACAGAAACAGCAGGGTCTGTCGGAGAAAACCTGTTCTGTGCACGGGGACAACAGACAGTCATGTGACAAGAAACTGAAACAGTGTGCCTCCTTGAGTTCCAAGGGTGGCGGACTTGAATGTCTTCAGGTATTCGCACCTTAAACTTTTAAAAAATTTGCTGAGGCGGCGAGGGTAGGGAATTCTAGGGAAGCCATTTTGCTCTCTTGTGTAGACTCCCCACCAGAGGCAAAAAGAATGGCGTCTCAGACTGAGATGTGATTCCAAACCTGAGGCTTCGCACTTCTTGCTGGAATCTCTACATGCCAAGGGTAACAGTCAAATTAAAAAGAATAAATAAATCATCAGGAGCCCAGAACGGTTTCCCACTTTATCTTGGCACACAGTTAAGCACCCAGACCCCAGACCCCTTAGGCACCTTCATCTTCTTGGCATGGAGTTTCTCCTCCTTCAGGTGCTCACGAAGAATCTCCCGATGGTTCACCTCCTGCTCCTGAGCAAACTCACAGAGCGTGTAGCTGCGTACGGAGTTATGGCGCTGGGCCATGCCCAGCGAGCTGCCACCCTGGCTGGGCACACTGGTGAAACCCTGGCGCCGGGCGAAGTAGTACACGGTCACCTGGTCAAAGCGTACATTCTTCCTCCGCAGCTGCTTCTGCCGCTTGAGGATGGATGTGGCTGAGAAGAAGCACAGAGCGGTTTTACCAACCCCGAAACGGCCAGCCTCGGGTCCTTGTTCTTTCTCAACTCTTGTCCAACGCACTCTCTGTACCTCAAGACCCTGCTGTCTTCCCACCATCCGTGCACAGCCGGGAGGGACCCCGAACCTCAGCTGGTCCGTACCACCGCCTCCAGACTGACTCCACCCAGACGGATGACCACAAGGGCTAATTTTAGACATCAGCTGGGAAGAGGATCTCTAGGTGATCTTTTCAGGATGTAACAATCTATATGGCTTCACTGTCCAATACGACAACCCCTAGCCACACGTGGCAATTTAAAATAATAATTCAAAATAAAATGTAAAATTCAGCTCCTCAGTTACACCGATCGCATTTCAAATGCTCATAGCTACACATGGCTACTGGCTACCATACTGGGCGGTGCAGATATAGAACATTTCTATCATAACAGAAAATTCTACCGGACAGTGTTATCTATAGCTGGGGGGTGGTGTACTTCTTCTTTAAAGGGCCAGACAGCAAATACTTCAGGCTCTGCTGGCCATGAGGTCTCTGCTGCAACTACTCAACTCTGCCACCGTAGCATGAAAGCAATTACAGTGTGTGTGGCGGTGTGCCAATAAAACTTTATTTACAAAAATGGGCAGTGGGCCAGATCTGGTCCATAGGCAACTTCTGATCTACAGAATCAGAAGTTCTTTCCAAGAAATTAACGGAACCATTAGAATTAAGAAATCCGGAGCTGCCCTGGTTGTCCAGGCCGCATTTATGTCCTTCCAGAGCTACAATTGTGTGGGACTCTGGTGGGTAAAGGGAGAATCCTGGACTTCTCCTTCTTCAGTTTAATTCAGCCCATTCTGGGGACCTATAAACCACAGCATAGGAAAAATCAGCTAGAATAAGTCGGACCTAGGTCTATGATATTAGAGCGATAAAGTCCTCCAAAGAGTGAGGTTGGGCCAAGAGTGGAAAAGCCCCCAGGCAGAGAGAAGCTGTCTCAAGGACTGCAGTGGGCTCTGCCACTCAGAGGACGTGGGCGGAGGCGGGGTGGAGGGGCTCACTCACGCGTGAAGCTGGCAGCTGTAGGAGGATTGAGGCTGTCACAGCTGTCAGCACTGTCACTGCTGGAGATCTCATCATCTGAGTTGGAAACTGATGAGCCCACATCCACATCATCAAACTTCCTCTTGAGACTCGAGCCCGTGAATGCATCCATTGGTTTCAAAGGGGTTTCCTTGGGGAGCCCACCACGTTGGCCCCAAAGCCCCTGCTCACCACCAGTTAGCCAGGTACATTAGGATTCTGCCCAGGGGAAAAGGAGGAATCAGCATTCCTGTCCTGAGCCAGACCCCTCCCGAGTCTATACGCACAGCTCTCCAAATGAAGAAAGTCAGCCCCTGAGCTAGCACTGATGTCCGGTCTCGCGAGACTAGGTCATTTCTCTACTTACTCTGGCCAACGTTCTCCTACTTTTACTTCCCTTCAGCCCCTCCAGTCTCAGTCACTCACAGAATAATGAGATGAGTAACAGTGGCACCTTTCCGAGCAGAGTGAAGGCCTCTGGCTCCAAGCCAGCTGGGCTCTGGGTTTCATTAGCCCGGGGATAATGGTAGCTCTCCTGTGCTCACACAGGAGCGCTCTCCAAGGGGCCAGCAGGAGGGGCTGGGGACCACAGGCAGAATTAGGCTGTGCCTAAACCTAGACTAGATCCAATTATTTTTCCTAGTGAAAATTTAGCCTGGCTTTTCCCAAAGTGTATATATTAAATCAACTAGTTCCATGGATATTAATAGCTTTACATGGAAATAGGACCTCTGTGTCCAAATAGCTTAGAAAAGTGCTTATGAGAGGACAGCTTGGAGGCTTTAAACTAGCTGCTAATGAGCATGGCAAAGGGTGAGAGCAAACATAGCGCAGGGGTCCCCACACCCGATTATGGAGCGCTTTGTTTCCAGAGTGTCTCAGGGGGGCAAGTGATTCTTGGAACGCACTTTGGGAAATACTGCTCTAGGATCTAAGGTTCAGAGTATATCAGAAGCCAGGGAAACAATTTATCCAGATCTTCACAAGGGTGACCTTTCTCGCCAGGCTCCTAGAAGGGTCAAATTCGGTTCTAAAGAATGGACTGAAGATTAGAATCTGCGCTGCCTTCAAAACCCAGACTCTTTTCCAATTTCATAGAGCTCCGTAAAATAGGGCTCAGCTGGCCTATCATCGACCCGTGTGCGAGGAAAACCTAGAGTCACCATCTTAGCCCTCCGTAAAGAAGCCGGCAAGGGGAAAAGAAATAGCAAAAGAAGTGACAGTTGACTCTGGTGTCGTCAATATGGCAGGCAGAGCTTTCAACACGTCATGCACACACACGAGTCCGGGAGAGGCCACTTCGCAGGGACAAATCTTTCTCCTTCTCCACCTTTGGACTTAAGTTCCCAAGAAGATGAATCTGCTTGACAGAAATGCTGTCAGAGGCGGAGCCACATGGGATGACATGAAGCCTCCCTGCTTTGCCTCACTAATGCCAGAATCTCCGCAGACTATGATCTCACTAGTTGCTAATTATGCAGCAGGAATAACAACACTGCCCAGAAAGACAGGGCTGCATTACTGCACAGCAGCTGCCCAGAATATACTGTGGTGTCAAGAGCTGCCTGCTACAGAGCTGGTCTGCTGGACTGTGTCTCTCGGAAGCAATTTGCCTGCTCTTGGGTCAGCTCTACAGAGTCAACCAGACCTAGTAAGTACTCGAGGGAAGATATTTCCTGATCTGTCTACCCAGATCTCATCAGGATTCTACATTCGAGTCACAAGATGTACCTAAGAAACCTCAACCATCGTAGGTCTCAGACAAGCATATTCCTGAAATAAATTTGGCCAGGGAGGAAAAAAAGAAAAAAAATCAAGTACTTGATAAGAATTGTAATTAAATTTAAAAAGGAACCCAAAGTGTCAATTCCGTTCTTCAGGTTACTGATCTTACCATTAGAGGTCACATTCCTAGGACATATTAAGAATGGAGAGAGCCAAGGACCTTTTAATGGGGTAAGATTTCAGCTGGGTTTAAAGATACCTCTTAACTAACAAATTTCTCATTCCATTCGATGATGGGGGTCGGTAATCTTTACAACTGAGAACTTATGTGGGTGGGATAAAAAAGAGAATAATGTTGACCACCGAATTGAATTTTTCCTCCCCACTTAAAAAAAACCTTATAAACCACATGAAAACTCAGACTGAGCTGAAAATCTGCTTTCTCAGAAAGGGCCTAAGTCCAATTCAGTTTTAACTGAGATGTCCAGTGTTGCTACTGGGAAAGTGGCTTTTTCCTCAGTCTGGAAGCATACAGGGCTTCACGACTGGAGGCAAATGTGCAGTCCTGTTCTTTCTTCCAGTGTCCCTTTGCTTCCAGTAGTGTGGCTTCCCTTTGAATATTTCTCTTTAAGCCCTGCATGAGGTTGGGTTTGGTCCAAAATCATCTTTATTATTAAAATTCTGTCTTAACCCAGCTGCCCTCAGGGGTATCACTTCTTCTGGTGCAGCAAGGATTGCTGGCTGCTCCATTCTCCTTCACCCTTTTCTCTATGTCTTCCCCACTTCCACTCCTGGAATAGTGGCTTCTGGGCAATGATAAGAGGGAGGTAAGAAAGAGGAAAAAAAAAAAAGAAAGAAAGAAAGAAAAGAAAAGAAAAAAGATGTGAAACCTAGGAGAAAGGTATTTTCCTTAAAATGCCAGAGAATCATCTGAACCCATTGGCTATAGGTAAGTAATGTGCATACTGACTGAGCTCTCCTCACCCTACCCAGGATCTGTCTGCATCACTTTCTCTGACATTCATTCCACTATATATATATCTAACCCATCGATTCTGTCCTGACAACCAGTATAAATTTAAATTTCAACCCAGCCTTCCTTGTCCAACTCTGGTGTGAACTTGACTTGTCAGAAAAAGATACTCATTGGGCACCAACAACAAACCTCCCATCCACTTCCACAGTGGCCTGAAGAGAACTTTCTTTGCAACAGAAACAACCAGAATAGGTCCCACACTTTCCAGTTCATCACATCAACCACTCTTCAAACCACATTTTGAAATCAGTCATTCCCACCTCTCTCAGCCATTCGCTGGCAGAGGGTCAATGCCTGTGTTCCAGGGAAACGCTTGTGAGTTATACTCCAACCACTTGAAGCCATACAGAAATACTGAGGGTGAGACGGGAAATGCAGGCCGTAACTGACAGTTAACTGTCAAAATGACCAACTCAAACAACAAACGCTTTTGGAGAAAATAATGCAAACCCCTATAAAAGCTTTTTAATGCCAGTGAAATGAAAGGTCAGCGGACACTTTCTGGCTACATGCCTTATGGTCTTTTCTCAAGTGTTTCTAGCTGAATGTTTCCCAAAGGTGTATGAAATACAGCATATCCACAGTATACAGAACATACGAGCCTAGCACCAAATAAAGATCTATAGCGTATGTGCATTTTAGTACTAGAGCTAAGCCTTTTCAGACCTGTAGGATTCCTATTACAACCTCCCAAAAAACGAAACAAAATAAAAAATACAGCTTATGTGAGACTAGCAAAAGAGGGGCTGCCCAGAAAAAAGTCCTGTGGATTCAAAATGTATTTGCAAAGTTTGGGTAATGAAAGCCTCTCTCTTGAGTATAAAATAATAAGACAAGGTATAGCTCACAGGAGAAAGCCTCTTCACTCCACTGGAACCCAGCCTTCTGCTAAAGGTCAAGGGACCAAAATCTCTGGTAAGATTGTCGGGGTTATCTTCTGTAGCTGGGCTAGAGGAAGAAGGCAGCCTTGCTGCTAAGTGTTTGGATAAACCTGAGTAAGATGACCTGACCTGTTTCCCCTTTTACAAGATATTGCGGTTGATTCTCAAATACTATGAATTTCATGGATCCATGTGTCCTTGTGATTACCAGGATCATGAACTTAGAAAGTGCTTGAGTGCAAACATACTGTTTAAACTAGGTATTTTAAGGAAGCCCTCTAACCCTCACTCCGTTTTTTGTTTTTTTACCCATTCACTAACACACGGTTAGAATTTGGCTTTCCATGTCTGAACTACCGTGGTAGGGAGGACACAAGATCTTTGTGGGAGACCGGGAACGTGATGCTGCAGGAACCATTAACTCTCAAGGATATCCAGTCATTTATAACTCTGGCACACACCAACATCCTCCTGGCTTTGGAGATTAGCAAGATGTAAAGTCAGAAAAGAAAATGAAAATCTGAATCAACTATGGCTTTACCTTAAACTGAAAACTGCAGGACAAGAGGACACTGTGTCTCTTGGGGAGAACTTCTAACATTTCATATTGAAGAACGATTTGTGTGTCACACTGCCACTCTAACCCCTTTAAAAGGCTAAATCAAGACCATGGCACTAAGAGGGATGGATGGCAGTCAGCTGCATGTTTGGGCCTGTGAAAAATGATCAAGCTAGCAACCAGGGCAAGTGATGCTTTCGTTTTCTCCCACAACGCCAGAAAAATGGGAGACATCAGGAACCTGAGCTGAAAGGACATGAAGGCATCAGTTCCCTTTAATGGACACCCCTGCTGAACCCTTCAGCTCCCGGCCCATGTCTCTGATTCCTGCTAACCTTCCCGCTCATTCCAATCGTCTGCAGCCCCTGCCCAGGCTTCCTCATCCTTTCCTGCCTGCTACTCACAAATTCCCAACCACTCCTCCCACATTTTCCTCTATCCGCCCTCCCCTTCCTTCACTTCCCTCCATCCTACATCATCTCCACTCCATTCCGAACTCAACCCTCATCCGCAATCCTGCCAGCTTCCAAGCCGCCCATCGGTCTCCCCCGAGCTGCCCCCGCAGTCCGGGCCCGCGTCCTCCGTGCCCCTAGCTCCCACGCCTCTCCCGACTCTTTCCCTTCCCGGCGGCGCCCTGGCTCCCCGCCCCCCGACCGCTCCCGTCCGAGCCTCCCTCATTTCTGACCCCTCCATCCGCGCTGCTCTGGGTTGACCACTCCTCCACAGCCGCCCGAGGGCCGATCCCGAGAAAGGACGAGGCGGCACCCTCCGCCCCGCACCCCCAGGCCCATTACCGGCCCCGCCGCAGCTGCCTCCTCCCGTGATGATCTCTGCCGCCCCCGCTGCCGCCGCCGCCGCCGCCCTAGCCCGGGTGGGAAGGAGAGAGGAGATAGCGAGTCCCGGGCCCGCGGCGACGGTCGGGGAGTTCCCAGGGCGGCAGGGCTGGGAGGGAGGGCGGGTGGGCAGGTCGGCCGGCAGGCGGCGGAGGGCGGGCGGCTCCAGCAACTCGGGCGTCCCCGGTAGCAGACGCCCAGAACCGCCCCGGCTCCGGCTAACAATAGGCTCCGGCCGCAGCGCTCTGGCTCTTATAGGCGCCGGCACGTCCTGACCGAGGCGCGGGGCAGGCTGGGAAATGGAGTCTACGTGCCAGCCCCACGCGCGCGGCATGCCGGGAATTGGAGGCGGCGACCGGCGCAGAGCCGAAAGTCGTCTGCAGACGGGCTCTGGAGGCGGGGTCTCTGCTGCAGTGGAACCTGGGAAAGCGAGTTTGGCGCCACTGCAGCCCTTTGAACAGGAAGGGGGACAGCCTCAGCCACAGATCTTCAATGACTAAAGGAATCTGCCTCTAAAACTCCCCTTTTCCTTTCGCCAGGACCACACTCCCATGCCTAAAGAACATAATCCCCCTTATGTTCGCCCATGGGAGCTTCGTCTTAAGCAGCATAACATGCTGCAGCCTGCCCAAGGTATAGAGAAGAAAATACAACGTATTGAGTTACCGTAATACGTATTGACTGGTTGATGTGTTTCCTATCAAAAATATTCTTACATGATCTCTGATCTTCACAACTTTGCAACTCATTTTTAAGATGGGATAAACGAAGACTCAGAAGTCAGAAGTTATATGTCATTTGTCAAGGACACCCAGCCTCGGCTTCCGGTCTCACTCAGAATACGAGTATATGTCTCTTCTTTGACTTATAAGGCCCTACCACATATAGGTAGGTACATCCCCTCTCCCTACTACCCTCACCACCCCCCATCCTGTCATCCATCTTGTTTCCTTCTACTTTTCCCCTCCTGTATTCCGTTTTAACTACATTGGCCCATTGGCCTCCTTGCAGTTCCTTCAACGATCGAGCTCTCACCTCAGGGCCTTTTCCCTAGCAGGCCACATACGTACTCCATCACTTAATTATTTGCTCAAATGTCCCCGTATCAGATTTTCCTTAACCATTTTTCTAAAATAGTGCTTCCCCTTAGTCTCTATCCCCTTGGCTTATATATCTTCTTAGCATTTACCACCTGATGTATATTTTTCAGTCTTCTCTCACTTGACTAAATTCCATGACAGCAAGGAATTGCTTTGTTTACTGTATCGTGCACCCCGTACAAAGCCTGATATTTGACATTTAGGAACTCACTAGATATTTACTGGATATTTATTGGATGGATGGCAGGACTTAAACTCAGGCTGGTTCCATAGCCTAGTGTACTTTTCACTGCAACCACGAACTATGGAGCCAGATCTGCTGGTTACCAAGCCATCTCAGTTTATGAACTGAGAAGTAGGCTAACTTGGACAAAATGCCAAAGATTCCAGTCCTCTCACCTAGGTGACATCAGAGGCTCCATGAGGCCAGGAAACAACAGTGCGAGATGAAAAAGCAGATCACAAAAAAGCAGTCCTTAGCGTACCATGCACTGATCATCTCCCTATCTGCTGAAATTTAGGTATGATATAACATGTAATCCAGAGCCAGACTGCCTGAATACAAACCCATCCCTCCACTCAGTTGTAGTATGACCCTTGGCAAGGTATGTAACTTCCCTGTGCCTTAGCTTCCTCATCCGCAAAATGGGGAGGACAGTATGTATCTCATAGGGTTTCATGAAGATTAAATAGTTAATATAGTATGTTTACAGTATAGTCAGTGCTATGTAAATGTTCATGATTCTGTCTTTCCTGGACACACAGATAACAAAAAGAGAAAGCCCCAGACAACTCTATAGAATCAGTGAGCAGAATTACAAAATAATAGCCAAAAGGCCATGTTGGTTAGGCTAAAAAAGTGTCTCATATGCCTACGCATCCACAGTTTGAGTCATAGAAATTCATCAGGGTACCATCAGCCTCAATGCCCATGATTAGTAGGTTAATGACACCAAATTAGAAGATACCCAAACCAAAGTTAGCACACCCTTTGAAAACACAGTAGAATCCAATTTGGGAATAAGCCCTGTATTAGTCAGGAAATCACCTGGACCTGTAACAAACATCACAACTACATATCACAGAGTCACTTATTCACCACATTTCATTGTCTTAGTAGAATCACTAGATAAGTAATAGTGCCAGTTTGCCCATAACTGCAATTCTGCCCCCTGCCTAAGCAGAGCCTATAGAGGGCAAATGACCAGGAAGCTCAAATGCAGAATAGAAACTACAAAAACAAAGTGAAAAGAAATGCTAATAGCCTTTGATGTCTAAATCTAAATGGTACTGCTTTGTTCCAAACCACACTGTAACATATGTATGAACCAGCTCAGAATACACAACTCACGAATGGGTGGTTTGTTTTAGGGACAAAAATGTCAAAGCAGAACAGGAAGAAAAGACATGAAAACCAAAGTTCAGATTTCATGTCTTGGACAGCTTACAAATCTGTCTTGCAGTTATGTCCCTACACATAGAGGTGATTTTGTAATCCTAAATTTATTGAGCAACTGGATAAGGGTATTAATACAAAACTGTGTTTTATACTCAATATCCTTTTTAATCTCCCAAACAATCGTATGAATTAAGTATGATTTCCTTTTTAAGATGAGAAAGTTGAGGTTTAAGAGAATATTTTGTCCAAGGTCACATCTAGCAAGAGCAAGATTTGAACAGAGACTTATCTGACACCAAAGAATATACTGTATCGACTATTCTTTACCACCAAAACAAGAATACACTCGGGGGGGGGGGGGGGGGGGAGGCGGTTGAAAATTAATAGGTCAGGGGATACTATGTGCTAAACTTCTTAGAGAAAAAGAGTTAACCTGTAGATTTAGCCCTGAGGTTGACATTACTTTACTAATTTACATTTAATTATAATCCAAATCTAGAGAGGTAGGCACCTCTTTGTGATTGGTTGCACAACAACAAAGAGATCAGTATGCACAAATCTGGGGAAAAGTGCCACAGCAATTTAAAGGCACAAACAATGAAGAAGCTGTATGCTTCAGTAAGATTTCAAAAAGGACACACACAAATTGATCTATGTATGTGCACAATACACACCCTATTTAAAAAAGCGAAATAACAATCAGGTTTAAGGGGGTTGAGTGCGGGGGTGAGTTTAGCGAGGGCAAGCTTAATAAGCCTAAAGGAAGTGAATGGAAGTCTGACGCAAAGTTTTAAAGATGTGTAGGGAAAGATAAATAAAAAATCGGTCATTAGAGTTCAGGAAAAAAACAGGAATCTGTAGCAATTAAAATGAGGAATATTTACCTCATCTTACACAAATATATGAAAACACAGATTCCATGTGAGAGACTGGTTAGTACTCATGCCCCCAAAGAGCCCATACAGTACAAAATAGTACAATAATGTAAGTACAATAGTGTTTTTTAAATAGCAAGTTTCCTTATAATTTGCATTAATCCAATTGAAAATTTAAATTCATATAGAACTTTTAAACCTTTGAAATTGAGAATGCAAATGCTAGACTTAGGTACAGTTTGTTGATTAGGCCTGTGTTCGTAAGAAATAACACAGAGGAGATCTAGAAGTGAAAAGGAAAGATGAAGAAAAAGAGGAGGAAGTGGAAATAGAGGGACATTTAAGGTCAAAGGTAAAATACAAGGTCATTAAACAAAGCAAGAAGGAGAAATAAAATATTAAGTCAGAAAAAGAAAAACAGATGCTGATGTCACATAGGGCATCTTTTTTCCATTCCATTTTGCAGTGGTAGTACATTCTTCCTCATTTAAACTTTAGAGCTTGTATAATGAAACAAAAATTTAACCACAAACAAAAAATAAATATTCTAGCTTTAGAGAAAGCCGTAGCCTACAACTGAGAACATATATCATTTTTAGGAGAAGCAGAAGAATGATGCAGGATACTCTGTATGAATTTGTACATAAATGATGCAGCTAGGTGGGGCATTTGTGCAATTCCTGTTGAGATTGGAGTTCTCATAACAGACCAGTAGAGGCCACAAACAGATCGAATTCCTATAGAGGAACCATCCACAGCCAAAGAAGCAGAACAATTCAGTAAAATGATAAAACGGCTCAACTTCAGCTCTCCGATCAAGCTATCTGGAATTGTTAGGTTTTGGCTAGAGAAAAAAGCTACAGTGAAGAGGGATAAGTTCAGTCTTGATTTCAAATATTTGCACCCCAAATCTGTGTTACTTTCAAAACCAAATGCTGAACCTTCATTCAATCCTTCACAGTAGTTTAAAAGACAGCCCAAATCTCTGCAGCAACCCTGTCCAAAAGATTTGCTGAGGGGCGCCTGGGTCGCTCAGTCAGTTGGGTGTCTGCCTCCGCCTCAGGTCATGATCCCAGGGTCGTGGGATTGAACCTCGCATCAGGCTCCTTGCTCAGCAGGGAGCCTGCTTCTCCCTCTGCCTGCCACTCTCCTGCTTGTGCGTGCTCTGTCAAATAAATAAAATCTTAAAAAAAAAAAAAAAAGAAAAGACTTGCTGAGAATACTTGGGGACAAAGGTTTTCAGAACACTCCTCCATTAGGCATAAATTAGAAAGGACCAGTTCCATTTTGCCAAGCCTTCTCCACTCACCAAGCTTCCCCATGCTCCTTCAACCCAGTGGTGAGATCACACTCTACCCCTCACAGCATACCTAGTGCCTGACTGTGCCTGACGTTCAGGAATCAGAGTATCTGCCCCCTTATGTGGACCTTTCTCTGGTCTCCCAGGTTCTGGTTGTCTTGTTATTTGATGTACTGTACTCTCTTTCCAGGCACTATGACCATTTCCATTTCCCCTCCCTTTAAATAGCTTCCTGAATAAATCATTTATGTGGGTAAACATTTTTACTAGCCACAATATTGGACAATCTTATTATTTAATAGCCATATTTCTGTAATAACTAGTACTTAATCCTTGGAGTCCTGCAATGACCTATCCCCTCCTTTTATTTCCCAATAACTCCCTTTTAACTATTAAGTCTTTATATAGCTGATTCTTCTAGATAAAACCTACCCCTTCAAGGGAACAGTACACACAATACTCAAATAGGAGCCTACTCCACTTCTCAGGAGGGTCTAAATCTAACCGTTCTCGCTCTCAAATACCCTCACTCTAATAAAACCATTTAACTATCTACTCAGTTTAAATATCAACTGGCAGGGCGCCTGGGTGGTTCAGTCATTAAGCGTCTGCCTTCGGCTCAGGTCATGATCTCAGGGTCCTGGGATCAAGCCCCACATCAGGCTCCCTGCTCTGCGGGAAGCCTGCTTCTCCCTCTCCCACTCCCCCTGCTTGTGTTGCCTCTCTTGCTGTCTCTCTGTCAAAAAATAAATAAAATCCTTAAAAATAATAATAATAAATAATAAATATCAACTGGCACATTGTTAAAAAGATAAAATCCAGTAAATCTTACTTCTAGGAATATATCTTAGAGGCACATGCAAAAAACTTATGAAGATGCATTTTCAAATGCACTTAACCTAAACATCTATAGGGAATGGCCATCTTTAAAAAGAATGATGTAGAACTATAAATTCTAATAATAGAAAGATGTTCAAGATGTTAAATACAAAAAGCAAATTGGAGACTATTAGTGTAACATGAGCCCATCTGAGTATTTGTCTGTGTGTGAGAGAGGGAGGGAGGGAGGGAGAGGGATGGGGGGTGTTCTAAAATGATTATCTCTTTAGAGTGGGACTAGGAGGTAAGAAGGAAAAGTTATACCCCTCTTTATTGTTTGAATTTATCATTTTGTGTATTATTTTGATAATAAAAAAGCTAGTTTAAAATTTTCATTTAACTGAAAGGATCACTAATAGTAAATAGATGTGATCCTTAAAAGCAAGTTGAATAATCGCAATGTTCTATCACTATACCAATTCTTACCAATTGTATAGCATTGGCACTATACTTTCTGGAGCTAAAGAAAGCCTAAACAATTTTCTGGTTAATTTAGGATCTGTGATTGCAAACTTGTATAAATTAATTTCTTTTTTAAAAATATTTATTTATTTGAGAGAGAGAATGAGTGTGCACAAGCAGGGGTGGGCAGGGGCAGAAGGAGAGAGAGAGAATCTCAAGCAGACTCCCTGCCGAGCATGGAGCCCAATGCTGATGCTGGGCTCAATCTCACGACCCTGAGATCATGACCTGAGCCAAAATCAAGAGTTGGATGCCCAACTGACTGAGTCATGCACGTGCCCCTATAATTTCTAAATATATATATATATATTTTTTTCTATAATAAATTTCAAGACTACTCTGAAAAAATCTAACCTTAAGTAAATTAGTAACTGTAATTTGTGGTAAATATATTAAAAAGATTTCTATATATCATTTGCAGTAAAGAAGAGTCACAGGTTCAGAAGGGACCTTAAAGGTTATCTAGTCCAACACTCCCAGCCTAATATTCAGACAGAATAATAAAAAAACAAAAACAACCAAAACCAAAAAACTAATAGCAGCCTACTGAGGAGAGAACTGACTTCTATGAAACTGAGAACAGTCCCAGGAACTTAATACAACCAGAAATGCCCCTCTTCTGAAACAGGGACATCTGGTAATCAATACTTTCATTTAAAAAGTATTTTGGCCTAATAATGTCAAGTTACCCAGGTCAGTTTTTAAAAGTCACTTGACTTCACTTTCCAGTTTCAAAGTCTTCAATTTGTTTCAAACCAAAAGAAATCAGACCATGTTGTGGGTTGATTTTAATGAACAAAATTCTCTGTATAAAAACAGTTAAACTTTATCAAATGCTTTAAAAACACACACGCACAGATCCAAATCCATTACAGAATCTTTGAACATTATCTTTTTTCACCTCAACATAATGTGTAAAGGGATTTCTGGATAAAACTCTACATGTGAAAAAAGACAACCCATAGTCTTACACGTTTGCACACGCACGCACACACACGCACAGACACACACATACACACTCTTGAAGAACTAAAATAAATGGGAAGAGTGTGACTGGGATAGGAATGAATTTCTCATAAAGCTTATATAAAAGAACACTACATGAGTAAAAGAACTTCCTATACCAAGGAAAGACGCAGAGAGGGGAAAGAGAAAGCAGGGGCTAGCCAAACTCATGAATAAATAGTTTGAGAAGCTCATTCAAGAACAGTGAATATGGGGAGTTCCAGATGACCCCTCATTTTCACCACTTCAGAGTCTGTGAATCTGATAACTGACGATGCTTCAAAAGCACGTATGTTCTCGGTTTTTGTAGCTCTGGATTTGTTCATCATTATCTCGGTGTGGTTTGTCCCTGTCAGTGGTTGCTTCCCCAGCTGTCACGTGGTGTTGTGTCCTATCCGCCGGCAGAGCTACGGTCAGAGACGGCGGCAAGCACAGGGTATTGCAAGGGCGGCATCGTGGCTGGCGGGTAAAACGAGCCAGATTGCCCAGGTTTGGGTTTCAGCAACACTGCTTGCTAGCTGCCTGTCGCCGGGCAAGCTCCTTAGCCACTCTGTGTCTCCATGTCCTCACCTTCGTTAGGGATCATTATTACCTACTTCATAGAGGATCATTAAAGAGGAGTTAAACAAGGTAATCCACTTAAAGAATTTATCACACTATGAGGCACAAGTAAATGCTCAGTAAATGTTAGCTAAAATTACGATTAGTCTTGGTATTACAGGGCGCCCAGAAGAAAAATTCTCTTCTACCTCTCTGTATTTCTCCTCTTTGGTGAGGTTTTCAGGGGCCGACGGTGGCAAAAGCCAGTATGTATGATGCAGAAGAGACTGAGGATCTAGTCTTAGGAATATAGATGTTCATTTTTATATTAGAAAAAAATTACATGGCTCCATATCACAAACCTTAACATCTTTCCATGAAACACCACACAATTCTCATCATCATTATGCCCTACAAACACCCTAAATGGTGTGGAGTTTCTAATGATATTCAACGACAACAGGGTCCATAAATTTTAACTAAGAAACCACAGCTGCAGAAATGCATGTTGGGCAATAATCTGTGTGTGCCACAAGAGCTTGGGCCAAAAGATGGCTGGGATTCTGCCTCCATGGCCTGGACTCCCCCACACACAGTCAGATGGGTCAGGTTCCCGCAGACCTTCCAATCTCCATCAGCGAGTGACTCCCTGTGAGAGGGAAGCTTCCAAGGGGTGAAGGAGGCAGCGGCCAATGAGGACGGAATGCCCGGCACCTACTTCAGTATGATATGATAGCTATCATTGGTTTCTGCTGTAAAAAAAAAAAAAAGAGAGAGAGAGAATAATCTTTAGTCACCTCTAAAACACAGTAGGAGAAAAAAACAAAACAAAACATGGTAAGGATCTTTTGAGAAGAGAAAAAAAAAAAAACCCCAGCAGGACAAAGCGCAACATATTTATTACCACAAAATACTTACAATAAATATGCATTATAAAAACAACATGCCTTCATTTCCTCATTTGTCCACGGAAGGTGGGAGAGAATGGCAGAGTCATCAGTTACACTTTGTCTATTCTGATAATGGCAAGAAGCCAATTCATACAAAGAAACAATCTCCAAAGATATCACTTTCTCTGCCTCAGATATGGTAGTTGATATTTTCCCTCTCTCCTCAGAGAAGTAAATCATGAAAAAAAAATCTCTTAAACTCCTTAGAGAGGCATCTGTCCTACTATTTTATTACCTTTCATTGTGTCCAGAATAAAACAGGCTTCTTCTTGAAAGTTCTGTATCATCTGAGAAAAGCAAGAAAAGTTGCTAATTATTAAAAACTTGGGTTTGCTGCATTTATTTAGACTATATGGCTTTTTATTATACTGGACTTAAGGGAAAAATAATCCTTTGTTTTGTTTTCTCGCGTTCAGTTTTTAAGTTTTAAAAGCTAAGCAGTCTAGGGGCGCCTGGCTGGCTCAGTTGCTAGAGCATGTGACTCTTAATCTCAGGGTTGTGAGTTTAAGCCCCATGTTGGGCTTTGGAGCCTACTTAAAAAATAATAATAAATAAATAAATAATAAATAAAATAAAATAAAAGCTAAGCAGTCTAAAACAACTGATCTTAAAATTATAGGATGCATTTTCCTGATTAACCCCAAGATGTTGCAAGAGTACACGGACACTGGTAGGCCCATTCGGGAGAACCGACTTCCAGGTCTTCATCTCCCAAAACTGCCTGAGAACCTCTTCGGTTTTCCCTACCCACTTTCCCTTCTAAACTCCCCTCCCCATTTTATAAAATAAAGGCATAAGTTTCACCCTCCTGGAATCCTACCAAGATGCCCCGCCCCAGGGTACAAAAACCTCCAGGATGCCAAAGTGTGACCGTTAATGTGAACTTTAATGACTGGGTAACAAAGTATTTTGTGAGCCACATGGTTTCTAATTCTTTCCTTGCACCAGAACTGAAGACTGACCTAATCACAAACTGTCAAATGATAGGTGATTCAAAATAATTCTTTGTGACATCACTATATAACTTGTGGCACCTAACTCCAAAGTTCAAAAAAAAAAAAAAATCCAGCGATGTTTTTATAAAAAATTCCATCCATTCCTGTCTGTCAATTAATCAGACTCCATAGCATTATTAATCTAGGGGGATAAAACAGAACGGAAGTGGTGCTGAACTCTATTTCATTCTAAAAATCAGTAGAGAGTATTCATCTATACATGAATTAATGTGGGCAGGGTGGGTAGGGAATCAGACAATCCCATCCATCTCATTAATAGACAGACTTCTAATACATTTTTCTTAATGTTTAAAAATTTATCAAAACATATAATACATTTTAGTTTATTGATTATATAATTATGGTGATCATTCTATTCAGAAGAAATCATTTTTAAATTTTTATTGAAACAAATTCTTAAGTTGAAGCAAAGTTGTTTCAAAGAAATACGGTAAGATAATTAATAAAAGATGTTTGAGCATAAAAACAGGTATGGCAAGATAAAATTCTATGGGAGAAGTGAATGGAAACAGGAGCTCAAGGAAACAAAGAAATGACATAAAAACTCTGTTAAAGAAAAGTATATTCATGTATTTTTTAAGACAGTGATGGTGGTATTACATCATTCTTCTATTTAGGTTACATGAAATATAGTTAGAATAGTGATGTAACCATTTCATTTTTAAAGGTTATATAATATGCCCAGGAATGACATATTTTGCAACTATTTAAACTTAAAACAAAAAAAAATTTAAGTCAACCTAAAAATGTGCACGGGGGGATACGTGGTTAGAAAGTCAGCAAGCAAAAACATTTGAAAAGCCCCGGTCTCGTAAGCGGAGCCTGTACCCCAGGAGGACGGCCCTTGCTCCTGTCACACGCCCTGACAAACTGGCATGTGGTGACTGAGCTGCGCTGAAAATCTACCTCATCGCTAATGAGCACATGGATTCCTGTTGGCCCCTGCTTGTAGATCTGGCTGATCTGGCGAGGGGAAATGCTGAAGAGCTGAGCAATTTTTTCTGTCAGTTCAACAGCTGTCAGTTCTTCTAGATAGATGGCGTGGTACACTGCAAGAGGGACAGAGCAAAGGGAGTCAATACAGGCTTCTCTGCTCTTAAAGGTAACCCAGTCACTAGGAATGCCCGCTCTTCTAAGGGACTCACAGACTGCCTGAGTTCAAATTCTGGCTCGGCCACCTGCTAGCTGTGTGACTGGGGTGAGTTACTTAACGTCCCTGAGCCTCATTTTCCTCACCTACATGTTGGCGAGAACAATAAAGGTACTGCAAAGAAGACACACCGGTTGTAAAAAGTAAAGCATGTCAACGTGCTGAGCATAGTGCCCGGTCTCTGGGAGGAACTCAATAAACGTGAGCAATTACCATTATTCTGGCAAATGCGCACTCTGCTGTCTGAGGCATTCCCACCGCACAGGCTCCTACGTCATCCCCTCCCCTCGCCTCAGTATGTGTCCTGGCCTGTCCAGAAGGACCTACCGAAGAAAGTACCATTTGAGTCTCCATCCTCACGCTTCTGCTGCTGCTGCTGCTGCTCCCTCAAGTGCAAGGACTCCTGACAAACATAAATGGTTAGCCTTGGCCGCACCATCCTGAGGAGGAAAGCGAGGCTGTTAGTGTCACGGTCTTCACGGGAAACACATTTTAAGGGAGAACCTGTGTGTCTGGGTTAGCACTAGAGGGCAGAGTTGCAAACTGGCAGCCCGCGGGCCAAGGAAGCTCATTTGCTGCTTCATTAGCTCTCCACTGCGGTGGATGTGTGCGCGTGTGCGTGCGTGCAGTTCGACTGAATCCGTTCCAATATCATACAAATCTCTGCAATTTTGGCTTTTCTCGAAAAATCAGATCTGGCAATCTGAGGCCCTCATTCTTACAAGAAAACAGTTGGCTGTTCTCCTTGCATTGACCCATGCATTCTTCACTACACCCCAGATTTGACTGTCGCACATTTACATGTGGCCTTTGAGTTTATCATTTAGGATCATTTGAGTTTATCATCCTTGATGTAAACCTTAGAAATATTCGAAACGTGTGAGCTGCTGCTGCATGGGTCCGGCTCAACATGTACCTTCTCCTTAGAAGCGCCACTATAAAACAGAGAATCTTAGTTCCCTCATTACCTTCTCCTAAGCAGCCTAAGCCTTCTGTCTCTTCTTACTTCTTAGACAATGGTATTCAATTACCTCTTGATCTGATCATCTCATTCCTATTTTTAAACGCTCTTTTATTTTTTAAGAGACAGCACATGTGTGCGTGCATGAGCAGGGGCGGAGGGGGGAGAGCCCCGCTGGGAGGTGTTTGGGGGGCTGGGGGAGGAGCAGAGGGAGAGAGAGAGAATCTTAGGAGGCTCCACACCCAGTGCGGAGCCCAAGGAGGGGCTCAGTCTCATGACCATGTGATCATGACCTGAGCTGAAATCAAGACTCAGACTCTTAACTGACTACATCACCTAGGCGCCCCTTAAATGCTTTTTAAATAAGTAATATGTTCAAAAAAAATGAAGATCCTCCGGGCGCCTGCGTGGCTCAGTCGTTAAGTGTCTGCTTCGGCTCAGGTCATTATCCCAGGGTTCTGGGATCGAGCCCCACATCGGGCTCCCTGCTCAGCGGGGAGCCTGCTTCTCCCTCTCCCACTCCCTCTGCTTGTGTTCCTGCTCTCACTGTCCCTCTCTGTCATATAAATAAAATCTTAAAAAAAAAAAAAAATGAAGATCCATTCTTTTTTCTCCAAATCATCAACCTCTGAATTTTTCCTCTTTTCTTTAAAAATTTCCAAGATTAGAGCCAACCTGACGCAACATTTCTTGTGATATACCCAAACAAAATACTTCACGATCTGTCTCATTATTTAGTCACTCATTTGGTTCTGTGGCATTAACCTGTATGTTTTTTACATTAATCCTATTACCTATTTGAAACTGAAAATCCCAAATAGAGACTACAAGTTACTCTGTTTTATAATTTGTAAGTGGACACTTAAGTAGTTCCTATCCAATTCAAGAATGACCTCTTCCCCAGTTAAAATGGACTCAGGGCCCTTGCACCTGTTGTTCCTCCTGCCTAGAGTGCTCTTCCCTCATATGACCCCATAGCTTCCATCCTTCTCATAATTCAGTTTATTTATTTATTTTTAAGGATTTTATTTATTTGGGGCGCCTGGGTGGCTCAGTTGTTAAGCGTCTGCCTTCGGCTCAGGTCATGATCCCAGGGTCCTGGGATCGAGCCCCGCATCGGGCTCCTTGCTCTCCGGGAAGCCTGCTTCTCCCTCTCCCACTCCCCCTGCTTGTGTTCCTTCTCTCGCTGTGTCTCTCTCTGTCAAATAAATAAATAAAAATCTAAAAAAAAGATTTTATTTATTTATTTGACAGAGACAGAGATAGCTAGAGAGGGAACCCAATCAGGGGCAGTGGGAGAGGGAGAAGCAGACTCCCCGCTGAGCAAGGAGCCCGACATGGGACTCAATCCCAGGACCCTGGGATCATGACCTGAGCTGAAGGCAGACGCTCAACGACTTAGCCACCCAGGCGCCCCTCATAATTCAGTTTAAACACCCCTGCCTCAGAGAGGTCTTTCCTGACCATATTCTGGGTACTCTACAGGTTATAACCTTGTTTTTGTTTGTTTGGTTTTCCTTCAAAGCACTTATCACTATCGAAAATATTCACTGTTCATATTTTTATCTCTCCCCCCATTAGAAAGTAAACTCATAATAATGGGTCCCTTGTCTGTTTTCTCACCAATGTATCCCCAGAGCCTACAATAGTACCTGGCTCATATTAGGGATACGGAGTATTTATCAAATGAAAAAACTAACTAGAAATGAAAAATGGGATATCATGAGGAATTCCTTAGATCTACTGTAGGAAAAAATATTTTTCATCTTCGTTTATTTGGTACATAGCTGGCATTCAAAAAGAATGTTTCGACAAGATGTAGTGAGCTATGCAAAGAGTACTATGAAGAGTCCCTGAATCCAAATCCATTTGAATTTCAACCTCACTGATATTTTTACACTAATTACATACCGGCCTTTTAATGCATTAAAAAGTCGGATTCCATCAGCAGGGCCACAGATTTGGATCACATCATCTCTAGTTAGTTTCAATAAATCTGCCCCTGGAATAAATATAAGAAAATGGGTGATAAAGGCAAAGACTGTCTTTGTTTATGACCACTGAAATGGCTCTGTCATGTTATAGTTCATCATCTTTTGCATGGTACATAATTCTCCATGACCTGGCCCCTGTTTCCTCTCTCACTTCAATTGCCACCCCATTCACTGATCCACTTAACCCCATGCTTTCATCATACTGATGAGGTCTAATGAGCATACTGTCCCTCCCTGAAATATCCTTCTACTGTCCAACCAACAGACTCCTCCTTATGCCCCAAGATTTACCTCACGCATTACACGTGTTCCCTAACCACAGACACTCTCCCAATACCCTGCTTCGTACCACTTATCTACTGCGTCACAACGATTTCCTTATTTTTTTCAGGGTTTTATTTTGATTTGATTTGGGTTTTTGTTTTTATACTAGATGATGAATGATCAGAAAGTAGGCCTTACCCATTTGTGTATTCCTACAATACCTGGTACCCAGAAGGTGCTTAATAAAAGTGGAACGTGCAAATACAATATAGTGATTTCAAGGGGAAAATTTCAGACTACCTACAAATGCCCTTGATAAAATACTGTATGGAATATACATTTTAAAAAGTATTGTATAGAATAAATATTTTTAAATTAAAGTGAGTTTAAACTAAGAAGTCTTTCTTTTTAAGTATTTCACAGCACAGATGCCGCTGGTGAGAAAATCTGAAGGGTTCTATGAAATTCACTTAATCCTAAAAATGCATGAAGATCTCTCCTTCCCTTCCTCCCTTCCTCCCTCTCTCTCTCTCTCTCTCTCTCTCTCACACACACACACACACACACACACACACACACACACCCTCACATGGATACTAGGAGGCCCTAGAATGTAAAGGACTTTCCTGTGTTGGGAAAAACAAAAGGACAAATGAATTTAACCTGAGAAGTTTGTAAAAAGCCTTGTGAACGTAGAAAAACGATTTCGATGCAACCACTGCTGAGCTTCCTGAGGTGTGGTTGTTGGCAAGAGGTTCTGAAAGAGAAAGCAAGCATTTTTTTTTCTTTTTTTGGTAACTGAAGAGATTTATGTCTTACATCATTAGGTAACATAGAGCTAAACACACCCACACTCAGACAGGCCTAGTTTGCTTGGAAGTTGTTTATACCTCATCAATATTCTTTCCCTGACCATGCAAGAAGCCCATGGAATTCCATCCTTATCTTCCTTACTAAACTGTAAGCTCTTTAAAGGCAGGGGTCCTGCATTAACTTGTTTCACATCCCTGGTCCCTAGGTTAGTGTCTAGTTCATAGTCAAAATTCAATAAACGTCGGTTTAATGAACGAATAAATATTATTCCTTAAAGGTTGGATATTTCTAATGACCTGCACAGTTATCAAAGTATTAGTAGACATTGCAAATAACTTACATTTAACTTTAGACTTACATCTGTCACTGGAGGGGGTGGCTCTGGCTGGTGGTTTGGTGAACCATTTCTAAGGAAATATTGAAAATGAAAAGGATGAGTCCATGACACATACTAGGGTTCATCATCTCACAGTAAGTCTCATGCTAGAGATTTTTTTTCTTTTAAGATTTTATTTTTAAGTAATCTCTACACCCAACGTGGGGCCCGAAACTACAACTCCAAGATCAAGAGTCGAGGGCTCCACCGACAGAGCCAGCCAGGCACCCCCCAAGCTAGAGATCTAAAGGAAACTGTGCTCTCTCCTAAAGCAGTCTTAGTCTGATAGTCAATTCTTCTATTATCTGTTAATTTAACATTAAGATTATGGGGAGAGGGGAAGAAACTGTCACTTGCAACCTTTATTATTATTGGACAAATTGAAAAAATATCAAAATTCCAGTAAATTGCGTTTAATTAGATAAATTATGGCATGAACAATATTTAACATAAGAAATGTATAATAGAAACAAAAATATCAGAACATAAAAGTAATCAATATATCACTATTATATTAAATATATAAATATACACACAAACATATACAGGAAAAAATACCAGAAAAAACTTTATGCAATGCAATGTAATCACATACTTTTATAATGAAAACCAAATTATTTTTAAAGCAGCTTCGAAAATTAGTGCTGCCTAATTTGCGATACACGGGCTCTCTCTCCACCCTCTGTTTTTCCCTGTATTTCCTTTTGTTTTAAGGATTGTCCCTATTTCCTAATGCTTACTTCTTTTATGGGAGAAAAATTTGAGTCTAATAAAAAAGTAATGACAAAGAGAAGAGAAAAAACTTTAAAACACAACTCTTAAATCCTATATATTTATAATTGCCTAGGGGTGCCTGGCTGGCTCAGTCAGAAGAGCATGTGACTCTTGATCTCAGGGCTGAGTTCAAGTCCCAAGTTGGATGTAGAGATTACTAAAAAAAAATAAACTTTTAACAAACATAAAAAATAAAATTGCCTATAAGTAGACTGCATAATCCATATGGATGGTAAGAGATTTTTCTTTCAAAATAGATCTTCTTTTTCTTTTTTTGCCTCAGCTGCAAAATTCAAATTCAGTATTCAAATTTAGTAATTAACTTATCACCAGGCCCTTACTACCTATTCCCTCTATAACTTCTACCTATTTTCATTTTTTTTTTTTAAGATTTTATTTATTTATTTGACAGAGAGAGACACAATGAGAGAGGGAACACAAGCAGGGGGAGTGGGAGAGGGAGAAGCAGACTTCCTGAGGAGCAGGGAGCCCGATGCGGGGCTCGACCCCAGGACCCTGGGATCATGACCTCAGCCGAAGGTAGACGCTTAACGACTGAGCCACCCAGGCGCCCCTTACCTATTTTCATTCTTAACTGTTAT
Organism: Phoca vitulina; assembly: GCF_004348235.1. Classification (NCBI taxonomy): domain Eukaryota; kingdom Metazoa; phylum Chordata; class Mammalia; order Carnivora; family Phocidae; genus Phoca; species Phoca vitulina. The sequence goes on along the minus strand of NW_022589726.1, from coordinate 19,818,551 downwards.
ATTTTGAATAGTGAAGCTACCTTAATTACTTTTAGAAGCAGACTGAACATAGAGCCTACATAAATTCAAAAACAAACATTACAGCCAAAAAAAAAAAAATCACACATTCAGTAGCCTATTTTAAATTTCAATATGACCTACGTGGAATATGTGTTAAATGCTAAGACTAAAGACAACTTATTTTAACTGGAATAGGCAACTGTACCAACTTTCAATTATCTCTGATGATAAAAGACAATAAAGCAAGAATAAATGTATCCCATAGATAATTCTAAAACTTCATTTGAGCTATCATCTTCAACCTTCTTCCCCAATTATCAAAGATCCATAATTATTAGGTATTAGGATCATTCTTTTTTTTTTTTAAAGATTTTATTTATTTGAGAGAGAATGAGAGAGAGAGAGAGAGCACATTAGAGGGGGGAGGGTCAGAGGGAGAAGCAGACTCCCCGCTGAGCAGGGAGTCCGATGCGGGACTCGATCATGGGACTCCAGGATCATGACCTGATCCGAAGGCAGTCGCTTAACCGACTGAGTCACCCAGGTGCCCTAGGATCATTCTTAAAAAGTAACAAAACAGGGGCACCTGGGTGGATCAGTCGGTTATGCGTCTGCCTTTGGCTCCAGTCATGATCCCAGGGTCCTGGGATGGAGCCCTGCGTCGGGCTCTCTGCTTATTGGGGAGCTTGCTTCTCCCTCTCCCTCTGCCTGCCTCTCTGCCTACTTGTGCTCTCTCTGTATCTGTCAAACAAATAAATAAAATCTTAAAAAAAATAAAATTATTTAAAAAAAAGTAACAACACAGATTTTCGTGTTTGTACAACTGTATTTCAGTTCCTGAGGACCACTCTGGTGAAAGTATGCACAGGAAGTGAAATGACCACAAGATAAGCAGTGACAGGGAGAAGTGAAAAGCCCAGAAAATCCATCTCTGAATCACTAAAAACTGATTATAAATGCTGTTTTTTTTTTCTTTAAATGCTGTTTTCTAATAGGAAGAAAAAGAGGAGGAGAAAGGACTACATAAAACTCTTTTCAGTCACTTTTGAAGATAATCCAAAGCTCAATAGATCCATCAATGGATTTATTGATTTAGAAAGAGCTTCTACATGGGAAGATAATGAAAGAAGACATATTTAGGACAAACACAACCTAATTTCATTTCCCACACTTACCCTTCCCCAAGAGAAAAACTGCTATGGGAACTGTTGAAGCCAGGTGATGGGGAATTATTGACATATGTGATCTCAGGCCATGGAGAACACTAAAAACAAAGAACAACTTAAATACTGAAAAAGTACATTTGACCCTAGTGTCCCACCAAAACATTGTTACTTGAATAGCACATCTTGATTAGTAAATCTTAACTGCACAGAGGTCCCTATAATTAAGAGAAAATATACCCAGGACAAGTAAATCTTGACCAGGCTAGAACTTATGGGTTTGTTTTTTTTTTAACTGAGATGTAGTTGACATAGAACATTGTATTACTTTCAGGTGTACAATATAATGATTTGATATACGTATATAGTGCGAAATGATGGGATTTTCTTTTAAGAATAGGAAGTATTGATTGAAATCATCACCAAAAGAAATCCTTTCACCTCTGTGAGTATAGTTGTCTCATAGGAAGGCTGGTATTTCTCCTTTTCGTGAGGTGTTCGTTTCTCCATTTTCTCCCGATCCGTTTTTTGCTTTCTGTCTGCACCTTTGGGCTGGAAAGAGAAATGTTTTGTTTTGACTCATCAATTGACTTTTGATGCAACAATATTACCTTAAACAGTCCCATGCAAAACAAGGATGTATGTACAATGATATAAAGACAAGATGCATCCTTGCATCTAAGTCTGAAAATAGAAAATTTAACTGTGTGATGGAGTTGAAAAAGAATAAGAGATCTATAGCGACGGACATGGAAAGATCTCTAAAGCTCATAGCTAACTGAAAAAAAGCAAGCCTCATAACAATTTATACAGTACAATCCTATTGATGTTTCAAAGAAAAGAAAATATGTATATACTTATGTACATGTGTATATAAAAGCACAGAAGGGGACTGGAAGGATACATGCTAAATTATGACAGTGGCAACCTCTAGGAAAGGCTGGGAAGTCAGGGTAAAAGTGGTAAAGGGGGACTTCGGTCTGAATACTTCTGTATTAATGAATCTTTTGCAATGAGAATACATTTATATTCATATGATAAAAACAAATAAAGACCAAATTAACAAAAGAAAATCAAGTACCAATGTAACCAAAACTATCAACATTTCATAATTTTGTGAGCTTTTACAAGAGCTTGTAATTTCAACAGACTTTAAGAGCTTTCAGTGAAAATCCATGTTTTAGCCTCTAGCTCCCTTTCCAAGTTCCTCTTCTCCCATGCCCATCCCCATATAAATTCATTACCAGGCATCTCAGGGATTATCTCAAGGACTCTAGTGTAGACTGAGTTTTCACAGTTGTTGAAAAAAGCCAAGGTGACTTTCTGACTTGGTAGCTAATGTTAAAATTGAAAGATGAGGGAAAAGGATACAAGGGACAGCAGGAGGCCCAGGAATACCTTGAAGACTTTGATCTGGCAGCTGGCTGAGTGTAAGTGCTCAGTATATTCCCCATTTTCATTTTCTTTGAAGGTATCAATTTGTACTCGGAACGGCACTCCCTTTTCTCCTCCATGCTTCCTCATAGTGAACTCTGTGCTAATGCAGTGTACCTACAAAGAATACAGCATCCAGGTTTCAGTACTGCTAGCTAGCCACATCAGTCAACAATATTTTCTGAGCAACTACTAACAGCAAAACCTTTAAAAACACTATGAACATCTATAAAAAAAACTTTTATGCTAGGGGCACCTGGCTGGCTCAGTCGGTAGAGCATATGACTCTTGATCTCAGGGTCATAAATTCGAGCCCCACATTGGGCATAGAGTTTACTTAAAAACATCTGTGTAAATAAAATCTTAAAAAAAAAAAAAAAAAAAAAACTTCTAGGAGCTCCTGGGTGGCTCAGTCGGTTGAGCACCTGCCTTCGGCTCGGGTCGTGATCCTGGGGCCCTGGTATTGAGTCCTGTGTCAGGCTCCCTAGAGGGAGCCTGCTTCTCCCTCTGCCTCTCTCTCATGAATAAATAAATAAAATCTTAAAAAAAAACAAAACTTTTAGGGTTGCCTCGGTTAAGCATCTGACTCTTGATTTCGGCTCAGGTCATGATCTCAGGATAGTGAGATCGAGCCCTATGTCGTGCTTTGTGCTCAGTGCAGAGACTCCCTGAGATTCTCTCTCTCCCTCTCCCTCTGCCCCTCCCTGTGCTTACGTTCCAGTGCTCTCTTGCTCTTTCTAAATAAATAAAATCCTAAAAACAAAACAAAAAAACTTTTACTCTCTTTTAGATCTTAAAGAATGGATATTCTAATGGAGGAAATAAGGAAGCTTAATTATTACAAATGAAACAAAGCAGGGGCGCCTGGGTGACTCAGTCAGTTAAGTGTCTGTCTTTAGCTCAGGTCATGATCCCAGGGTTCTGGGATTGAGCCCCACGTAGGGCTCCCTGCTAGGCCGGGAGACTGCTTCTCCCTCTCCCTTGGCCATTGCCCCCCTGCTTGTGCTCTCTGGCTTGCTCTCTCTCTCTGTCAAATAAATAAAATCTTAAAATGAAACAAAGTAAATATACAGATCCAATGCTAACAAAAGCTACTGGGAGGAACTAAATTCATTAACTGTTTTAGACAATACAGAGTTAATATAAAAGAGAAATGATTTCGGGTTAGTAAAAGTTTCCTGGACTCTAAGGTAGACTTTAGAAAGCAGAGGCACCAACCATGCTGGGAAACTAGCAAATATGAAAACTCATATTTGGGGAAAGAAAGGTTTGCAAAGGCTTGCTTGGTACTGCATAAAGTGAAGACCCTGGTGAATCTTAACAGTGAAACCTTGACTGACCAAATATTAGCTTAGGTACATTGTTAATTTCTCTAAGCCTCAAAAACTATTTCTACTCCATAGGATTATTGCTGAAAGTTTTAAATAAAATCATATATATGAACTGTTTACTTAACATAGTGACTATCTAATGGGACATAATAAACCATAGCTTTCTTTATTACAAGTAAGAATTTTAATATTACAAATAAGAATTTTAAAGGAATCTACTCAACAGACATAATCAGATATGTAAAACAAATTTTAAGCATAAAGATGTTCAAAATAACTTTACAGATAATAGGGAAAATTTAGAAGAATCTAAATGCTAAATAATAGGGAAGTTATAGTGCATCCAAAGAATGGAATATTATATAGCCATCAGCAAGCGTTTTTGGTTTGTTTGTTCGCTTGTTTTTTATTTTGTTTTGTCATACAAATAAATAAATTGGGGAAATTAGAAGGGCAATTCAGACACTCCTCATTGCCCTCAGGCAAGTGTTGAGGAGTCTGGACTTGACAGGCTGGAACACTGTAAAAATTTCAAATTTAACATGTTTTATCCTTCAAGAAACACACTGGTAGGGGATTCTGGGTGGCTCAGCAGGTTAAGCATCCGACTCTTGATTTTGGCTCCAGTCATGATCTCAGGGTCCTGGGATCAAGCCCTGCGTCAGGCTCTGTGCTCAGTGGGGAGTCTGCTTGGATTCTCTCTCTCCCTCTCCCTCTGCCCCTCCCTCTGCTCATGTCCATGCGCTCTCTCTCTCTCTCTCTCTCTCTCCCCCCAAATAAATAAATAAATCTTAAAAACAAAAAAAAGAAAAAGAAACAAATTGGTAGTAAGAGATGCTGTTCATAACTGGAACCCCATCTGCAATGCTCTACCTGAATAAACACAGATGTCCTCTTTGCCGGGTCCCACAGGAACTCCACTGTATTCAGTTGGGTTGGATTAGCTCTAGGATCGATTATACCAACAGACATTGGGATATCTGAGAAACAAAATGGTAATCACTGAACAATTCTGAGGACTATTGGGTTTAAATAAGATAGCACCGATTGTTTTATTATTGGTCCCTAGTTACCAAGATTTTTATGTATCACACCCTAAACCTCTTGTCAATGAAAAGGGTTTGATTAGAGCTAATTTTGACCTAAGTCCTTTCCTTCTGAGTATCTTTTTTTCCATTTTAAAAGGTTTTTAAAATAAGACAATTTAAACGTAGTTTCCTTTTAATCTGCCAAAATTCTACTTAAAGACAAACTTAGTCTACACACTAGCTCTAGTGTTATGAAAATTGTAATATAATCTGCTTCACTTACAGTTTTAGGATTAGTGTTACTGATAGAAGTACACTAACAAGATTGCTATAGAAATATAAAGCAGAGTGTCTGAATAAAGGCAGAAGCATTGTATTACAGATAGAAGTGGGAAAAATTTAGGGGCGCCTGGGTGAATCAGTCATTAGGCGTCTGCCTTCGGCTCAGGTCATGATCCCAGGGTCCTGGGATCGAGCCCCGCGTTGGGCTCCCTGCTCCGCAGGAAGCCTGCTTCTCCCCCTCCCGCTCCCCCTGCTTGTGTTCCCTCTCTCGCTGTGTCTCTCTCTGTCAAATACATAAATAAAATCTTTAAAAAAAAAAAAAGAAGTGGGAAAAATTTAACATAGGGATTGATGCTGGCCTTAAAGTCATCAAATAACCCTGTAACAGAGCAACAAATCTGATACTCAAGAGGGAAGCAAAAATGAATGAGCTCCAGTAGAATGCTGCTTTCCATTCTATATAGCATATAACCAAATATCATTTCCTGACTTCTCCTATTAATATTCAAACTGGGGAGAGAAAGCCAGGCTGATATTTATGATCATAACTGTGCTATCACTATACTACTGTTTTACTGTCAATTCAAACAACAAGGTGGGTCCAACTGTGCTCGTTGTATTGGATTTATCCTAAGGTCAATTTATTAAGTGGATATCAGGATAGCTGTATAAGAACCAGTGTTTTCTCAGGTAAAATTAGTAGGTACTTAGATTTGTTCAACAACTGTTTACTAGTAGGAGATAATGACCAATAAGAGATCAAAGACATAGATGCCAGGATTAAAAATACATTCATGAAGAGAGACTGCATGTATGTTTGTAAAGGAACTTTCCTTAAACCCTATGATTTAAGAAAAATAAATTCTACCCTATGTAGCAAAGCAGTAGGGGAAAAACCTAAATTGTAAATCAAGAGGCATAGATTCTAATCCCAGGTCTCTTACTTTAGGTAAAACAAACCACTAATCTGCCTCTCAGGTATTAGTAAAATAAAAGAACTTGCAGCAATTTGGGAAAAAACCTGGCCCCTTTTACATACACACAAAACAAAATATCAGACCCTGAATAGCCAAAATAATCTTGAAAAGTAATCTTGAAAGGTAAAGTTGGAGGTGCCACGTTTCCCGATTTCAAAACTTACTACAAAGTTAGTTATCCAAATGGTATGGTACTGGCATAAAGATGGAGACACAGACAAACAGAACGAACACATTAGAGAGCCCAGAAAGGAGTCCTCACATACACAGTCAAATGATGGGTGACAAAATTGCCAAGACCATTCAGTGGGGAAAGAACAGTTGTTTCAACAAATGGTGCTGGGAAAACTGAATATCCACATACAAGAAATGAAGGCAAATTCTTACCTTATACCATATGCAAAAATTAACTAAAAAATGGATCAAACACCTAAATGTAAGACCTAAAACTATAAAACTCTTGGCAGAAAACATACCAGGAAAAGCTTCATTGGGTTTTGTAATATTCTTAGATATGACACCAAAAGCATAGGCAAGGCAATAAAATTATTAAATAAACTGGACTACATCAAAATGTAAAACTTTCATGCATCAAAGGACATTATCAACATGGTGAAAAGACAACCCACACAGAATGGAAGAAAATATTACAAATCTTGTATCTGATATGGGGTTAATATCCAGAATATATAAAGAATGCCTACAACTCACAACAACAAAACCAACCAACCAGATTAAAAAATGAGGGAAGGACTTGAATATACATTTCTCCAAAGAAGATACATATATGGCCAATAAGCACATGAAAAGACACCCAACATCACTAATCATTAGATAAGTATAAATCAAAACCACAATGAGATAACCACTTCACATCCATTAAGAAAACAGCACGTGTTGGCAAGGACGTAGAGTATTTAGAACCCTTGTTCACTTCTGATGGGAATGTAAAATACACAACTGCTATGGAAACAGTATGGCGGTTCCCCCAAAAATACAAAATGGAATTACCATACATGATCTAGCAGTCCCATTTCTGGGTATATATCCAAAAGAACTGAAAGCAGAGACTGAACTAAATATCTGTATACCCATGTCCATAAGCTGCATTATTCACAATAACCAAAAGGTAGAATCAACCCAAGTATCTACTAAAGGATGAATGGATAAACAAAATGTGGTATATATACACATACACAATGGAACATTATACGGTCTTTAAAAGGAGGAAAATTCTGATGCATACTACTATATGGATGAACCCTGAGGATTAGGTTAAGTGAAATAAGCCAATCACAAAAAGACAAACACTGGATGATTTCACTTATATGAGGCACCTAGAGTAGTCAAATTCATATGGACAAAAAGTAGAATGGTGGTGGCCAGGGGCTGGGGAGAAGGGGAATAGGGAGTTATTGTTTAATGGGTACAGAGTTTCAGTTTTGCAAGATGAAAAAAGTTCTGGAGATGGATGGTAGTGATGGCTACATAATGTGAATGTATTTAATGTCACTGAATTATTTACTTTAAAATGTTTTATAACGGTAACTTTTAGGTTATATATATTTTACCACAACTAAATTAAAAAAACAAAACCAAAAATAAAATCACCCTAAAGTAATGGATGCAATTGTTATGGAACTGAAGTGTCTACACTTCCAACTTTAATTTTGGTATTATCATCCCAGTAGTTTTTTTTATGCTTGGTCAATAAACACTTCAGGGTTTATGCTAATTGAGCCCCTGAGGTACTCTGAATCAATGTAAACATCAAGTAAAGAAAACCAATTCTCAGACCATACTTACAGGCATTTCCTGGGCAATAGATTCCCTTAACTCACCAATGTCAAGAATTCTATCTCCAGGTCGGTTCCACCTCCAGCCCTCCAGCTGCTGATGTTCAGTATACTGTAGCCGTCGGTCATGGAACACTACACGGAATATACTCTAAATGGAAGCAACAAAATCAAATGATAATAGGATCCTTTAAAAAATCAGTGCTTATAATGGGAAACTACCAGAAGTCACCTCCAGTTGGTTTCTAGATACAATCTAAAATTATTTTTCTTAAGATTTGTTTCATTCTAAAACCCATACCATACCAAACTCTATTTGAGGGTAAATTTTATAATTGCTCAGATATAATCTTTATAGTTAACTGGTACCATATTTAAAACGCGGCTTAAACATCAGTCCTCATGGACCGGGCAGAAAGGACTCTTACTGGAAGCATTTCTACCTGTCTCTACCGTTACCATGTAATAACCAGCTCAGCTCTTCAGGTGTATATGAAAAGCTCACCAAGTTCCCTGCTTGCTAACCCACCATACAACACTGAGGGTAAGCCGGGCTTGTATCTATCAACTTTCCTTTTGTTATTCTTACTTTGAGGAGGTGTTTATTAATATCCCTCCCACTAACTTTTACAGCTGCTGACCAAATTCTTCTGTCCCAATTGTGCTGTGAATTCATTGCTACAAGTCTAGACTAAGAACACTGCTATTCATCAACAGAAGTTTGTTTTTCTTGCTACTAGACCATGTATCCAAAGAGACACGAGTTTCTCTAAAAATCTCAAGGGGGTCACTCTATTCCACCCCAAACAACTTCACTGAACCAGGAGACTCCTTTGACATGTAGTAAGCCTTCTGTTTTTGCAGCTCTGAAAAATCCATGTGAATGGGGGGGGCTCACTCTCACTCCAAAGAAAGAACAGTTTACCACTCTGCCAGCAAATTGTAGTAGCTAAGAGACAGCACCAAGCCCTTTATGGAAGCAAAAGAACATTACCCAAAAAGGGTCAGTAAAAGGATATTGTGCAGAGGATTGATTTACTCATTTTCTTTTACCTTCACCAACTTGCCATTAATTTCTGGAAGTTCTCCAAGTTTCCTATTGTCTAGCATACGAATTTCATAAGACTGTCCTGGAAGAAAAAGTTACTATATATTATATTCATCATAAATTAAGTTTGCAAGATTCAGAAAGAATAAAATTCAGCTGGTTGAATATACGAGAGTATAATATTGTTAGTAACAACTATACTCCTTTACTATATGCCAGACACAGTGCTAAGTGTTTTCACATATTATATCATTAGTTGATACAATTCTCGAAAGTATTATCAATCCCATTTTTACAGATAAAGGAATTGAAATGTAAAGAGTTTAAGTAACGTACCCAAGGTCACACAACTGGTAAACAGAGCTGGGTAAGGATTAGAAAGAAAGAGGGAGAAGAATGAAGGGGGGAAATCGGAGGGGGAGAAGAACCATGAGAGACGATGGACTCTGAAAAACAAACTGAGGGTTCTAGAGGGGAGGGGGGTGGGAGGATGGGTTAGCCTGGTGATGGGTATTGAGGAGGGCACGTTCTGCATGGAGCACTGGGTGTTATGCACAAACAATGACTCATGGAACACTATATCTAAAACTAATGATGTAATGTATGGGGATTAACCTAACAATAAAAAAATTAAAATGCAAAAAAAAAAAAGAAAGAAAGAGGGAGATAGGAAGTAAAATCGGTAAACCAAAGAAGCCGCTGATATACATCAAATACGACATAAAAGTGCAAATCTCTGATGTAAGGCTTCAACTCTGACAGGTCACACTAGAAAGACGTACTTTTTACATAAAAGTACACCTAATAAAATGTCAGCCATCCACCAGATCTTCAATACTACTAACAAATAAGGAAGCCTCTAACCTTGATTGAGGTACGTCAGAGTTTCATCATGGAGTTTCACTGCTGGAGACGTGGCAGCACAGAGCACATATTGAAAAGGCAGGATTTTATTCTCATTATCAGGGGGCAAACTCGACTCTTCTTGCTTAAAAATGGGCAAAGCAAGGACATCACTGAAATAAAACAAACAACCTATGTTAACATCTGACAGTGGTGCAAAAGTGGATTTATGTTTAAACAATTTAACTGCAATTTGGTTTGGAAAACTATAAACATTACTCACTTTGATGAAGTTTCTTCCCATTCAGTTCAGATTACCTGCTGTGCTATCCCCCCTCACAACAATGTGGGCAATGACAGATATTCACTGCTAAAACTGTTTAGACAGGGGTTCCTAAAAGGGCTCTGAGAATCATACGCAGAGTTCCAAAATGTCAGTTTAGGACACTCAGTAACGTATTTGTTCTTCGAAAGGCACCACTGCAGTTATCTCTATAACCATATCAGCTGATCTACTCTAGGGACTAAAACAAGACTCAGAATTCCTAGAAGCCACTTGAAAAGGACAAATCAATGACCAGGATATATTTCAAGGTCAGCTTTCATTCTGTGGAATATAACTAACTAAAAGTGGTGTGTTTCAGTCCCTGAAAGCCTTAGGCAAATCTTAGACAAGCTCTCTAGTCTTCATTCCTTCATCTATAAAATGGGAATCACATTGGCTGTCTAGAGTAAATATGTGAGAAAATATTTTGGAAACCGTAAGGGACTAAAATTGATGTATAGGATTAACAATAATTTTCCCTCATAAACTCCAGCCGTGGTTAGTGGGAAAGAATATCCTGGGCCCTATCCTGGAGACCTACTGTTGTGATCAACATTTGCCGCAGACCAAACTTGAAAAGAATCTTAAGAGATGTACCAAATTAGGGGCGCGTGGGTGGCTGTTGGTTGGGCGTCTGCCTTGGGCTCAGGTCATGATCCCGGAGTTCCAGGATCAAGCCCTGCATTGGGCAACCTGCTTGGCGGGCTCCCTCTCCCTCTGCTCCTACCCCCCACCCCCCGCTCGTGCTCTCTCTCTAATAAATAAATAAAATCTTTTAAAAAAAAGAGAGATGTACCAAATTAAGGAGTATTTCCAACTATCTCAAGACATGCCACAAAATTCTCAAAATAAAATGTATTTTAATTCACTTACAGAATTTGTACCTGTATTCACTAGAACAGCTAAAGTTAAAAAGAAAGACAACCCAAATGTTGGCAAGGATGCAGAGCAACCAGAACTATTCTTTTCCAGCAGTAGTGTAAAATAACACAGCCAATTTAGAAAAAGGTTTGACTGTTTCTTTCTTTTTTTTTTTTTTTTTAAAGATTTTATTTATTTATCTGACAGAGAGAGACACAGTGAGAGAGAGAACACAAGCAGGGGAGTGGGAGAGGGAGAAGCAGGCTTCCCACGGAGCAGGGAGCCCAACGTGGGGCTCGATCCCAGAACCCTGGAATCATGACCTGAGCTGAAGGCAGACGCTTAACGACTGAGCCACCCAGGCGCCCCCAGGTTTGACTGTTTCTTATAAAATTAAGTATCTATCTGCCCTTTGGTCCAGCAATTCTACTCATAGGTATTTATCCAAGAGAAACGAAAATATAAGTCCACTCAAGGCTGTACATAAATGCCATAGCATAAAAGCAAAAATTGGAAAGAATCCAAATGTTTGTAATTAAGAGAACTGGATGCACAAACTGTGGTATATTCATACGATGGAATACCAGTCAGCGAAACGAAGGAGTGCAACAACATGGATGCATCTCACAGACATAATACCGAACAAAAGAAGCTAGATAAAAAGAATATATAATGTACGATTCCATTTATATGATGTTCTAAAACAGGCAAAGCTAAGGAGAACAGTGGTTTCCTGGCAGGGCAGAGATTGACTTGGAAGATATAAAAGGGAACTTTCTGGGGAGATAAAAATGTTCTATAGAACGCTAAGTGTGTGGGTTACATGGCAATTCTTTATATGCACCTCAGCAGTACACATTCTCCCCAAACAGTACAGAATCATTACATTCAGGCAAAAACAACCATTGATAGAAAACTGGCTGCACTCCTATAAATCTTAGAGACATTATCAATTCTTATTGGAAAACAAAATAAACAGAAAATGTTCTGATTATTGTCCTAACAATCCACATAGGAGTAATAAAAATTTAACGGCATAAATGCTTTAAAAAAAAAGGGGGGGGGGTGGCGGAGGGAAGAGAAAAGAAAGAAATTTCTCTTTCTGCTGTTGTCTAAATAGCAAGGCTGTATGTTATTAGTTGAATCCTGGCACCCGAAATGCAAACCAGTTTTTATGAAACACAAGTTTCTTGATGCTAAAAGGTATTTCAAAGGCTAGAAAAACAAAAGGTGCTTTCTTCTCCCTGAGGCCTTGAGGTATGTGTGCCTTGCTCAAAGGGTTGGGGTTGAGTGGAGGTGAAGAATCCTTCTTTCTGTCTATATTAATGTCATGTGAAACATACTACTGATCCCTTGAGACTATATAAAACTGCAGAAGCACTGGGTTTTCTAGAAAAGTACTCCAACCCAGTTCTTCCACTTCTCAAAATCAGGAAGCTACCAATGCTCCCACAACAAATAGTACAGAAAATAAAGCAAAACACTACAAAACTTTAGAAACATGATGCTAGTCTTTGGGAGACTTTGTTGCCTTATCATTCTCAACAAGTATCTCAATACATATCATTCTCAAATATACCACATCTGATGATTCCTTGAAAGATTAGTGAAGATCATCAGGAATCAAGGCGAATCGGATTTTGAAACATAGCAACAGCTCAACCTTTTAGAATGTAGAGTGGTTTTTTTTCCTTCTCAAATATTACTGGCTAGCAAGGTTAATACATAGCAATAGTCCCTAGTCTTCTCAATATAATGTGGCTTTACACCTAATCCCTCATGACTAAGCAATTTGATGCTGAAACTTTAAAACTAATTCTAAAAATTACCCCTAAAATTAACTAACTCAAAACAGCCAAACTAAATACACAAAACTATATTTTCTCATCAGAGATTTTAAGATCCAAAAACGTCAAATATATTTGAATTACTCATGTTCTTGCTACAGTGCATTTCTTTTACTCTGCTGTGGGAGCAAGAGTACCATTCAGTTCCACATTCCTAGAGATGGAGGCTAAAGGTCACTGGTGAGCACAGTTCTGGGACCCTGTCTATAGCAAAACAGTAACAGATTAAGTAAGCAACAATTTTGGAAATACAAAAGTCTGCTCCTTCTCAGAGGTAAACTGAGCATCGATCAGGAAAACCCACTCTGAGTGGTGGAGCCTACGTAGTTGGTACCAATGTACAATTTAGCATTTTATTACATTCTCCAATTGCTTCATGTATTTTTTTTTTTTTAAGTAATCTCTACACCCAATGTGGGGCTTGAACTCATGACCCCGAGATCAAGAGTTGCATGCTCCACTGACTGAGCCAGCCAGGGGCCCCTACTTCATGTATTTAATTCATTCCAATGAAACATAAGCTATTTGAAGGAGTAACTTCTCTTTTCTGTGCTTAGTAAGTATTTGTTGATGTGATTTATATTTTTGTTTGCATTTTCCAGAATACTCAGCACTAGTACATTGTGATCATTTTGGAATGTGACATCTGATCAAATATAAGGATACAGAAATCTCACCTGATAAAAAGATAAGTTGAGTATGTGTTAAAAATGTGCATTGCTAAGTGGAAATTCACACCAAGAGTGGAAACAGCAGAAAGCATCTAAATGGAAGTAACAGAGGAACAGAAGCATGATCAAGAATTCTTTCTTTTATCTAACTGGGATTCCATGAAGAGCTGCTTCATGGTCTCCTGAGGCATAAACTACTCTTTTGAGATAAGGCAACCTCTGAGTGGTCTGTAGGTATTCACGACTATGTTTTATTTAACCTTCTCCCTCAGGCCTACCATCTGTTGAATGCCCTCTTCTAGAGAGCCTAAGAAGGGAGAGGGAAAGGCTTGATGAGCTCTACCTTGAGTAAGAGAAGCAAGTAGACAGGTTGTCCATAGCACCAAAGAAAATTAGAAACTAACTTGGTTTATATGAGGTCCTAAGCTTCTAACTTCCCTACTTATGCCCTCATTTAGACTCCATCATGATGAAAACATCTGAAGCAAAACATGGCAATACCCCTGTGTCAGTCCCAGTGTGAAAGAGCAAGAACTAGAGAGGCTACATTCTACTCTGAGGTCAGCTTCAAAAGAAAAAAAAAAAAATCCAGTAAATAACTAGTCAGAACACCTTAAAGAAGAGGGGAAAGCAGACTGATTTCCCAGATTTGTGGGAAGGCTGACAGGGCAGATCAGGGAGACCTGGTAAGAAGAGATGGTGCTGCAGGTTTTAACACAAAGCTAGTGAGATTCCTTACTACTGAGTAATGGTAAAATAAGAGTACTTTCTGGTGGGCACCCTCTGTCACAGAAAGTAATAAAAGATTTCTCCTGTCTGAACATCTACTGAAAAATCACATTCAACTAAAAAGCAGCATATATTTTAAAAATTGCCTTGCTGGGGTGCCTGGGTGGCTCAGTCAGTTAAGTATCCCACACTTGGTTTCAGCTCTTGGTTTTGTGAGGATTGAGCCCCACTATGGGCTCCACACCCTGGGTGTGGAGCCTGCTTGGGATTCTCTTTCTCTCTCTCCCCCTCTGCTGCTCCCTCCCCCCCTAAAAAAAAACTGCCTTGGGGTGCCTGGGTGGCTTAGTTAGTTAAGCGGCTGATTCTTGATTTTGGCTCAGGTCGTGATCTTTGTGAGATCAAGCCCCTCATCGGGCTCCACGCTCAGCAGGAATCTGCTTCTCTCCCTCTGCCCCTCCCACTGCTTGCACACTCTCTCTCTCTCTCTCTCTCTAAAATAAATAAATAAATCTTTTAAAAAAACTGTTTGCTAATTATTCTATCACCAGGAAGGCAGAAGAAATGAGTAGAATTTTAATTCTGAACTGAATTTGACCAAGAAGAAACTGATCAGAAAAGAGGAAGTGGTGGGAGCCTGAAAAGGAAGCAGCCAAGCCAGATAAGTAAAAAGAACAAAGAACATAGCCAGATGTGGTTCCTAGTCTCTAAGAGAACAGGCTTCAAAAAACAATGACAATAGGACCCAAGCCCATGGCCTGAGATAATAAAAGGGGAGACAACAGGACTGAGGATCTCAAAAATGAAATTTTGCCAATCTCACATTATCTGAGATAGAGGGGAAAAAAGAGGGGAGGTATCTAAAGAGACTAAATGGAAAGCTCACTGTCAGCTCAGAATTAGAAGGACATGCCCAAGAAAAATACATATAAAAGGGGGGCGCCTGGGTGGCTCAGTCGTTAAGCTTCTGCCTTCGGCTCAGGTCATGATCCCAGGGTCCTGGGATCGAGCCCCGTATCGAGCCCCACATCGGGATCCCTGCTCTGCGGGAAGCCTGCTTCTCCCTCTGCCACTCTCCCTGCTTGTGTTCCCTCTCTCGCTGTCTCTCTCTCTGTCAACTAAATAAAATAAAATAAAATAAAACTATAAAAAAAAGAAAAATACATATAAAAGGAAAGAAACTATTAAAAAAAAAGTGGCACTGATATATATATAAGCAGCTTGAGGTGAAACCCAGAATGTGCTGAGACTTACAAAAAGTATAAGACACAGGTCCACTCTTTGATGTAAATAGTGTATTACTGATTAAAACACTAACATATTAGGGGCGCCTGGGTAGCTCAGTTGGTTAGGCGACTGCCTTTGGCTCGGGTCACGATCCTGGAGTCCCGGGATCGAGTCCCGCATCAGGCTTCCCACTCGGTGGGGAGTCTGCTTCTCCCTCTGACCCTCACCCCTCTCATGCTCTGTCTCATTCTCTCTCTCTCAAATAAATAAATAAATAAAATCTTTAAAAAAAAACAACAAAAAAACACTAACATATTAATTATGAGTATTTGGCAGGACACAGGGATCACTAGGAGCCATAACCAAACTAACTCATTTTCCTATTTTTAACACAGTATGACCAGGGAATGCTGTAAAGATAAATACTTCTGGATTTTCAAGGTGAAAAATATGAATTTTGTAATAGTTAAGTGGCTTCATAGATCACTATATAAACCATACCTAAAGAGTACAGGTAAGTCTAGAAGGTTTAGTAGTATGTCACAGGACCCCAGAGAAACTTGTCCTCTGCAACATTTTTTTAAAATGATTTGGGGGGAGCCTGGGTGGCTCAGTTGGTTAAGCGTCTGCCTTCAGCTCAGGTCATGATCCCAGGGTCCTGGGATCAAGCCCCATATCAGGCTCCCTGCTTAGTGGGGAGCCTGCTTCTCCCTCTCCCTCTGCCGCTCCCCCTGCTTGTACTTCTCTGTCTTTCTGTCAAATAAATAAATAAAATCTTTAAAAAACATTTTTTTAAAATGACTTGGATGAGAACACAGAAGAGGATGATGATCAAATATATAAATGATAGGATGAGAAAGCAAATATCCTGTATGATAGAATCAACTTTTAAAGTAATTCTAATTGGCTGGAAGAGGAGGTTAAATCTAACAAGGTAAGATTTAATAAGGATAAATATAATGTCACGCACGTTGAACTAAAAACAGCAAAATGGGCCAATACATGTGAGATAGACTAGGGCTTTAAAAAAAATCTATTTCAATGAGACAAACAGTATAACATGGCTGCCAAAACTGCTGATAGCAGGTTTCATTAGAAACAAAGTCTGATAAGGGAAATGACATTCTTCTCTATGCAAATCAGACTACACTTGAGTACTGTGCTTAGTTCTGAGTGTGGAACCTTAAAAAAAAGAGGACTTTAAGGGGCACCTGGGTGGCTCAGTCACTGAAGTGTCTGACTCTTGGTTTTGTCTCAGGTCATGATCTTAGGGTTGTGGGATCAAGCCCTGTGTTGAGCTCCACACTTGGCACGGAACCTGCTTGTACCTCTTCCTCTGCGCTCTCTCTCTCTCATAAATAAAAATAAAATCTTAAAAAAAAAAAGAGATAGAGAGAGAGAGGACTTTAAAAATCTAAGAAAAGAATAAGGGAGGGGGCCTAGAGTTATGCCATTTTTTTTTTTAGTTTTTTTTTTTTAAGATTTTATTTATTCATTTGAGACACAGAGAGAGAGCATGAGCAGGGAGAGAGGGAGAGGGAGAAGCTGGCTCCCCACTGAGCCAGGAGCCCGATGTGGGGCTCAATTCCAGGACTCTGGGGTCATGACCTGAGCCGAAGGCAGACACTTAACCATCTGAGCCACCCAGGCGCCCCTAGAGTCATGCCATTTGAAGAGTAAGTGAAGGAAATGAGGGTGTCTGTCTGAAGCAAAGTCTTGTTAGGTCTGCTCCATAAAGAGATTTAATCATCGGTTCAGGGTTGGACAAGCTGACCTTTAAAAAATGTCCTCCAAATCAATTCTATTATTTTATTATTCTAAAAAGAATAAATGTTTTGAGGCTGTTTGGGTTTTAGAAGCTGCATTGGGATAAGCTTAGGGATCCTACGGATTATTAGAAATACTAAATGGTATACAGTAGCCTCTAGTAGACAGGCAATCTATTTCCCTGTGATTATTGTCCAATGTCTATTCTACAGCATCTGCTATAGAAGGTAGCAGCCGAATGATAACTATACAAGCCTATATACTGGCTAGAGCAACTGGCTTGTAAATCTGTCTATACAGTTTGTTTTTTTTTAATTTTTTTGACCCTTGTGTATTTGCCATGACAAAACAAGGACTAAACGAATCATCATAAAGGCATGGACAACATCTAGGCATGCAAACTCTTCCGTATACCAAATCCAAAAGACTCATCACTAGTTTTCTCTAACACAGACAATTTCTAAAAATTGTACTCTTGGGACACCTGGGTGGCTCAGTTGGTTAAGCATCTGTCTTTGGCTCAGGTCATGATCCCAGGGTCCTGGGATTGAGCCCTGCATTGGGCTCCTTGCTCAGCGGGGAGCCTGCTTCTCCCTCTCCCTCTGCCCCTGCTCTTGTTCTGTCAAATAAATAAATAAAATCTTAAAAAAAAATCAAAATGGTATTCTCAGTTAAAGTCAAAACAAAGGTTTTGAATTCTTAGAAAAAGCCCACATCTTATTTACCCATGATGATTCTAATGAACCATGCTCTCAGAATACATTCTTCTAAACTAAGTATGAACTAGCTGGTAAGTGGAATACAAGTTTCCTGAGGTACTGGTTAACTCCCTTTTTAAAAAGAAAACTTCAATTATTCATTCAAATATTTATTGAGTACCTACTAGTACCAGACACTATTCTAAGTACTAAAAACTACGTATCAGGGGCGCCTGAGTGGCTCAGTTGGTTAAGCAACTGCCTTCGGCTCAGGTCATGATCCTGGAGTCCCAGAATCGAGTCCCACATCGGGCTCCCTGCTCAGTGGGGAGTCTGCTTCTCCCTCCGACCCTACCCCTTCTCATGTACTTTCTCTCTCATTCTCTCTCAAATAAATAAAATCTTTAAAAAAATAAATAAATAATAAAAAAAATAAAAACTATGTATCAGTTTTTTTAAATGAAATTATTTTCCTTCTTTCTTCTTTTATTCCCCCTTCCTTTGGTCTTCTATGTTTCAGGAATAGGCAATGAATGGTACATCTTTTTAGTTCTCACAATTTTTTTTAATGCAAAGTTTATGACATCATCTATTCCCCATCCTGTACTCACTTCTCCCTGACCAATTTACTAAGTTCTTTTTCATTTATGCTTAACTTACACCTAAACAATTGCTAGACAGTTCCTATCTATAGGAGAGCAAATGCTGAACACAGAGCTTGGGGGACAAATGAAAATAAATGAAATCTAGATGATCCAAATGTAGCCTTGGTGTTTTTTGTTGGTGGTGGTGGTGGTTTTTTTTAGCAGGGAGGGGCAGAGGGCAAGGGAGAAAGAATCTTTTTTAAGATTTTATGTATTTATTTTGAGAGAGAGAGCACACGCACACACACGTGAGCAGAAGGGAGGAGAGAAAGAATCTCAAGCAAACCCCACACTGAGCATGGAGCCAGATTCAGGGCTCAATCTTACGACTGTGAGATCACGACCCAAGCAGAATCAAGAGTCGGACGCTTAACCGACTGAGCCACCAGGCACCCCAAGGAGTAATAGCTTTCTTTTTTTTTTTTTTAAGATTTTATTTCTTTATTTGACAGAGAGAGAGATAGTGAGAGCAAGAACACAAGCAGGGGGAGTGGGAGAGGGAGAAGCAGGCTTCCCACCGAGCAGGGAGCCCGATGTGCAGCTCGATCCCAGGACCCTGGGATCATGACCTGAGCCGAAGGCAGACGCTTAACGACTGAGCCACCCAGGCGCCCAGGAGTAATAGCTTTCACTTTTGTGTTTTGGGGAACTTTCTTGAACTGCCATATGATGTCACTCGTATCTGGGAATCTAAAAAACAAATGAATAAAGAAACAAAAGCAGAATCAGAGCTATAGAGAACAAACTGATGGTTGCCAGAGGGAAGAGGGGGAGGGAGGGGATGGGCAAAATGGGTGAAGGGGAATGGGAGATACAGGCTTCCAGTTATGGAAAGAATAAGTCACAGGAATAAAAGGCACAGCGTAAGGAATACAGTCAGTTATATTATAAGAGCGTTGCATGGTGACAGATGGCAGCTACACTTGTGGGGAGCCCAGCATAACATGTAAAGAACTTGAACCATTGTGTTGTACACCTGAAACTAAAGTAATACTACTGTATGTCAATTATACTCTAATTTTAAAAATGTAAATAATAAATAAATAAAACAAGTTAATGCTATAAAAACTACACTGTCAGTGAAACACACTTATTTTTGCTCTTCTGGTAAAGAAACAGTAGTAAAGAATTTGAACAATATGGTCAGATCCAAAGAATAAGCAACTGGGTAAAAAAACAAAAGAAAGTGTGAGAGACGGTAAGAGAAAAAGAGAGAAAATAAATGTGGATAATAAGCAGTCTGGCCCCATTAAGAGAACGATAGGACAACCACCTCTTTTCCTCCATCTTTTTCATATGCTCTAGCCCTATGGCTTTCAATTTTTTTTCCTTTTTTCTTTTTAAAAAATATTTTATTTATTTATTTGTCGAGAGAGAGTGAGAGAGCACAAGCAGGGGGAGCGGCAGGCAGAGGGAGAAGCAGGCTCCCTGCCAAGCAAGGAGCCCAATGCGGGACTCGATCCCAGGACCCTGGGATCACAACCTGAGCTGAAGCCAGATGCCCAAGTGACTGAGCCACCCAGGCATTCTCAAATTTTTCTGAATACCATTTACATTAAGTAAGTCATTTGGGGTGGGGGACAGAGGAAGAAGGAGAATCTTATGGAGGCCTGACGTGGAGCTCGATCTCACAACCCTGAGATCACGAACTGACCTGAAAATCAACAGTCGGACACTTAACCGACTGAGCTATCCAGGCACCCCCCAAGTAAGTCGTTTTTATATTAAGACCCAGTACATGTGTCTACAGAACTGAAACAAGTTTCACAAAACAATACTTATTAATATTGGTATTTTCTATTTGACTTCATTTTTAAAAAATGTTGACCACAACCAGCAGTTTGAAAAACAGTGCTGCTCATCTTTCCCTTAAAACTTTGCACTAGGGGCACCTGGGTGGCTCAGTCAGTTAAAGCGGCTGCCTTTGGCTCAGGTCATGATCTCAGGGTCCTGGGATTGAGCTCCACGTGGGGCTCTCTGCTCGGCAGGGAGTCTGCTTCTCCCTCTCCCTCTGCCTTCCACTCTCCTTGCTTGTGCTCTCTTTATCTGTCAAATAAGTAAATAAAATCTTTTTTTTTTTTTTTAAGATTTTATTTATTTATCTGAGAGAGAGAATTGGAGACAAAGAGCATGAGAGGGGGAGGATCAGAGGGAGAAGCAGACTCCCCGCTGAGCAGGGAGCCCGATGTGGGACTCGATCCTGGGACTCCAGGATCATGACCTGAGCCGAAGGCGGTTGCTTAACCAACTGAGCCACCCAGGCGCCCATAAGTAAATAAAATCTTAAAAAAAAAAAACACTTTGCACTAAATTAATTTACAGTCCCTTTATCAGTATTCAAGAAACTAATATAGGGACACCTGGGTGGCTCAGTCGGTTAAGTGTCTGCTCGGGTCATGATCCCGGGGTCCTGGGATTGAGCCCTGAGTTGGGCTACCTGCTTAGCGGGGAGTCTGCGTCTCTCTCTCCCTCTGTCCGCGCCCCCCCCCCCCACTCGTGTGCTCTCTCTCAAATAAATAAAAAAATCTTTTTTTTTTTGGTGGGCAGCAAAGCAAGATTTATTGAGCAATAGTAAAGTGATAATACAAAGCTCCCAAGGAGGGAGGGGACCCGAGAGGGTTGCCCTAAATTAAAAAATCTTTTAAAAAACCCCAAAAACTAACACAATAAAAGACAAGTCTTCCAGATGAGACTGTCATTCGGCTACTTAAGAACAGGGATGTTGGGGCGCCTGGGTGGCTCAGTCGTTAAGCGTCTGCCTTTAGCTCAGGTCATGATCTCAGGGTCCTGGGATCAAGCCCTGCATTGGGCTCCCTGATCCCCGGGAAGCCTGCATCTCCATCTCCCACTCCCCCTGCTTGTGTTCCTGCTCTTGCTATCACTCTCTGTCAAATAAATAAATAAAATCTTAAAAAAAAAAAAAAAAAAGAACAGGGATGTTACCTACTCTAATAGATAATTAAACAAATAGAGACTCACATGGAGAGTAAATACAGACAGTATTCAACAGAAAAGCGACTCCTCCTCAACTCATTCTTGTTAGCTCCCTTTGGTGGTCTCATTTTTAATTCATAGAGCACATAACTCTCCACTGCAAAGCAATAAAAAGCACTGCGAAATCTAACGGCCAGCATGTTTGCACTGAAGACTGTCTTAAAAACTGCAATCCCAATCCTGCTTTTTATTTTTTATTTTTTTTTATTTTTTATTTTTTTAAAGATTTTTTAAATTTATTTATTTGAGAGAGAGAATGAGAGAGAGAGAGAGAGAGCACATGAGAGGGGGGAGGGTCAGAGGGAGAAGCAGACTCCCTGCCGAGCCAGGAGCCCGATGCCGGACTCGATCCAGGGACTCCAGGATCATGACCTGAGCCGAAGGCAGTCGCTTAACCAACTGAGCCACCCAGGCGCCCCAATCCCAATCCTGCTTTTTAAGTCAGAAAATATTTGGAAGTAAAATAGCTCTCAAGTCATTTTCTGCTGTAACTTGTAGACTGCATTACTAAATTAAAGGAGTCAGGTCTGCATGGAAGGTATATAAATATCAGTGGCCGTTAACCTTGCATATTAACAATCAATGGCGGGGGTGGGGGGGTAATTAAAACTCCTTTCCAGGCCATATCCTGTGCCAATTAAATCAGAAGGGGTGGGGGGATCGTGAGCTTAATTACTAAGTGCTACGTCTTTTTTTTTTTTTTTTTAATATTTTTATTTATTTATTCGAGAGAGAGAATGAGAGAGAGAGAGCATGAGAGGGGGGAGGGTCAGAGGGAGAAGCAGACTCCCTGCCGAGCAGGGAGCCCGATGTGGGACTCAATCCCGGGACTCCAGGATCATGACCCGAGCCGAAGGCAGTTGCTTAACCAACTGAGCCACCCAGGCATCCCACTAAGTGCTATGTCTTAATAAGCCAATATAATGGGTTTGATTTCTGTCATCTAAGATGACCACCTCTCTATACCAAAATCTGATTTTACAAGGTCCTCAGTGAGCCATCTTGAAACATTATCTCTAAGAGAAAGGGAGTTTGTTCAGGTCTATACATATGTATCACCAAATCCAACTACTAGGGGGAAAACACTCAGCTTGACATTGAATCACTAAATCTCCTCAATCTTTTTTTTTTTTTTTCCATTTATTCAGCAAATAATCTTTGAGCACCTACTATCTTCTGGGCCTATTTTAGATGGCAGGGATAGAACAGTAATCAAGTTATAGATGAAGTCCCCTTATAAAGTATTACATCATTGTCTAAATTTCTATCTCTGCATAGCAATAAATCATACTGCATCATTCTATAAATATCTATTGTTTTCCTACATTCCGTTCATTGTCCTTACAGTATTACAAATACTCAAGTAAGCATAAATGAATTATTTTAAAATATAGAGCAAAAGTGATGTAACTCAAAAAGGCTTAGTACATCTCTAGCAGGTGTTTTATACACTCTGCCCTGAGTAGCTTAACTCTACTACTCCCTTCCAACTTCAAACCTGGAATGCAGACTGTCCAGTGAATAGGACATTAAAATGCCAAGTGAGCAGTAGATAAAAACACCACTTCTGGATTTTATGCTGATGCTGCCCCTGATAGAGATATTGGTCATCTGACAAGTCTTTCTTTAGAAACAGTATTTCTAGAACTTTTTTCTAGATCTCAATACTGGGCTTACTATTCTTTAAGCACTTTAAGAAGTACTCCTAGATATGAACCATTCTATTTCTTCAGCACAGTTATGAGAGACCAGTGGTTTGAAAGTTGTTATTCATCATGTTTATCTCAAAGTTTACCCAAAAATGAAGCTAATTTCTCTCCCCCCACCCGTCTCTGAATCTTCCTCATTTCTACTCTGCTGAATTATTTGCCAATTACTACTTATTTACTTCTATAAGCAATGTGCATTTTATTTTCCTTTAGCTTAGAAAGTCACTGAAAACTTCTCACTTCAAACCTGTCTGCAAGCCTTACTTATTTTGGAAGCTGAAAAGTATCCGACCAATGTCAGATACAAATCTACTTCCAGAAAACTCATAAGATATTACAGGTTTAATCAAAGAAATCTGAATCAGCAAAGCCCTACCTCAGGAGATTTGCCAGATATAGGCCTGCTTTCTCAGTTTTTTTCCTACATTACAGGATTAGCTCTTACCAGCCTATAAATCTCACTGCTAATTGAAAACATCAAGACACTGCTAATTGAAAACATCACCTGTGGCATCATTAGTACCAGGCTCTTTTATGAAATTTGAAATTACCGACTCTTCCCATTAGGTGATGAATGGTAACCTGCAACAGTATTCATGGGTTATATATTCCAAGAATCTGACAATTTTGATACAGAAAGTGGAACTCCCATTTCAGTATTCAAAATCTGGTATCTACCATCATAGTATGACCTACATGGGAAAACAACAAGGGAAATCGCACTTAGACCCCTATGGTACTGAGCCTCAAAGCTTCTTTTCAGGTCCAAATGTCTACCAGTTCTTTTCTCCCCCCCTCCAGTTTAGCTTCCCTCCCTCTTCATGGGCAAGCATCACTCACCACCTATCCTTTGGGGTTCTTCTGCCTTGCTCATTCCATCCCCACTACCAAGCCTAGCTTCAAAGCCCCCAAATCTCCCTTGTCTCCCATTCCTCCCAAGCACGGATTTGTTCTTTAACGCTTTTAACTGCTAATGACTTTTGGGAAAATCCTAAAACTACCAGAGCGTTAGTCCTATGAAATGGTAAAAAGGCTTTAACTATCTCTCTCCCCTTATGCTCACAGTGGTTAAGCTGTATGAAAATTGCTCTTCCCTCAGACTACACCTTTGATGAAAGCCCAGTCTTCTAAAATGGCCAACACACTCCCTGGAGGTATCTCAAATTAGGCCTGATGATGTAATCAAAGCAGACCTGTTATTTACTCCCTTTCTTTTATGGATAGTAGATAGATGAAAGTAATTTGCATTTCTAAAGATATGCAGAACAGAAGATACCCAGTTCACTAAGCTTCGACCCTTCTCAGGAATGATAACTAGCTTTTTATCATTATCCTCCAATCTGTGTCAGAGTAACCTTTAAAAATGTAAATTTAAAATGTCATTACCCTGTTTACAACTCTTCATCACTTCCCAGGGAAATCATGATAAAGTACTAGCTCCTCAACTGAGCTCCCAAGGTCTTTCCAAAGTGGACCCAGTTTACCTTTTCATGTCTCATCTCTCATTATACGTCCCACATCTCTGTTCCCCTTTTAAAAGTTCCTTTCCAACAAACTGCAGTTCCTTTCCCTTGTTCTCCTTCACTCCCGCTCAACTATTGCCACAGATTTTTTACATATAAATTCACATTTAACCCATATAATAATGCTGTGGGGCATTCCTCGTTTGCCAGTTGAGGAAACTGAAACTCAAGTAATAGATGTTAAAAATTTGCCCAAGGTTACACAGCTCGTGAAGAGCATATATAAATCCAAGTTTATGCATCCATTCAATAAATACTTTTGTGAGCACTTCTGTGCCTGGTTGGCACTGTTTCAGGCAGGGAGGAAACTAAAATTTTATCCAAATTTTGTCCTTCTTTATTATTACTCAATGGCCGGCATAAAGCAACACCTGTTCAAAACATTCCTGGGGGGAGGCGGGGTGCCTGGGTAGCTCAGCCCATTAAGCCTCTGACTCTTGTCATGATCTCAGGGTTGTGAGATCCTGCTCCATGGCAGGGGGCGGGGGGGGGAGGAGTGCTGGGAGGGTGTGGAGCGTGGAGCCTGCTTAAGATTCTCTCTCAGGGTGCCACGGTGGCTCAGTGGTTGGGAGTCAGGTCATGATCCCGGGGTCCTGGGATCGAGCCCCACATCAGGCTCCCTGCTCAGCGGGGAGTCTGATTCTCCCTCTGCCTCTGCCTCTGCCCCTCAGCTTGTGCTCTCTCTCTCACTCACTCTCTCTCAAATAAATAAAGTAAAAAAAAAAAAAAAAACCTCTCTCTCCCTCTTCCCAGCCTCCCTCTCGCTCTGTAAAACAACAAAACAAAAACATTCCTGAGGAAAAAACCATAATCAAAAGCTTCTGTTCAATGTTTCAAAGATGTTTCTAAAGGTGGTGTGCTCCAACACTTCCACATGGCTATTTGTTCCATTCATACTAAGAGAATGAGAGTACCAATAACTGATTTCACTAAAAGGACTCAAAGCTTTTGCAATAATTGACTCCCTTGCCCAGAAGCTAAATTTCAGATTTCTGCCTGGCTGGTTCTTTTTCATCACTCAGGTCTCTGCTAAATTGTCATGTCTACAAAGAGATATTCCTGGTCACTCTACCTAAAGTAGATCCTATATATTTTCATCATGGCACTTCTTTCTGAAATTTCCTTGTCTATCTACTCCCCCTCTCATAAAAATCCAAGCTCCAAGAATGCCAGGACCTCATTTGTCTTGTCACTCTAGTATCAAGACCTGGCTATAGTAGATACTCAATAAATACTATTTAAATGATTAAAATAGGGGCGCCTGGGTGGCTCAGTCGGTTAAGCGTCTGCCTTCGGCTCAGATCATGATCCCAGGGTCCTGGGATCGAGCCCCGCATCGGGCTCCCTGCTCGGCGGGGAGCCTGCTTCTCCCTCTCTCTCTGCTGCTCCCCCTGCTTGTGCTCTATCCCTCTCTCTCTCTCAAATAAATAAAATCTTAAAAAAAAAATTAAATGAATAATAATAATAATAATAATAATAATAATACGCCCATTAGAAAATTTGGGTCTTTATAATTAGGCTACCCAGCAAGCATGACTGGGTTATACTTGTGGACAAATAGTCCAGGAAATGCTGCTATCATTTATTATCAAAACTGCATGGAGGACTTGGCTATCTACAACCCCTGTGGGGAACTCCTAAGTATTTGGAAGTTACTTGCAGTTGCCTCTCCACATACAATTTAACTAATTAAATCTGTCATACAACATGTTTTTTTTTTTTTTAAAGATTTTATTTATTTGACAGAGAGAGACACAGCAACAGAGGGAACACAAGCAGGGGGAGTGGGAGAGGGAGAAGCAGACTTCCTGCGGAGCCGGGAGCCCGATGCGGGGCTCGATTCCAGGACCCTGGGATTGTGACCTGAGCCAAAGGCAGACGCTTAATGACTGAGCCACCCAGGAGCCCCTGTCATACATTTTTTAGGTATCTTCCACTACCAAACCTATGAACCTACCTACCTTTGAAATGGTCTCTTTTGCTCCTAATACAATGAAGGCGAAGTCCTTCCTCCTAGGAAAGGTTCATCCTTACCCATGGACTTGGAATCCGTCTGTTCTCAATTCCCCAGAACTTTATTCCTTTAATTGTCCCAATGTATACACCATCAGTCTCCCTCTACTAAAATATAGTCAGCGTAATCATATTTGAGTATTCCCCGTCTTTAAAAAAAAAAAGTCTTCCCACATGCCCCTTCAGCTACTGCTACACTTCTCTGTACCTTTCATAACTGAAAGTCTCTATATACATAGTCTCCACTTCCTCATCTCTGATTCATTCCTCAAACCATGACAGTTAGGCTTTCATTCCACCTTTCCATGGAAACAATCTCCTCTCTGGCCTCTGAACACCCTTTCCTGATTTTCTTCCCACCTCACTAGCAGCATCTCCCCAGCTCCCCTGTGGCAACCCCTCTTCTTCTACAAAACCTCAGGAATTGGTGTTGGTATTCTCTTTCTGTACTCCCAGTGATCTCATTAATTATCATACATTTAAAGTATCACCTCATTCTGATGACTCCCAAACACACCTACTAGGTCCAGACTCCTATTTTGAACTCCAGATTTAAATACCTACATACCTTTGCCTCCTTGGTGCCTCTCAGGGATATCAAATGGACCAGATTCAAAGGAGAACTCTTGATTTTCCTACCCAGCCTACCTCCCTGCCATGTTTCCCACCCTTGTATTGGATGGCGATATGATCAATCAAAATGCCCAAACTAGGGGCGCCTGGCTGGCTCAGTCAGTAGAGCATGTGACTCTTGATCTCTGGGTTGTGAGGTCGAGCCCCATGTTGGGTGCAGAGATTACTTAAAAACTTTTTATTTATTTATTTATTTATTTAAGTACACTCCACACCCAACGTGGGGCTTGACCTCTCAAATAAATAAATAAATCTAAAAAAATAAATGTTAAAAAAATAAATCACAGCAGTAATAATAGCTAGCATTTATTGAACATTTACTGTTTGCCTGATGCTGTCCTAATTATTTTACATATATTAAAACTCATATTTAATCTTCATGACAACCCCATGAGGTAAGTACTATTATTATCTCTTAAATTAAAACAAGAGGGGGATCCTGGGTGGCTCAGTCAAACGTCTGGCCTTCGGCTCAGGTCATGATCTCAGGGTCCTGGGATCAACCCCGTGTTGGGCTCCCTGCTCAGTGGAGAGCCTGCTTCTCCCTCTCCCTCTGCCCCTCTCCCCTGTTCCTGTTCTCTCACTCTCTCTCTCTCACTGTATCTCAAATAAATAAATAATATCTTAAAAAAAAAATTAGGGGTGCCTGGGTGGCTCAGTCGTTAAGTGTCTGCCTTCGGCTCAGGTCATGATCCCAGGGTCCTGGGATCGAGCCCCGCATCGGGCTCCCTGCTCAGCGGGAAGCCTGCTTCTCCTCTCCCACTCTCCCTGCTTGTGTTCCCTCTCTTTCTCTGCCAAATAAATAAATAATCTTAAAAAAAAAAAAAAATTAAAGCAAGAGAGGTTAAGTAACTTGCCCAGTCCTGATGGAACCAGATTTCAAGCTCCTAAATCTCGTTCCAGAGGTCACTATGCCGGACTGCCTCTTGCAAAAAGAAGACTAAAGACACGGAGATCAGTTCAAAGTTAATGCAACAGTCCAAATAAGAAATGAGAATCTGAACCAGCAATGAAAGTAGGGAGACAAAGGGGTGAATTCAAAAGATATTCAGATAAGACCTAAATAGAGTGCTATATCATGTTCAAGAGCTGAAAAACTGAATACCATAAAGATGTCAATTTTTCCCAGATTGATCTATAGATTCAATTCCAATTAATATCTCAATAGATTCAATTTGACAAGTTAACTAAAAAATGTGTACCAATGAGCAAAGCCAAGAAGAGCCAAGATACGCTTTTTTAAGATTTCATTTATTTATTTTAAAGAGTGTGCTCGATCAAGCGGCGGGGGGGGGGGGGGGGCAGAGGGAGAAGGACAAGCGGACTTAGAGCTGAGTGGAGGCCAATACGGTGCTTGAGCTCATGACCCTGAGATCATGACCTGAGCTGAAACCAAGAGTTGGATGCTTAACTGACTGAGCCACTCAGGCACCCTGAGCCAAGACACTCTTAAAGAACAAACAAGACTAGAGATTTACCCTGTCAGATATCAAGAATTATTTCAAAGCATTAGTAATTAAGACATCATGGAATTGACTCAGACAAATTAACCTATATAACAGAATACAGAGCCCATAAAACAACCCTACATATGCGGAAATTTGATTTATGACAGAGGTGGTATTGCTGATCAGTGAAGAAAGTTTGGACTTTTCAAAAAATAATGTTGGAAAAAAGTCAACATCTATACGGGAGGAAAAAATGGAATTGGATCCGTAGCAACACCCAATATGAAAATCATTATTTTTAAAAATTAATTCTAAATGGATTAAAGACTTAAGCATGAAAAATGAAAATGTAAAACTTTTATTTATTTTTTAAAGATTTTATTTATTTATTTATTTATTTGAGAAAGAATACAAGTGTGGGGGGGCAGGAGAGGGAGGGAGAGGGAGAGAGAAGAGGGAGAGGGAGAGAGAAAAGGGAGAGGGAGAGAGAATTTTGAGCAGACTCCATGCTGAGCACAGAGCCCCACAGCCTGACGTGGGGCTGGACCCCAGGACCCTGAGATCATGACCTGAGCTGAAACCAAGAGTCCGATGCTTTACAGACTGAGCCACCCAGGTACTACAGAAATGTAAAACTTTTAGAAGACAATAATAGGAGAATAACTCTATGGCCTTAGAGTAGGAAGAATTTCTTAGATGAAATAAAAATCACATGCCATAAAGGAAAAGACTGATAAGTTATAACACACTAAATTAAGAACTTTGGAACCAAAGACACATAAAGTGAAATGACAATCCATAAACAGGGAGAATACCAGCTGTACAGATAACTGACAAAAGATGAGGACTCGGGGCACCTGGGTGGCTCAGTCGGTTAAGCATCTGCCTTCAGCTCAGGTCATGATCCCAGGGTCCTGGGATCAAGTCCTGCATTGGGCTCCCGCAGGGAGCCTGCTTCTCCCTCTGACTCTGCCTTTCTCTCCGTCTCTCATGAATTAAAAAAAAAAGAAAAAAGAAAAAAAAGATGAGGACTCAAAATATATTTAAAATTCCTATAAATTAACATGAAAAAGACCAACCCCACCTCCCCCCCCCCCAAAAAACTTGAATACTTACTTCTCAGGAGAAAACATGAATGGCTAGTAAACATATTAAAAAGGTGCTCAGGGGCACCTGGGTGGCTCAGTCGTTAGGCGTCTGCCTTCAGCTCAGGTCATGATCCCAGGATCCTGGGATCCAGCCCCACATCGGGCTCCCTGCTCAGCTGGAAGCCTGCTTCTCCCTCTCCCACTCCCCCTGCTTGTGTTCCCTCTCTAGCTGTGTCTCTCTCTGTCAAATAAATAAAATATTTTTAAAAAATAAAAATAAAATAAAAAATAAAAAGGTGCTCAGACTCATAAAATATCAGGAAAATGCAAATAAAACCACAATGAAATCCACATCCACTAACTGACAAAAATTAAAACACTGACTAGCTAAGTATTGGTTAGGGTGTATAACAATATAAACACTTAAACTCTCAGGTATACCAGGGAAAATAATTTAGCATTATCTTGTATAAAGATACACAAACTTCATAATCCAGCAATTACATTAATCCTACAATCCCTCTGCCTTGAATATCTTCTTTGTCCATCTTTGCATGGCCAAACCTTACTTTTCTTTCAGATACCCCTTCAGGAGGTAAAAGTAGTGTTTCTATGCTCTGAACTCCTACAGCACTTTATAAGTGTCTTGGTATATCAGTTTCTAGCCTGTATCATACCTATTTATATACATGTCTTATCTTCTCTAGCAAATTGTAAGCAAGTAGAGACAAAAACCTGCTTGATTTGTCTTTTAATCCTATAGCACTAGACACAACACTGCATATAGGAGCATATGGTAAAGACTCAAAGCTACACAATCAAGCTGTACAAAACCTAGCATTCAAAAGGCACTCAAATATTTGTGGAATGAAGAAAAATCTGCTTAGTGACTGAACCAACCAAGATTTGATGGGCATACAAAGCATGAACTAGCAGTGAAAGGAAAATCAGAACATCAATTTGTGTATCCCAAGTCCCCAGTCTGTTTTTCTCCCAGATTCCAGCTCGATGATGCATCAGGAGAACTAACTCTCAGCTACAAATGGGAATTACTGCCAACAAGGTGGACAAAGAAGGAGGGCAGGGCAGCAGGAGGTGGAAAAAAGAAAGAAGGTAACAAAGTAGGAGAAGGAAGAAATGGCAACACTGACTGGGGTCATCTTCTGTAAGAATTATGAGAGCAAGAAACTATAAGGAAGCAAAGAAAAACTTACAGACCTTTGGTAAAAAAGGCAGTGAATGATAGGACAACTTAAAAAGATGAGGAAAGCTAGCCAGCAATCGTTGTGCACTGGACACTTTTTTCCTTAAATTTATTACACAGTATTTCAGACATATAAAAAGACAAAGTATAACCAATACCTGTGTATACTCCACTCAGTTTAAGAGAGAAAGCACTAAGAGTTGAAGCCCTCTGTATCCTTCTTCCATTATATCCCCCTCCAACTTCCAGAGGCAACTGTAACCTGAATTTGGAGTGAGACATTCTTACTCATTTTTTTTTTTAAAGATTTTATTTATTTATTTGAGAGAGGGAGAGGAAGAAGCAGACTCCCCGCTGAGCAGGGAGCCTGATGCGGAGCTGGATCCCAGGACCCTGGGATCATGACCTGAGCCGAAGGCAGACGCTTAACCGACTGAACCACCCAAGCGCCCTTTACTCATTTCTTTATATTTTTACAGTGGTGCCATTTTTTCAAAAGTAGTGATAAATTTTGTGGCAAAGTGAGGAATCTCACCTAAATACACTGTCCATCATAAGAGACCCAGAATAAAAGGGAAAGTAAAGGAACAGTCGTAACAACTGACCAACTCTAAGACAAAAAAGAGATGGGGATTTAGAAGATGGATAGGTAATAGTTGAAGAGGAAAAAAGTGAAGGCAAACAGTAGTGAAAAAGAAGCAAAGCAAAAAAGAACAAAACTCAATTTTGATAAAGAGAAATAGCTGCCTCAGAAACTGCTACACTAGTTGCCTCTTAAACAAGTAATGAGTGAGTGAGTTCAGTTCACATACCCCATAAATCCACACAAACTACCTGTTAGGTACACCCTTCTACAACACTAGGGGTATATTGCCTCCGTGGAACATTTATTCTAATTGGGGAAAGGGGCAAACCAATGAGTAAGACATCAGATGTTCAGAAAAAGATAAAGCAGAGGACAGAAGGCAGAGTACTGGTGAGAAGAAGGAGCTGATTGCTATTTTATGTGAAAGTGGCTACAGAACCTCTCTCTGATGAAGTGACATTTGAGCAGAAACCTAGAGAAGTGGGCAATGTAGAAGGCTGTTTCAGGAAGAGTAACAGCAAATGCAAAGGCCTTGAGGTGGGAGCGTGCACAGCATTTAAGGAATTGTAAGAGGGCCAGCTGTGGCCGGGACAGAGCAGGCCATGAGAAGAATGAGAAGAGTCCATACAGACATGGTGATCAGAAGGGCATCCCACGTAGATCAGTACCAGAACTGAGACTTCAATTCAAAGTGAGATGCAAAATCACTGGAGAGTTTTCAGGAGAAAAGTAAAATGATCTGCTCTACATTTTATTTTATTTTTTTGCTCTACATTTTAAATAAGGTGATTATCACCTTATTGATGATTTAATTATCATAAATGTATCATTTAAACAGGGACACTTTGGTGAGTGGACAAGGGTGTTATTAGTAGTTACCTCAGGACAACAGACATTAACCAGATCTTACTTTTTTTTTTCAAGACCTTAATTTTAAAAGGCTTCTCTGCACAGCCAGTTGGAAGGGGTTCTTCTGGCCAAATCTGGAACAATTTGATCACAATATATAAGTTGTAAAAGATTACAACATAATGAAGTAAAAATCTCCAAGGCGACATTGTTAAACATAAATAAATAAAAAGGGAAAGTTCCTTCTTACAGCAGAAAGCCAACCAATAAATGTAGAAGGAAAGACAATTAGAAAACCATCATTTAGCAAACATCATAAAAGAAAATTGATTAGGGCAAGAGTCATCCACAGCTGCTAAAATTGGTAGGTGAATGCTTGAAAGTAATAGGATATTTTCACAGTCTCAGAATATATCCCCACAAGACACTAATTACAAAAGGAAAAATAATAAATTTATAATGGAGAAAACTGGCACACACCACCTTAACTTAGTAGTCAGAATTAACATTGCCAGTAATGGGACCAGTAACAGAATGTGCACCCTAACATGATACACAGAGAAGAACTCAGCATCCCTTCTTAAGTAGTACCACCCAAAGTGCATGACCTGAATCTATCATGAGCAAACATCAAACAAACCCAAATTGAGGGATAGACTACAAAATAACTGGCCTGTACTCATCAAGTTGTTAATGTCATAAAAATACAGAGTCAGGGGCACCTGGGTGGCTCAGTCAGTCAAGCATCTGCCTTCAGCTCAGGTCATGATCCCAGGGTCCTAGAATGGAGCCCCATGTCAGGATTCCTGCTCAGCGGGGAGTCTGCTTCTCCCTCTCCCACTGCCTGCCGCTCCCCCTGCTTGTGCTCTCTCTGTCAAATAAATAAATAAAATCTTAAAAAAAAAAAAATACAAAGAGTCAGGAACTGTCCTAGATTAAAAGAGACAAAAGACATGACAACTGAATCGATACACAATCGTGGATATTTTTCTGCTATAAAGGACATTATTGGAACAGTTGGCAAAATCTGAATAAGGTCCACAGATTAGATCACAGTACTGTGTGCTAAATTCCTAATTTTGATCAGTATACTACAGTTATGTAAGAGAATTTCATGTTTTGTTGTTTTTTTAAAGATTTTATTTATTTGACAGAGAAAGAGAGAGAGACAGCAAGAGAGGGAACACAAGCAGGGGGAGTGGGAGAGGGAGAAGCAGGTTTCCCGCGGAATAGGGAGCCCGACATGGGGCTCGATCCCAGGACCCTGGGACCATGACCTGAACCAAAGGCAGACGCTTAATGACTGAGCCACCCAGGTGCCCCGAGAATTTCATGTTTTTTTAAAAATATGCACCGAAGGGTCACCTGGGTGGCTGTCAGTTAAGTGTCTGCCTTCGGCTCGGGTCATGATCTCAGGGTCCTGGAATGGAGCCCCACATCGGGCTCCCTGCTGAGCAGGGGAGTCGGCTTCTCTCTCTGCCCCTCCCCCCACTCATGCACGCGCTCTCCCCCTCTCTCTCTTCTCTCTCTCAAATAAATAAAATCTTAAAAAAAAAAAATACACACTAAAGTATTTAGGTGTTAAGAGGCACTGCATCTGCAACTTAAACAGTTGTTTTTGTTTTTTTTTTAATCAAGTAGGCTCCACACCCAGCATGGAGCCCAATGTAGGGCTGAAACTCACAACCCTCAGATCCCAACCTGAGCTGAGATCAAGAGTCAGACACTGGGGTGCCTGGGTGGCTCAGTCGTTAAGCGTCTGCCTTCGGCTCCGGTCATGATCCCAGGATCCAGGGATCAAGTCCCACATCGGGCTCCCTGCTCTGCGGGAAGCCTGCTTCTCCCTCTCCACCTCCCCCAGCTTGTGTTCCCTCTCTCGCTTTCTCTGTATGTCAAATAAATAAAATCTTTAAAAAAAAAAAAAAAAGAGTCAGACATTTAACTGACTGAGCTACCGAGGCACCCCTTAAACAGTTCAGAAAAAAAAAATTCTAGGTGTTGGAGAGAAGAGGGAGAAAGGTAAAACAAATATAGCAAAATGTTAACATTTGAGTAATCTTGAAGAGTATTTAGAAATTCTTTGTAGTGTTTTTGCAAATCTTCGAGTCTGAAATTAACTATTTTTTATGAACAAAATACACATATACTTATAAAGTTTCTGTGTAGAGAACAGGCTGTGAGGGTGACAAGTGCAGAGCTGGAAGCAGGGCTGGACCAATTAAAAGGCTACTACAGATTAAGGACAGAGGTCGTGAAAGATGCCAAAGTAGAAAGCTCCAGAAATTGGTCCCTCCACCAAAAATAACTGTTGAGCTGGCAAGAAATGCTTGAACCAACTATTTTGGAAATCTGGAATCTAGTCAAACACCAGCAGCATCCAAGGGAATGCTTGATGAAGAAAGGAGCTGGTAAATTTTAGTGAATTTCAGCATTTGGCATACTATCTATCTTCCCCCAGCTCCCAGTCCCATGGCAGGCAGCTGTGGGGACAGTAGCCTGAGATCCTGTTGCAGGCTGCTGGTGTCAGAGTGGGCAATAGGGACCCTGTCCTCCAAAAATCAAGGTTATATGTTTTGATCACTGCTTTTGATTGCTGAAGAGTTGGCACACAGGCTGGCCATTGTTTTAACCCCTGTGCCAGAGGTGGCTTCCTCAGCAGAGTCAGACAAGGGGATTTAAAGAAACAGAACATTCTTTTTTCCTCTTTTCTTTTCTTCTTAGATTCAGGCATTTAAGAAAATTTCTGTCAAATCACCGGCTGACCATGGAGGTAACAGAAGAGACATCAGTGACCACATAAAACAAGGAACATACCCTTTGCAAAAATACTTTGGGAAAGTCACTAAACAAATGGATAATTTCAGTTTTAATCAAGTAACAACAGTAATCTCTAGGGAGGGAATAGAATCTGCTTTCCAGAGTTACCATATTACAATACTCAAAATGTCCAGTTCTAAACAAAAAATTATAAAACATATAAAAAGACAAAGGAAAGCATGGCCAATTCACAAGAAAAGAGAAATTGACAGAAACTATCCTTGAGCAAGCCCTGAAACTAGACTTAATATACAAACACCTTAAATATGCTCAAAGAGCTGAAGGAAACATGGACAAATAACTAAAGGAAATCAGGAGAACAATGTATGAACAAGTAAAGAACAGCAATAAAAGTTATAAAAAGGAAACAAATAGAAAATCTGGACCCAAAAGTACAATAGTTGGAATTAAAAATTTACTACAGGGATTCACATCAGATCAGCAGAAGAAAGAATCAGCAAACCTGAAGATAGCAAATTGAGATTACTCAGACTGAGGGGCAGAAAGAAAAATAAATAAAGAAAAATGAACAGAAACTAACAGGCCTATGATACACCATTCAAGTGTAACAATGTACATATTATGAGAGTTCTAGGAGAAGAGGGAGAGGAAGAGGCAGAAAAAATTTGAAGAAATAATGGTTAAAAGCTTTCCAAATTGGGATGCCTGGGTGGCTCAGTTGGATAAGCATCTGCCTTTGGCTCGGGTCGTGATCCCAGGGTCGTGGGATCAAGCCCCACATCAGGCTCCCTGCTCAGAGGGGAATCTGCTTCTCCCTCTCCCTCTGCCCTTCCCCCACTTGTGCTCGCTCTAATAAATAAATAAAATCTATTTTAAAAAAAAACAAAAAACCTTTCCAAATTGATGAGAGACATGAATCTACACATCCAAGGAGCTCAACAAACTTCAAAAGGATAAATTCAAAGAGAGCCACACCAATGTGCATTATGTACAAACTGTTGGAAAACAATCTTCAAAGCAGTAGAAAGGGACTCATCACATTTTGAGGGAACCTCAATGAAATTAAAAGTCAATATCTCATCAGAAACCATGGAGGCCAGAAGGCAGTGGGATGATATATGTAAAGCACTGAAACTAAAAACCAAGAATTCCAAAATGATGGAAAAATTAAACTATTTTTCAACAAAAGCTATGGGAGTTCATTTCTAGTAAACCAGCCCTATAAGAAATGCTAAAGGGAATCCTTCAGCCTGAAATGAAAGAACACTAGACGGTAACTCATAGTCGTATGAAGAAAAAAGATCATTACACAGGTCACATAGTATACTGATTTTTAGTATGTTTAACTCTTCTTTTTGTTTCCTATTTGATTTAAAAGACAAATGCATAAGGGTGCCTGACAGTGGAGCATGTGACTCTTGATCTCAGGGTTGTAAGTTTGAGCCCCATATTGGGTGTAGAGCTTACTTTAAAAAAAAAAAAAAAAGGACAAATGAATAAAACAATGATTATAAATCTATGGTAACAGGCACACAATGTATAAAGACATAACTGGTGACAATAACAACATAAAAAGTGGAAACAGAACTGGACAGGAACAGAGTTAATGTATGCTGTTTTTTAAAATTGAGATAATTGAAATATAACATTATATTAGTTTCACTTGTACCACATAATGATTTGATATCTATACATATTTATATCTATTGCAAAATGATCACCACAATAAGTCCAGCTGGTATCAAACCAAATTAGATTGCTATACACTTAGGATGGTTTTTTTGTTTGTTTTTTTTTTTAAGATTTTATTTATTTATTTGAGAGAGAGAGAATGAGAGAGAGCGAGTACATGAGAGGGGGGAGGGTCAGAGGGAGAAGCAGACTCCCCGCCAAGCAGGGAGCCCGATGCGGGACTCGATCCAGGGACTCCAGGATCATGACCTGAGCCGAAGGCAGTCGCTTAACCAACTGAGCCACCCAGGCGCCCTATACACTTAGGATGTTAACTGTAATCCCCACAGTAACCACCAAGAAAATAACTTTAAAATTATACAAAAAAAATAAAAAATGAAAAAATAAAGAAGGAATTAAAATGGTACCTTAGAAAAAAATCAAACACAAAAGAAGAGTAATTGAGGAACAAAAAATATATATATATATGACCTATAGAAAACAAATAGCACAGGGGCGCCTGGGTGGCTTAGTTGGTTGAGCGTCCAACTCTCAATTTCAGCTCAGGTCATGATCTCAGGGTTGTGGGATAGAGCCCTGCGTCAGTCACTGCGCTCAGCAGGGAGTCTGCTTGTCCCTCTCCCTCTTGCTCCTCCCCCACTGCTGTCTGTCTGTATCTTTAAAGTAAATAAAATCTTAAAAAAAAAAATAGCACAATGGCAGAAATTAGTCCTTCATTATCAGTAATCACTTTAAGTACAAATGGTTTAACTCACCAATTAAAGACACAGACTGGCAGAAAAGATTTTTTTTAATGACCAACCATATGTTGCTTACAGAAGACTCACTTTAGATACAATACACAAATAGGCTAAAAGTGAAAAAATGGAAGATCTTCCATGCGAATAGTAACCAAAAGAGACCTGCAGTGACTAATCAAATATCAAACAAAATAGAATTTAAGTCAAAAGTTGTTACAAGAGACAAAGAGGGACTTTTATATTGGTTTAAAAGACAATTTATCAAGAAAATATAATTATAGGGGCACCTGGGGGGCTCAGTCAGTTGTTTGCCTTTGGCTCAGGTCATGATCCCAGGGTACTGGGATCGAGCCCCACAGCTGGAAGCCTGCTTCTGCCTCTCCCACTCCCCCTGCTTGTGTTCCCTCTCTCGCTGTGTCTCTCTCTGTCAAATAAATAAAATCTTAAAAAAGGAAAATATAATTATAAATATGTACACACCAAGTAACAGACCCCCTGAATATAAGAAGCAAACACTGAAAGAACTGAAGGTAAAAAAAAAATAAAAAATTAAAAAATTAAAATTAAAATTAAATTTAAAAAAAAGAACTGAAGGTAAAAATAGACATTTCTACCACAGTGGTTAGAGACTTCAATACCCCCACTTTATTTTTTTTTATTTTTTATTTTTTATTATTATGTTATGTTAATCACCATACATTACATCATTAGTTTTTGATGTAGTGTTCCATGATTCATTATTTGCGTAGTAACACCCAGTGCTCCATGCAGAACGTGCCCTCTTTAATACCCATCACCAGGCTAACCCATCCCCCCACCAAATACCACTTTAAATAATGAGTAGGACATCTAGACAGAAGATCAATAAGGAAACAGAGGACTTGAACAACCTGAACAATTATAAATCAACTAGACCTAACAGACATATACAGAACACTTCAACCAACAACAGGAAAATATATATTTTCAAGTACACATAAAACATTCTCCAGGGTAGACCACATGTTTGGCCATAAACCAATCCTCAGTAACTTTTAAAAAATCTAAATCATACTGATTTTCTCTGACCACAATGGAATGAAGCTAGGATCAATAAAAGGAAAAGGAAAACTGTAAAATTTGCAAATATGTGGAAATAAGCAACACACTCTTAAACAACCAATGAGTGAAAGAAAAAAAAAATCACTAGGGAAATTAGAAAATACTGAGACAAATGAAAACACAATATACCAAAACTTATAGGACACCGTGAAAGCAATACTCGGGGAAATTCATAGCTGTAAATGCCTACATAAAAAGGAAGAAAGACTTCAAATAAAATAATCTAACTTTACATCTTAAGGAACTAAAAATAAACAAACAAACAAATAAACAAAATCCAAAACCAGCAGAAGAAAGAAATAATAAAGATGATGAGGGAAAAATGAAGTAGAAAATTAAAAAATAGTAGTGAATCCACAAAACCAAAAGCCTGTTCTTTAAAAAGATCAACAAAATTGACAAACTTTTAGCTAGACTGTCCAGGAAAAAAGGGGAGAAGACACAAATAAATAAATCAGAAATGAAACGGGCTATTACCACCAACTTTATAGAAATGAAAGGATTATAAGAGAACACTATGAACAATTTTACTCCAAAAAATAAGATAATTTAGATACAAAAATTTTTTCTAGAAACAAAATACCGAAACTGACTCGAGAAGAAATAACTAATCTCAACAGATATATAACAACAGATTCAATCAGTAATCAAAATCCTCTCAACAAAGAAAAGTCTAGAACAGATGCCTTCACTGGTGAATTCTACCAAACACTTAAAGAATTAACACCAATCCTACTCAAACTCTTCCAAAAAAAAGAGAACACTTTCTAACATTCTACAAGGCCAGCATTATCCTGACACCAAAGCCAGACAAAAAAAGCATGGGAAAAGAACACTACAGACCAATATCCCTGAATAAAGACACAAAAATCCTCAACAAAATACTAATCTAATAGCATATAAAAATGATTACACACTCGGGGCGCCTGGGTGGCTCAGATGGTTAAGCATCTGCCTTCGGCTCAGGTCATGATCCCAGGGTCCTGGGATCGAGCCCCACATCGGGCTCCTGGCTCAGCGGGGAGCCTGCTTCTCCTTCTCCCTCTGCCTCTCTCCCTGCTCATGCTCTCTCCCTCTGTATCTCTGTGTCTCAAATGAATAAATAAAATCTTAAAAAAAAAAAAAAAAATGATTACACACTATAACCAAGTAGGATTTTTCCCAGAAATACAAGGTGGTTCAACATAAGGAAATCAATGTAATATACCACATGATCATCTCAATAAACAAAGAAAAGGCACTGGACGAAATTTAACACACTTTCATGATAAAAACACTCAGCAAAACCTTGATGACATTATGCTAAGTGAAATAAGGCAGTCACATAAGGACAAATTTGTATGACTCCACTATATGAGATTCCTAGAGTGTCAAATTCATAGAGACAGAAAGTAGAACGGTGGTGCCAGGGACTAGGCGAGTTAGTGATTAATGGGTATAGAGTTTCAGTTTGGGATGATGAAAAAATTCTGGAGATGGATGCTGGTAATAGTTGCACAACAACGTGAATGTATTTAATGCCACTGAACTAACTGTATACTTAAAAATAGCTAAAATGGGGCTGGGTGGCTCAGTCGTTAAGCGTCTGCCTTTGGCTCAGGTCACGATCCCAGGGTCCTGGGATCGAGCACAGCATCGCCCTGCATTGGGCTCCCTGCCCGGCAGGAAGCCTGCTTCTCCCTCTCCTACTCCCCCTGCTTGTGGTCCTGCTCCCGCTCTCTCTCTCTGCCAAATAAATAAATAAAATCTTTAAAAAAAAAAATAGCTAAAATGGTAAATTTTATGTGTATTTTACCACGATAAAACACACACACGCACGCACGCACGCACACACAAAGAGCCAACTAGGAATAAAAAGAAATTTCCTTAATATTAAAAGGGCATTTATGAAAATTTCACAGCTCAGTAGTGAAAGACTGAAAGCTTTCCCTCTAAAATCAGGAATAAGGATACCCACTTTCACCACTGCTATTCGACAAATAAATAAATAAATAAAAATCTTAAAAAAAACAAACCAAAAACGGCTTGACAGTTCCTGAAAAAGTTTGGTATATACTACACACCTATTAGAATGACCAAAATCTGGAACACTGACAACACCAAATACTGACAAGGATATGGAGCAAAGGGAGCTCTCACTAATTTCCAGGAAGAATGCAAAATGGTACAGCCACTTTGGAGGACAGTCTGGCAGTTTCTTACAAAAACTAAACATACTCTGGAGTAGAGGGGGGTGAGAGGGATTGGGTGGCTGGGTGATGGACATTGGGGAGGGTATGTGCTATGGTGAGTGCTGTGTATTGTGTAAGACTGATGAATCACAGACCTGTACCCCTGAAACAAATAATACATTATGTTAATAATAAAAAAAATTAATTAAAAAAATAATAAGGCTGGGAAAATACCAGGAAAAAAAACACACACCAAAAAAACTAAACATACTCTTACTATATGATCCAGAATTGCATTCCTTGCTATTATTTACCCAAAGGAGTTGGAAACTATCTCTACACAAAACCCTGCACATGGATGTTTTATAACAGTTTTATTCATAACTGCCAAAACTTGAAAGGAAACAAAATATCTTTCAGTAGATGAATGAATAAACTGTGATACATCCAGACTAGACTACTGAGCACTAAAAAGAAATTAGCTATCAAGCCATGAAAAGACATGGAGGCATGTTAAATGCATATTTCTAAGTGAAAGAAGCTAATCTGAAAAGGCTACATATCGCATGATTCCAATTATATGACATTCTATAAAGGCAAAACTGGAGACACTAAAAAAAAAATCAGTGGTTGTCAGGGTTGGGTGGGGGTGGGGGAATGAATAGGCAGAACACAGAGGATTTTTAAGGCAATGAAACTACTCTGTATAATACTCTAATGATAGATACCTGTCATTATGTATTTGTCCAAAACTCTAGAATGTATACTACCAAGAGTGAACTCTAAGGTAAACTATGGACTTTGGGTGATTCTGATATGTCAATGTAGGTTCATCAATGTGGGTACAGAGTGTGGACCACTCTGGTAAAGGCTGTTGATAAAAGGGGAGAATATACATGTGTGGAGGCAGGGGGTATATGGCAAATCTTTGTACCTTCCTCTCAGTATTTCTGTGAGCCTAAAACTGCTCTAAAAGTCTTTAAATTAAAAAAAAAAAAAAAAAAGTTAAGCATAGAATTACCATATGACCCAGCAATTCCAGGCCTAGAAATATATCCAAGAGAAATGAAAACATATGTCTGGTACAGCAGAGTGATTATAGTCAATAATACTGTGTTGCATATTTGAAAGTTGCTAAGAGAGTAGATCTTAAAAGTTCTCACTCATCACAAGAAAACAATTTTTTTCTAACTATGTATGGTGAAAGATGTTAACTAGACTTATCGTTCTGATCATTTTGCAATTTATACAAATATTTAATCATTATGTTCCACACCTTAAACTAGTACAATGTTATATATCAATTATGACTCAATTAAAAGAAATCTACACAGAAATTTGTACACAAATGCTTATAAACATTTCATGGTCATCTCCTTTTTAAACACAATGACACATTAGCATTATTCATAATAGTCAAAAGGTGGAAACAATCCCTACATCACCAATGGATGAACAGATAAACAAGCTGTGATATATATACATATGATGGATTATTCAGACATAAAAAGGAATGAAATACTGAAGTACTGATACATGCTACAACATGAATGGATCCTGAAAACATGATGCTAAGTGAAAGAAGCCAAACACAAAATGTCAGACATTGTACGACTCCGTTTATATGAAATATCCAGAATAGGGAAATCCTTATAGACAGACTGCCAGGGAGAAAGGGGAGGGGGAAATGGGGAGCAACTGCATAAAAGGTACAGGGTTTTCTTTTGGTCTGATGAGGTGGTAGTCGCACAACACTGTGAATATACTAATAACACTGAATTGTTCACATTAAAATGGTTAATTTTTATGATGTGAATTCCACCTCAAATTTAAAAAAAAATGAAAGATGGAAAATTCTTTTTAAACTACAAAATTTAGGCAACCCTCTTGGGGCCCCTCCCTCTTCAGGAGCTTTGTACTCTCAATAAACCTTGCTTTGCTGCCCACCATAAATAAACAAACTAAACTACAAAATTTAATCTTTACTTTTTTTTTTTTTAAGATTTTATTTATTTGACAGAGAGAGACAGAGTGGGAGAGGGAACACAAGCAGGGGGAGTGGGAGAGGGAGAAGCAGGCTTCCCGTGGAGCAGGGAGCCCGATGTGGGGCTCGATCCCAGGACCCTGGGATCATGACCTGAGCTGAAGGCAGACGCCTAACGACTGAGCCACCCAGGCGCCCCAACCTTCTTTACTTTTTAAAAAAGATTTTAATTGAGCGAGAGAGAGAGCCCTTTTTAACTTTAATAACAGCTCTATTTTGATACAGTTCATATACTATACAATTCACCCATCTAAAGTGTATAGTTCAGTTGTCTTTAGTGTAGTCACAGAATTGTGCAACTATCACAATTTATTTTTATATATGGATGTATGCATTTTAAGTAATCTCTATACCCAATATGGGGCTCAAACTCATGACCCAAGATCAAGAGTCACATGCTCTAACGACTGAGCCAGGCAGGTGCCCCTCACCACTATTTTAGAACATTTTTATCAACCCCACTATTTTAGAACATTTTATGAACCCCCTCCCCACAAAAAACCCAGTACCATTAGCAGTCACTCCCCATTACCTCTTTCCCCAGGCTCTAGTCAACCACTATTCTACTTTCTGTCTCTCTAGGTTTGCCTATTCTGGACATTTCATAAAAGTGGAATCATATGTTGTGTGGTCTTTTCTGACTGGCTCCTTTTACTTAGCATGTTTTCAGGGAATTTCCTTTATTTTAACTATAAAATTTGTCCCATGTATTAAAATGTAAGGACAAAAGTAAGAACATTAAAGAACCACTTAGAAAAAGAACATTACTGAATACAATGGCAGATCAAGAGTCCAAAACAGAAATCCAGTTAAGATGAATCTTTATAAAATATAAATCAATAGATTTGAAGTGAAACCATTATAAGATGCAGCAAAAAATGCAAATTAGGGTAAAATGAATACATTAGGGAATATATTTTACAAAACAAATACCTTGTCAAAGAGAACCTCTTCCCTAAAAAGGTGTA
Organism: Phoca vitulina; assembly: GCF_004348235.1. Classification (NCBI taxonomy): domain Eukaryota; kingdom Metazoa; phylum Chordata; class Mammalia; order Carnivora; family Phocidae; genus Phoca; species Phoca vitulina. The sequence continues at coordinate 19,774,342 of NW_022589726.1, read as the reverse complement.
GGAAAATTAATTACGAGGTTTAATTAAAGGGAGAAACACAAAGAGCAAAGAATCACTGTCTTTGTGTATGAAAACTCCTCCAGTCAGTGCTTCTTAAAATGTGGTTGTTGGACTACCTGCATCAAAATCTAAGAACTTGTTTTAAAAATCAGATTTCTGGCCTGTGCCCCAGAAAATCACTGAAGATGAGGCCCTGGGAACTATTTTTTTTTTAAGATTTTATTTATGTATTCATGAGAGACAGAAAGAGAGAGAGGCAGAGGCAGAGGGAGAAGCAGGCCCCCCGCAGAGCAGGGAGCCTGATGCGGAACTCGATCCCAGGACCCCGGCATCACGAACTGAGCCGAAGGCAGACGCTTAACTGACTGAGCCACCGAGGCGCCCCTGGAAACTATTTTTAATGGGTACTCTGGATGACTCTCATGAACACAAAGTCTGAGAACTGATATCTAATTAATACAAGTTAACACAAATGATTACATATGTATCAGAGTCAAGAGAAGAGGGACAGGAGCAAAATGCATAAAAAAGAGGAAGGTGAAAAAAACAAAGAAAAATACTTCAAATTTTGGCACACTGTGCTCTAGGGAAAACAAAGTGATGTTTGAAAACTCTTGTAGAACTGATGTTGGAAAAAATTCTAAATGTGTAAATACACAAACCATTGTGCTAATACCAGTGAAGACCACTCAGGGTATGACATAGGAAAGCATTTTTAAATTTAAGGTTGCCTGGTACAGAAAGCACATAACATGCACAGAATGTTTGTTGACAATGTCAACTATTTTTATAACAAGTACAGTTATATTTAATTATCTTCATCCTCTGATAATCCAGAGAAAACCAAACTTTTTGCTGTGTTAGTTTTTACATGAACAACAGCATGAATTGTCAAATATTATGTCAACTGCTGTGCAAGCTCAGGGTTGGGACATTTACTTTCAGACCAAGATCATCTGTATTTTTAAGGGCAGACTTATGTAAACAAGGACAGGCAAAACTAGAGTTAAATTTCTCAACACTAAGAGCATTCCATGATAGCGCTTAAATTTCCCTGAGAATCACTAAAATATGTATACAAGGATAGCCTTTATTATTCTAACTGTAAGCAAAGATTCCTGAAGATGAAGTATTAAGTTCTAACTCATTAATTTACTTCACTGAGGAAAATCCATTTTGGTGTAGCAGGCATAAAGACAAGAATTTTACATTACATAACTCTCAAAGGATCTCACTATCAGAATACAAAATTTGTCTACCTTCCCCATAAAAAAACATCTTTCCCCTATAAACTCATAAATTCAAACTGACGTTCTAAAGTCTCTTTTGCCTCACTTATTTAGACTGAGCCTTATAATGCATTTGGAAACCCAATTATATTCCATGTAATCCTAAGGTGCAGATGTTTCAACATTTCCAGACATGATTCTTGTACATCTCATAAATGAAACTATACTGGAGGAATGAAGTAGCTAATGCATGCAAACAAACTACATGGGAAGTTATGCTACTTTCATAGGAGATTTTTATTTATTATCAACATTTGACTTGATACACCAAAGTCTAGAAGTATCTAAAAGTTCTCTGATACTTTTTCTTTTTGTAGTTTATGTTTCAAAAGGCAGACATCCCACAATCAATCCTTAACGGCTGGCTAAGGCAGATGTGTGGACTTCTTCACCAAGGTCTCACATTTCCTTCCAAAAAGCAGTCAACCAATATTCATCATTAACCCCATCTCCCAACTCCCCAGACATCCCTAACATGCTCAATGTGGCCCCTTCACACACTTCCAGTCCAACCTACCCACACATACACACACACCATCCGTCTCCAAGTCTCCCACATTGGCACAACAAACAGCCTCTCAACATTCATCTGTTTTGCTAACCAAGGGCCATTCTTGCTTCTTCCACTGATCCTGCACAGACTTGACACTACCTACAATCTCTTGTTCCATTTCTCCCACAATAGTCACTATTCAAAGCAACAAAGAAACAAGTCAATGTTCCCTAACCGCAGACAGCTTATTTAACTAAATACCTCCCTCCATCCCCCCACCCCCCCGCCCATTCTCTTTCCTGCTTTTGTTATTTAGAAGGTGCAGGGTCTGGGAAAAATCTCACTCACCTCATGCTATAGGCACCAGCACCCAGTTCCTGGCCGATCCCGGACAGACTAGCATCAAAGTCCTGCACCAGCCCAGATTCAATCACTTCATCGGCCAGAGGCAGCTTCAGAGCCCAGGCCATGCTGGCTCCTTCCTTGCCCCAGGAGACACCGTTTCTTGTACAAAGGCAAGTAGTGTGATTCTACCCAATGGGGCCAAGACTGTCGAAAACTCCAAACCAAGATCTCCCACGCAGTTCCCACTGGCCAACCCCAAGCCTGAACCGCACTGCCCGCACAACTAATTTGCCGTACCCTCGGCTCCTAGCTCCTGCCTCGACTTCCAAAATCCCTCCCACCCAGCTCTCTGGAGCCGCGCGCGGGCCCCTTTGCTTAACTATTCCAGATTCCCCTGAGGCAGCCCTGGACTCCCGTACTCTCAATCCTTGGGCTCTCCCCTTGAGCTCGTGGTGGTCACTCGCTGCCTTCCAAACAACCAGCAGCAGAGACCCGCTGCCTACCCGGCGCTCCCACGCCGCTTTCGCACCTTTTCCCCCGGTCCCCTTCTGCGGGAAGCCCCCTCCCTCCGGGGGCCCGCTCTCTCTTTCCCCTCCAGGCCTCGCTTCCGGTCAGTCCCACGATCACTTCCGGTCACCCCCTCTCAACCCCAAAGCTCTTAGAACCAAATCCAGGTCTCCGCCGAGCCAACTCCCCGCCCTCTGCAGTCCCCCACGGCCTCGGAACATGGAAGGGGAAAGTCCAGCACCGGCTGGAAACCCAGACTAGCCAGGGTCCTCCACCGCCCGCCGCCCCAGCGCCAACCAATCATGGCGCCCTCTCCCTTTGCGGGTCCGGAGAACGTGACGTCACCCCGTGGCTCGCCAATGAGGAAGAGAGTTCGTGGGCTTCGGCAGTGATAATAGGCTAGCTGCGCGACGGCCCCCCGCCCCCGGAGATGGGCTGGGCGGTCTAGGAGAGGACCCAGCGTGCGTCAGGTGTCTCCTGTTTAAATGGCCCTCTCTGTGGCTACCTGAGGACTACCTTCCGCCGTGTACCGAGTCCGCACTCTAAGGCGTGGGTGGAGCCTTCACTCTAGTCTTACCGAACCCACCCCTAGCCCTGGAGGATTCAGCACCGTTTCCTCGGCGCTCCCTGTAGGTGCTCCTTTGCTCCTGGAATACTCTCTCTGCTTAAACTCACCTCTCCGAAGGTCAAGACTCTGCTTATCCTCATCCTTCGCATTCTCCCTAATGCATTTGAACAGGAAAGCATGAGATAGGTGAAAGTTGGAGTTTTTTAAAAAGTCGTGGTCTGAATATTAGGATTTGGGCTGGCGTCTTCACTTACTAGTTTGGTGAATTTCGAATAATCGCTTAATCTCGTTGAGATTTCGATTCCTCATTTGAAAAGTAGGGATAACCATCCCTGCTTCACCTTCCTTCGCTGTTTATCGAGCATCAACTATGTACCAGGAACTTTATGACATTATTAGTAATCCTCAAGACAATCTTGTAATTAGAATTATAGTTCTAAAGCTAAGTATGATGACCCTCATTTTACCAGTAGGGAAAGAAGCCTACGAACTGAAATTTGCCAGAGCTAAATTGCTGTGCCAACTTCAGAGCTGATTCCAAAGTCTGATATTTTTTACTATAAAATATTGCCTATATGTTAAAGTATTGGTTCATTGTTGTATTCCATTGTTGAACTTTTTACAGTTTGTCTTGAGTCGTATGTATCTGCCTTTTACACTAGACTGTGATTTCCTAAATAAGAGAAAAAAATCTTTTCCAGGCTTGTGTTCTACATATCTCCTAGTATAGTTTCTGCATTCAGTAGGACTTTAAAAAAAAATGCTTATTGAATTAAGAAAGGAAAGAGGCTGGGCACCTGGGTGGCTCAGATGGTTAAGCATCTGCCTTCAGCTCAGGTCATGATCCCAGGGTCCTGGGATCGAGTCCCGCATCGGGCTCCCTGCTCCTCGGGAAGCCTGCTTCTCCCTCTCCCACTCCCCCTGCTTGTGTTCCCTCTCTCGCTGTCTCTCTCTCTGTCAAATAAATAAATAAAATCCTTAAAAAAAAAAAAAAAAGAAAGGAAAGAGGTTGACATGAAGTTTAACAGCATGCCCCCAGTTTCAGCCACAAGATTCTCTCTTTGAGGGCTCTAGGCTTACCTTAATAAGCCCTGGCATCCAAGTCTTGGTTCCCTGGGACATCTAATGTCTCTTCAAGCCATTTCTTCTTCCCTTGAGCCAGTTTTATCTGAAAACATGTGTCTATAAGTAAACCAACTGGTCCTGGGCTCAGAAACCAAAAGAGAGATGCCATAATCAAAATCCTTTGTAAACAAACATTATATCCAGAGTATTTTTACACACCTGTTAGGTGGAACCATGCCTCCTTGAATTAACAGCTCCATCACTACATGCATAATCTGGGCAAGTAACTTTAAATCTCTGATGTTATAATGAGAGACTTGTATTTACTGAGCCCTTCCTCAGGGCAAGCCCTAACTAGGTGCTTTATGTATAGAAGCTCATTTAATTCTCACATCACTCCTGTAAGAAAGGTACCATGATTAGATTCATTTCATAGATAAGGAAACTGAGACTTAGAAAAATTAATTGGCTTGTTCAGGGTCACCCAGTTTACGAGTGGTGAAGCCTGACGATCTCACAGTCTAGACATCTAACCATCGTGCCACTCTGTCCCTGTGGATGGTTTTAACCTAAAAAAGATCTGTTTCCTACCTATTCTTTTCAGAGGTGAATCTTGAAGCTTGTGGAGGTGAGAATATTGAATTATCAAAAACTGCACACATGAAGATGTCTTGGATGAAACATTTGTTTAATATGGAGAAAAATAGCTCAAAGTGAATGGATTTAAAATAAAACAAGGGGAGCACCTGGGTGGCTCAGTCGTGAAGCCTCTGCCTTTGGCTCAGGTCATGATCCCAGGGTCCCGGGATAGAGCCCCACAACGGGCTCCCTGCTCAGCAGGAAGCCTGCTTCTCCCTCTCCCACTCCCCCTGCTTGTGTTCCCTCTCTTGCTGTGTCTCTCTCTATCTAATAAATAAATAAAATATTAAAAAATAAAATAAAATAAAACAAGGAATATTCATATTAGATGTTTGGAAGAGATAATTACCATATCCAGGAATCTTATGGAGCCCTGTCCTCTGGAAAATATTTAGAAAAAGACGGACTTGTCTTTCTCAGAAATGTTTGAGCTTAAGTTTAAATTCTGAACCAAAATAAAGGCCACAAAAATCCTCCTTACCATTTATTAATTCTAAAATAAACTGGGGTAAGATGAGAAGTAATTCCTAAGCCTTGGCCCCTCGCAACTGGAATGCAGATCAGTCTTGAGATTTATGTCTGTGAGCCCAGATCCCCCTGTGGGGAAAAGATTTTACAGATTGTTTACCCCTGGAATGCTGTGACTGGGGGGAGTGGACTTTTCCCTTCCTCTCTCTTTCCCAATGTAACTAAAAGTGAAACTGGAGTGCCAGGGCTGGAAACAGGGATTTCAGGGACAGCCCTGGGAGCTCTGCTTCCAAGAAAAGATCACCAGGTATTCCCCTGGAAATCCAGCACCACCTATCAATAAACCAAATTTTGTATGGGTAAATTCATCCCACAACAAAAATCATGGTTCTTATTAGATATAGTAAATATGACTAATTAATTAGAGCACCTGTGACACAGAGCTCCAAATTCAGTATTCTGGACCACTGGGTGGAGTTAAGGCTTATCTGTAAAGGGTTCATTTCCCTAGATTAGGTCCCAAAACTAGACACTGTTTAGATGGATCTGAAGGGGTTCAGAATGAGCCTCCCCAAAATGTGCATTTTTGGCTTGTGGATTAATTTGAGCTGAAGTCAATCAAGGCCTGAAAGGCTAAGGAAAAGATTTTATCTTCCCTTTAACTGCCTAAAATAATTTAGATAGAGGGCCTAGTCCAGGAAGAGAACTATCATCAGAGATAACTACAAAGAAGATGAGCTAAGTATGGTAGCTATGGGAAGCTCAAGGGCCTGTTTGTTCAGATTCCTTTCTGGCTCCATTGTCTCTGCATGCCATGGCAAACATTTGCTTGCCAAACATTTGCTCTTCCCATCTTCCTGTAAATTATCTTCCTCCCCTTTAAAGTCTCAGGCCCCAACCCCCTTCCCCATAGCTCAGGATGCCATATAAGCCTCAATTGCTTGACCACTTGTGGGTCTCATAGTCTTATGGGGCTGTTGTACATATGTAATTAGATTTGTTTTTTTCCTGTTAAGTGTGTTTTATGTCAATGTAATTAATAGACCCACCAAAAGAACCTAAAAGGGTAAAGGAAAAATTCTTCCTCTTCTACAGAACACAGCAGAGCTGACCCTGGGTGGTAAAAAGATGTGGAAATCCTACCAATAAGATCAGGACAGAAAAGCAATTCCCAAGTCCCATCCTGTATGGGGTAAAGTTAAGCACACAGGCTTTAGAGGCAACTTACCTGGGTATGAGACCTGGTTCTGCAGCTCACAAACAAAGCAACCCTAAGTAGATTCCTCATCTTCTCTGTGCCTCAAGTCCTTATCTATAAAATGGGTATAATAGTGGTTCTTACTTTACAGAATTATGGTGAGAATTAACTGACATAATGCATGTTAAGTGCTTAGAAGAGTACCTAGAACATAGTTGTGATCAGTAAGGGTTAGCTATTATGATTGACAAAAAGGGGACCCTAGCACCTGTCCTGCCTACTTCTCAAGACAAAACAATTCTCTCAGAGGCTTGAGGGCTCAAGCTTCTGGGTCAGCACCCATCCATCCCTTAGGCTTCCCTTCTCACTCAAATACTGAAGTCAGTCACAGTTGCTGGGTTCCCCAGTCAATTAGTGGGCATTTTCTTCTAGATACAGGAAGAAACCATTAACCAGGCAGGCTTTGTTGAGGGACTGACCACCTAATTTTAACTCTTCACATTTTCCTACATCCCCCCAGACAAGCCTGTGAGCCCCAATCTGGCTTCTTTGAAGGACTCTGTAGTTGAGAGAAAAGGAAATCAAAACCTTTCATAGCCATGCAGCTCCAGGCAACTTCTGGTTGCCTGCATCTCTTATCTGTAATCCAGAAACCAGCCCACATCTTCTCCAGCCCATAAAAGATCAGTTCCCTCTTCACAGCAGTCCTCAGCACAGTGGACATCTGCGATATTGTGATTTATAAGAAATATATATATATATATATAGTGTATTATATGTGTGTGTGTATATATATGTGTATATGTGTGTATACACATATGTGTGTGTGTGTTTATATATATATATCCAGATGACCAAAACATAGTCTCATATATATTTGGTCTTCACCCACAGTTCCTGGCTCACAGCTTCCAAAACCCTTGGAGTTTCCTGAACAATAGAGCTATGGGAGCATCTTTTGTGATATTTTGTCTCTGTCCTCAGTTCCTGAAAATGCTTCAGAGCCATGAAGGTGAAATGGGTGTCTTGTTATTCATAACAAGCTCCTTTTCACCACAGCTGTGTTTGTTAATGAAGGTGGCTTTTGGAAAACACTTAAGGATGGGGGCTGGTTGCCAGGGAAACCAACCATGAATAGTGGGTTGGAACTTTCAGTCCCACCCCCTGATTTCTGGGAAAGAGAGAGGGGCTAGAGTTTCAATCAATCACCAATGACCAATGAGTTAATCAACCATGCCTATGTAATGAAACCTCTATAAAGATCCCAACGGAGGGTGTTCAGAGAGCTTCCAGGTTGGGAAATAGAACCGTTCCATGTGCCACTGCGCCAGGGCCCCAAGCTCCATGAACACTGAAGCTCCTTTGTTCTGGACCTTGCCATATGTATTTCTTCATAGGGCTGTTGATTTGTATCCCTTAATAACCTTTGTAATAAAGCAGTAATCTAGCGAGTAAATGGGTTTCCCTGAGTTCTGTGAGCCATTCTAGTAAATTAATCTAGAACCCAAAGAGGGGGTCATGGGAACCTCTAATGTATGGCCAGTTGGTCAGAAGTGTAGGTAACAACCTATACTCACAATTAGCATCCTGTTGGAAGGGGACCGTTGGAGCCTCCAATCTGTAGCTGGTCAATCAGAAGCACAGGTAACAACTTGGGCGTGTGATGGTATCAGAAGTGGAGGGTGGTCTTGTGGGACTGAGCCTTTTACCTGTGGAATCTGATGCTATCTTCAGGTAGATATTGTCAGAACTGAACTGAATTCGTGGATACCTTGTTGGTGTCTGAGCATCGCTTATTGGTGTGGGGAAGCCTCCACACACACGTCGGAATTGAGTCCAGAAACCCAAAAGAACATCTCAGACCTGGGAATAGAAATTGCAGTCCTCCACAAAACCACCCCTCTTCGTTCCAGGCTGTCCTGGGCCAAACGCCAGGAACCACATTCAACTGGTTTGAGCCAGAGAGATCAGCTTCTACCAACTCTTCTGGTGGGAGCTGCTGGGAGCTGCGTTTCTCAGGTCAGGGCCAGTTGCTGCCCAGATTCCATTCACTCCCACATATCACAGTCTAAACCCTGCATAGCTAAGCAGAATCCTCTATACCTGCTTTCTCCCAGGAGTGTGATGTCAGGAACTCAGCTCTCATTATTTCCTTGAAGGAGAGGACAGGAAACACATTCAGTCATCTATCTGATGTTCATCAAGCACCTACTGTGTGCCCCTGGCCTGGGTACTGAGGAGTCCCAGCCTAGTGTGGACAGCTAATATTAGGGTTGTGACATCTACGCAGAGGTAAGCGCTGGCTTCAGAAAAGTCAAATGACTTTTCTGCCCCATTATTTCAGAGTGCTATAAAGCTCCTCGGATCCCTAAGCCCTACATCAGAATGTTGGACACCTTTTGTCCCTTGGGCAGAGGTGGAGTGGTAGAGCATGATCTAGAATCCAGCACAGGGCCTGGCTCAGGGATGTTGATTGGGTGGAATCAGAGGTGATGCCTTGCTCTCACCAGTTTAGATGATGGAGCCCAGACCTTATCAATACCAGGTAGGTGGAAGGGGGAGAAGAGGGGGTGCAGGGGTGCATGGCATGAACCCAACTCCTAGGAGGTAGACAGGTAAAGAGAGGGGCCCATATTGCAGTCACGCTCTCCCTGCTCTAAGCCCAAGTGCCAGGTCTGCCCCTAACATTTGTAGGCCTAAGGAAGAGCACAAATGAAGATCCACTTGCCACACAGCTAAATTTGTATCAAGTCTAAGTTAACTGTGAATGATCTAGCCTTGTATCATGATAAGCATACCTTCATAATAACCTGAAGTTCTGTGTTAGAATGTTCCGCAGCCTTGGTCCCCAGCCTACAGTCTGCCTTCTATTCCCTCCCGGCACACCCACCTCACACAGCAAAGGGCTTTGTGGGTATTTATAAACACTCCAGCTTGTATATCCAAGCTCCATCCACTCAGCTCTCTGACAAATAGCTGCCCCTTGGCCACCTCTTGGGCCTAGGAGTGTGCACGCGAACAGCACAGTCTGTCAAGACCCGGAGAAGAGAGGTCGGAAAGTGGGCTTTGCAGGGAATTCCGAGGTCCTGGAAGGAGAAAGGGCACATCCTCTTGACCCTGCATTCCGTGGGGAGGATCCTGGCTGGAGGGTCACGGCAGGGCTTTCTGAAGTGAGAGGCCAGGGCACTAACGCTCGCCCTCCTGCAATGGGGTTTTCCAGGCTACGAGCTCTGATGGCAGAGTAGCTCCCCGGTACTTGTCTGGCTCCTCCCTATCAGCCCCTGAGAGGCGAAGGATCAACAAGCAGACCCGTACAAAAGAAAAATACTGTTTATTCCACACAACTACATCAAGTGCTTCATCCCCATTCTTCCCTCCCCACCCCTCACTCCAGCCCTCAGCAGGCTTTGCCCCTTGTGGGGGGACAGTCAGAACCTCAGTGTCAGAGCCTGGCCTATGAGACAGAAAGGAAATCTAGGCATAGGAAGGTGAGTGGGTCCAAGGGCACAAAAACGTCAGGGTTTCTCTCATTCCAGATTCAGGCGTGTTCCTCAATCCGCTTGGCCAAATTCTTCCCTGGGCCCCCACTAGATAAAATGCCGTGGATAGCGCAGGGTCAAAGACCCCAGCTGATTCACTGGGCCACAGAAAGTTTTGGTCTTTCTTTCATTTAAAACAAAAACAAACACCACCACACGCAGACAGTGAAATCGTTTCTGCCCTTTCTCCTGCCTAAGCTCTGGCTCTGTCCAGAAAGGTGCTTTCAAAACAAAAGTTATATAAACTCCCTTCAGAGCCTGGTGCTACCAGAAACAAAGCAGAAAACCCACCTCGGGTACAGACAGCTGCTCCCCGAGGGTCCGACATGGGAGAGCAGGAACAGAGACAGCAAGCCGGTGAGCTCTGCCCTGGGCCATTTCAGGGATACTCTGCACCCCCCTGCCTGGGGAATTCAGCCCGCAAAAATCCTGTCCCTCGGAAAGACCTACCCATCCTTCCTGGAGAGGAGAAAATGGTTTCATTCGAGCCCAGCCTCGGGAAGACAGATTTAGAAAAGGGAGGAGCTGAGAAAGCATGGCCAGGCCTAATTTAGACCAGAACTTCATTATCTTTTTCCTTCCGCAGACCAGGACAGATGGGTTCCTCCTGCAGCTCCAGGGCCACGGCCACGGCCATGGCCACACCCTGGATTATATGCTACTCCCAGGGCTCCAGCTGTGACCCACTTGTCTCTCCCAAAAAAAGCAAGCATATCTGAACGCAAGTGTTTGAGGGTGAAAACCTGTCTCTCTCTGATTTATTGAAGGGTAAGTCACTGAATCCTTTGCCAACCCCAGTACTTTAACTCTTCTTACTGAAAACTTGCTTAGCACACCTCTCCCAAGCCAGTTCATCTCATGCAGACAGGGTGGATAACCCTAAACTTGAGTCTGACGCCTCCCCCCGGGAGACATAGTCTCTCCTGGGAGGCCGGGGCAGGCAAGGTACCTGCCTGCTTCCTCATTCTCACCACACTCGGGAAGGTTTGGTTGGTCCAAACATAGCGGGGCAGGGGTGTATGTGTGTGTGTGTGTGTGTGTGTGGCAATTTGACACACAATTGTCCTCTCACACTCTGGCAATGTAGGGCCTGCCAGGGACCAGTCGTAGGCAGGAAATGACAGCAAGCCAGAGGAAGCTAGACCAGGAGGTGGCTCTGCCACAGTGACCAGTGGGGGTGGGGATGGGCCCTGGCCTCACAGCCACTTCATCGGGGTATATCTTGTGAGGTGTGGAGCTGGGCGGCTGCTATGGACCTGGCTCTGTGACTTGTGCCCCTTTAGGGACGGTCTCCTGGGTTCATCTAAGCCAACCTCTCAGTGCTCTCCTGACCTCCCAGAGTGAGACACTGAGTTCCAGGGGCTGTCCAGCCACCGTGAGGCTGGGAAACTCACTTAGCAGCTTGGGTGAGACGCCAGCCCTCAACGTGCCACAGCTGTCCTTTCTACAGGGGACGCCCATCCTGCCTCAGGGGGCTTCTTGACTGGGGGCGGAGGGGGGGAGCGGGGATTGTTGGCACAAACACGTGATCTAAGACTTTGGACAAAATAAGATTTCTCCTCCAGTATCCAAGGCTCAAAGTCTCAAAGAAAATTAAGAGTTAAGTCACCTTCTGCAAGAGACCTTCCTGGGCTGCCACCAGTCCTTTCTGGGTGTTGGCCTTTTCCCCGGGCCCTTGCTGTTTGGTTTAGTGTTTCATTTGCCCCTTCTGAGAAGGCCCGGCACTGGGTTGGGGGTGGGTGGGAGGACAAGAGAAAGAGAGAGTCAGCATTCCTTCCCTCATTTTTCTCCAGGGTGCTGCGAGCTTGGGCAATGGGATTTTCCAGGCTGCCAGTTCTTTATCCCTCACTGTTTAGTGGGGGAGACAGCCATGGGCAGAGATTAGATTAAAATCTGGGAGGATGGGCTTATTTACTAAGTTCCCAGCGTGCTGTACACCCAGGTCAACTCCAGGACAGCTAGAGTTCAAAGCTGCTTCCTTCCACCATGGATTACAAATGAAAAGGTTCCGCTTTAGTGCAATTTCCCCCCAAAAGGAATCAGGAAGAAGTGGGAAAGGAGATCACGTGTTCTGGCCCCAGGGCTGCGGGAACCTTCTGACCTTGAAGGCAAGGCAGACACTGAGCCTGACCTTCTGAGCAGCTCATCACACTTTTCAGAATTGTGCCTCTTGGGTCCTTTCGGGGGGGGGGGGGGGGGCCTGCAGGCACAGGGTGGGAGGTGAGGCTGCAGTCCCTGCCACACTTACACACAGGAGCAAAGGGGAAGAGAGGGCCAGAGAGAATGCCATCAAAAACAAGAGCTAATGGCCAGGGGTCCTTCGGGGGCTGTGGCAGCCCTGCCCCAAGGACGGGGGGGTGTCTGGTTCCCAACCAGAATTCACCCTTCGAAAACCACATTAGCAAAGTGCTTCTTTAAGTGAGGGAGGGGTCCCTCGGCATGACCGGCCCGAGCCTGGAGCTCTCCGGTGGGCCCCTCTGCCCTCCCCATGCTGTGAGATACGTGGAGGAGAGGAGGGAGGCAGCGGACACACATGCACACGGTGGAGTCTCGCGACCCAGGACAAGCACAGCTGCGCGCCACACTGTGACAGGTGCTGTCACGGCGGTGGCTGCAGCCAGGTGCCAAGGGAGAAGTACAAAGTGCTGGAACGCAGGGCTGGGGGCTGAGCCCTAAGGGATCTGAAAGACATTCAGCTTGCTGGTGTTCTTGAGCGTCTGGCGCCGATTGCAGAACCAGACCCGCACCACCTCCCGGTCGTAGTTGAGCTCCTTAGCAATCTCGGTGATCTCCTGGCCTGTGGGCAGTGGGTTCTTCTCGAAGTAGGCATTCAGGGCCTCTATGGCCTGGGGGGTGAAGGAGGTGCGGCGTTTGCGTTTCTTGGAGGGCTCACCTCCCACAAACTCCATCAGGTTCTGCTGCCCTTCCTGGTTCCGGAGTTCGGCTTCATTCAGCCACTTTTCCAGCACTGGCTTCAGCTTCTGGGCACTCTTGGGCGTGATGTCCAGCTTCTCGAACCTGTGGGTGACCCGAGCCCAGGGAAGGGACGGTGAGAATGTCTTATTCCTCACACTGGGGTGGGAGTACACTCCGCAAGGGGCCGCTCCTCTCAGGCCTGGGGACACTGGACTAAATGTTCCCCTCACCACCCCCACCAAGACCACCCTGGCCCAGCCAAGCCCGGACCCCTCAGACTGTCCTGCATCCCAGGTCATACCAGGGAGACCACTCCCATGGCCTCAGTTCAGTGGTGCAAGGATAACAGCGCAACTGCTGTATGAACAGCTCTTCCAGAACGTTCACACCCAAGTGAGTGAGGTCCTCTGAGGAGTTGTCTAGAGAGGCTTTCAGAGATGGCACATGGATGTCACGAGTGCACCTCTCCAGTCAGCCCCACAGCAGCCTCACCAAGTCAGACAACTCTTTCTGACCGAGCCCAGACGGGACTACGGAACTGCCAACACGGAGCCTGCTCTAACGGTCACTCTCGTCTGATCCAGGGAGTTGGCAGGCACCTTCCGGCCATCCCTGAGCCACGTGCTCATTCTTGTTTGAGACCCTCTGCCCTCCTTTGATGCTGGCACCAGAACCAGTTCGAACTCCGCACGCAGAAAAATCAGCTCCATCCCTTTAGAGTCATGCCTTGGAGGAGGGGAGATGGGGGCATAACCGGGGGGGGGGGGGGGCAGCGGGGGTCGTGGCTGAGAGCCAAGTCAGTACCGAAGGTCCCGCTTTGGGGACCAACTTCATAAGCTGTACTCCTTTTTCTGTAGGGTTCCTGAATGGATTAGGGTCTTGGGCTCCCCCCACTGAAAGACCACATAAACGCTCAGGATTGGAAGATAAACTACAGAAGGCCCTCAGATGGACTGCGTCAGTCTTTGGCTACTCTAGGTGTTCATGTCGATCCTTAGAACAGCCTTCCTGGTCTAGAAGGAGGCAGGAGCAAGGGAGAATATGGAAAGGAGCCATGCATCTGGGTCCCAGTGAGTGCCTAGTGACATCAGGTGCCTGAGCAGGACTTACTCACCTGCAGATAGCTGACTGGCTGTAGGCTGGGCCTTCCGTGGCAGTCAGAGCCTGACCCACCTGAGTCTGCGTGAGGCCCAGGGACAGCCGTCGGATCTTAAAGTTCTTGGCAAACTCCCGGATCTCTTCCAAGTTGATTCCGTCCTCATCCAGACTTGGGGTATGTGGCTCTAGGCCAGAGGAAGGGACCAGGGGTGAGTGTGTAAGACAGATGATATCACTGCTTATCTAGCTTATTGGCCTGGCCTGGTAAAGTAGTGAGGGATGAGGACATTTGACAAAAGGCCCATGCACCCTTACTGTCCTCTTCGCCCCTATTCCCAAAGCAAACAAGCCTTGCAGGAAAGGAGCCTGGACTAACTGTCGGGAAGTAGGGGTCTGTTTTCAAGTTCTTCTAGCTCTAATGGCCGACCCTCCCCCATTCTCCCTACTCCTAGCCCCAAGCACAACTTAGTCATCCACATTCCTCAGATACTGGGTGAGAGACCAAAGGAGAGACAGCCAATGGGTTGGCTTCTCAAAGAAGCATCCTCCACTATCATCATGCCTAGAATCCAGCTCAGCAGGAATGGGAATTAGAGAGCCAATCCCTGGTGTCAGGCCTTTGCCCTTCCCCTTTGGACTCTAGAAAGTTTATTAAGGAGAGCAGCATCTAAAGGCGCTGGGGTATTTGAATAAATGCCTCCTCTCCTCTTCTCTACAATCCTCTCCAGGAGCCACTTACTGGATACCAACTGGCTGACAGTAGGGGTCTCAGAGCAGGTGATTGGAATGGGAGCAGAGGCAGATGGCTTGGCCGCTGGGGCTGGGCTGGTGATGACCACCGCAGGCTGGGGCACGGCTGGCGTGGGCTGGATGGGCTGTACCTATGAAAAGAGAGTCCATGAGTCCCCACTGCCCACCTGCCTGGCTCAGGGGCTTGCAGTCCCTGCAAGGTCCAGAGGCAGGGCAAAATGGGCATGAAATCCTCACCCACCTGGCACACTCCTACCTATGCGCCATCACAAAGCGAGACTTACAAGCTACTTATTAGCACCCACCCAACAATCATGACCAAGTTGGAGCCTCATAGGCACCTGTGACAAGGCAGGTCAGAGGCTCAGAAAGTTTCAGTACAACTTGGTCAAAGCCCCAACAAGTATCCACCCTCGAGATAACTGCTCTCAAATCTTTTCCCTCAGAGCAGAAGCCGAAACCTGATTCTAGGGCCTCCCAGACCCCAAATGTCCATCAATAGGGAACTGGCAAGTGATTCCTGGGACTTCCCTGCAGTGAGATTCTATGCAGCTATTAAAAAGAGTACAGTAAATCTCTTAAATACTGACATGCAAAGAGCTCTGGGTCACAGTGCTAAGTGGAAAAAAAGGTAAAGCAAAAACAGTTTTTAGAGAATAATTCCTATTAAAAATACATATGGGGATGGGTTAGCCTGGTGATGGGTATTAAAGAGGGCACGTACTGCATGGAGCACTGGGTGTTATACGCAAACAATGAATCATGGAACACTACATCAAAAACTAATGATGTAATGTATGGTGATTAACATAATAAAAGAAAAAAAAGAAAAAAATACATATGGGGGCGCCTGGTGGCTCAGTCATTAAGCGTCCGCCTTCGGCTCAGGTCATGATCCCAGAGTCCTGGGATCGAGCCCCGCATCAGGCTCCCTGCTCGGCGGGAAGCCTGCTTCTCCCTCTCCCACTCCCCCTGCTTGTGTTCCCTCTCTCGCTGTGTCTCTCTCTGTCAAATAAATAAATAAAATCTTCAAAAAAAATTACATATGAGTTGCCAGGAAAAAAGTCTGGAGGCATATAAAGCGAGTTGTCAACAGAAGTCATCTCTGGAGGTGGAATTTTACTTTTTTCCATTAACATACTATTGGAATTTTTATAAAAATCATGTATCATATTTATCATCAAGAGAAACTATAAATATATGACATTAGTATTTTTTTGTATGATTTTTTTTTAATAAACTCTACCCCCAACATGGGGCTAGAACTCATGACCCCGAGATCAAGAGTCGCATGTTCTACTGACTGAGCCAGCCAGGTGCCCCTAGTATGATTTTTTTTCTTAAAGCTTCCTGGAAAGTGTAGATTTCTCTAGGATGGGTCCTATTCCCTGGATTCTACCTCTTGGTAGCTCTCAAGTCCATTCCCTCTTCATCACCAGAACCTTATTAGCCTTCAGTCAGGGCTCCTCATTTCTTGCTAGAACTGTTTCTCGGCTGCCTCCTAACAGGTGACAAGGACTCAAGTCTTGCCACGGTTCAGTTCTTAGCTCCACCTGGATAAGAGCTAATTTTTTTTTTTTTTTAAGTAGGTTCCATGCCCAGTGTGGAGCTCAACGTGGGGCTTGAACTCACAACCCTGAGGTCAAGACCTGAGCTGAAACCAAGAGTCAGATGCTTAACCAACTATGCCACCCAGGCACCAACCGCCCCCCCGCCCCGGGTAATTTCTTTTTAATACACATCTAGCCACTTCCCTGCTAAAAGCCCTTCCATGACTCCCCACTACATAATAACAGTGATAAAATAAAAGCTCCATTTTTCCAGTGCTTCCTGTGTACCAGAGTGTTAACTGTCTTATGTGTAATATATCCGTTAACATTCATAACCTTCTGAATTGGTACTCTGATAATCTCCATGTTACAGAGGAGGCTACGGGGTTATGCACAAAGCTTGGAAACAGCACACCACATTTGAGGGCCACGGCCTCAACATCACCTGAGAACTTGCTAGAAATGCAAACTCTTGGGCTCCACTCCAACTCTACTGAATAAGAACTCCGGGGGTGGGGGGAATGTGTGTGTGCGCGGGGAATCTGCATTCCAATAAGGGGTGGTTCTGACACGCACTCAAGTTTGGGAACCCCTGCTCTGGCACATTATCATTCCTGCAATTACATAAAGGTAGGCCCACTCTCCCATCCAGCTCATCCCTTTAGATGAGTTCACCGACCCTTCTCTATGAGGCCTTGCTGAACTCCCCGGTCTGTTGGGAGCTCCCTTCTCTGGGTCCCCACAGCACCTTCTCAGGTCCCTATCATAGTCCTTGTCACGCTGGCTTGCAGTGTCTCCAGCACTGGGCTACCTAAGGCTAGGGAGGGCATCTTACTCGTCTCTAGATCTTCAGCACCTGGGACATAGTAGGCACGCAAAAACTGCTCCTGGAATGAACAAATAAAGCAATAATCAAAGCCACAGTGCAGAGTGAAGGGGTGAAGTGGGAGGAGGTGCAGAATAAACTTCTGGGGCTCTGCCGGTGGTCTGTTCACCTTGGAGCTAATCAAGGCTCAGTTTACTCTGACCACCTCCCTGGCCTTCTCAGCACACCACTAGCCTCTGAGGGCACAGAGACGCGTTTTTGGGTGTGTGTGGGTAGGGGTGGGGGGGGTGCTCCTTCCCTGGACAGAGTATGTGGGGACTCGCTTGGGCCTTCTACTCTGGGATTTCCCCTCACTTTGGAGAGGTGCTCTGTTTCCTGGGGACTTCGGAAGATAATCTTGTCCTGCCCTGCAGTCTTGAGGGAGGCAGCCCATGCCAGACAGCCCTGCCTGCCGCCCACCCCCCACAATCCTGCCCTCGCCCCAACCCAGCCCTTGTACCTCACTCTTAGCAGGGGACTCAGGCGTGCTTGCCTTCCGGACAGCCACGGGCGGAGGCAGGGGGCTGCTGGCCAGGGTTGCAATCACCTGGCCCTGGGCATTCAACAACAGCTGGGGCGTCACAGCCTGGACCTGCAGGCTCTGGGCTGGTGCTGGGGCTGCCACGCTAGCCGAGTTCACTACCCACGGAAGGGCTCCAATAACCTGCGAGGAAACAACGCAGGGACCCCGGGTGTGAGGCCAGTGTCCAGTCCTGCCCCCAACCCAAAGCCCCACACTGGCAGGGGAAGGGACTTAAATCATTGCACCCTTCTGGAGCTCAGTTTCCTCATCAGTAAAGACAAGGATTCATCCTCTAGGAGCTGTTTCCTTTGTTCGATCTCCAGAGCTGTGGTGGGGCAGGAGTAGGTCTGCACGTGAGTCACACGGCCCTGGATGCGAATCCCTGCCCTGCCTCATTTTATTGGGTGGCTTAATTTCTCTGGACTTCAGCCTTCTCCCCTGTAAAAGGGGAATGCAAATCTCCACCTAGTAGGCCTGTACTCCAAGTGAGGTGAGGTAATGTACGAGAAAGCACCTAACGCAGATCCAGGCCACGAGGTGGGTGCTCCACAAATGAAAGCCCCCGGCGAGAGTGAGCACCTAGAGGGTGGGGTGGGGGCTATGCCCCTGTCTGGGCTCAGCATCAGCACAGAGCTGCCACACGAGGGACAGGGACAGCAGCTTGACACCCTTGGAGGTGTTGGAGTTTCTTTGACCGTTAGCCCGTATCCTGACCCCCCAGGCAGCTTCTCCACCACCCCACCCCTCAGCCCTGCCTTTGACCACTTGCCTGTCCCTGAGCGTTGGTGAGGATCTGACTGCTGATCCCCGGCATGCTGGGAATGGCGTTGGCAATGACCGGAGTGGTAGTGAGGGAACCTAGGATCTGGGTCTGTCCCCCGAGGGAAGCGGCACTGATCTGTGGGTGGAGAAAGAGCCCTGCTCAGAGGCCAAGGGGCAAGAAAGAGCCCTAGGCAGAGAGAAGGCTGAGGGCCGGGGGTGGGGGGTGGGGGGTGGGGTGTGTGTGGGGGTGTTGGGGAGATACAGGTGCTGGGCAGATGTGAATGTGGGCTGCAGGCCCAGGTCCAGCTGAAGAGTATCCAGGGCAGGGGGCTGCAGGGGCCTGGCAGGGAAGGGTGGGGCCGCCGCCGTGGAAGGGTAACTCTGGCTAATCTCTCAGGCCAGGCCTGGGAGGACAGAAAGTCCAGACTGGAGGGGCCAGTGATTCTAGTCGCACCTAACAGCTCCCCTGGCAAGCCGGGAGCCACACTGGACAGACACTGGCGCGGGGCCGTGAGCCTCCAGCTCCGCCTTAGTTACAGCTCACAAGTGTGCAATCCCCAGACATCATCCCACCCTCCAAGGCCGATCCAGTGGTTCAGGTTCTGGAGAATTTGCCCAGCCCTCGTGGCGGAGGCTGTCTGCTCTTGTCTGGGACGGATGGGCTGGCAGATGCAAGGAGAAGGCCTCAGAGGGGGGCCATCTCTGCTGATGTGTTGGAAAAAAGAGCCGGATGCGGGGGGCTGGTCCTCCACCTCCTTCCTCCCCTGTGGGAAGGGCCAGTTCCACCCTTGGCCCAAGATTCGGTCCATCCCTGGTCAGCCCCGGGTGAGGGCAGCGGCTTACAATTCCTGGGCTCAGCGCGAAGCCCGCGGGCTGGACGGTGATCTGTGGGGGGGTGTCCACCGGCTTGGGCGTGGGGGCCGCAGCGGTGGCAGCAGTGGGCTGCGGGACAATGGCAGGCGCGGTCTGCAGCAGCGGCTGGGTCTGGAACAGCGTCTGGGGCTGGGCTGCTGGCCGGGGCTGGCTGGGCGAGGAGGCCTGTGCCGGCGGCGGGACAGCTTGGACGGGCGTCGGGAGGGCGGCGTTCAGCACGGCGGCTGCTATGGAGCAAGGCAGAGACAGGGGTGCTCAAACGCCCAGCCGCGGCCCCCCGAGCGGCTCCAATCCCAGGGGATCTGGCACAGGCAGGAGAGGGGGTTGGGACAGCGGGGCAGAGGGGACAGGCAGCTGTGATTCCCTTGATCCTTGCAGGGGCAGCACAGGGCAACAGCTCTCATCCCCCCTCCCTTGGGCCTGGAGATGTGGAGGTTCAAAACCAGAAGCTGAATCTTCTTGCAGTCCTTCTCAGGAGGCTGGTCGTGGGGTGCATTCTGGCGAGGGGGGAGAGGGGCAGTCTCAGTTGGCTGGAGAAGGAGAGGCCTGCTGGGCCAGCACCGTGTCATGGCCTAGAGTCCCGAGGTGGTGCAGCAGCTCTGTGGCGGGGTGCCTGGGACACCGGATCCAGACTCCAGGGCTGTGGCCCTGGCGGGCTGCGGGTTCTGAGTCCAACATGGCAAGCGCGCGTGCAGGGAGAGTAGTGTAGGGTGGTGGGGGGCCTGCTGCCGTCCTGGGGAGAGTTGCCGTTACCTTGCAGACCGGCTAAAGGTGGCTTGAAAATTCCCCCCGTGGGAGAAGCAGCTGTCAGTCCTGGGAGGGTGGCCACGGTTGCTGTAGGAATTGTCCACACGGCCAGCCCCTGCTGACCAGCCACTTGACCTGCAATACTGATGGGGATAAGAAGAGGTTGAGTAACTGCCCCTGCTGGAACCATAACTCCTGTCAGAACTGTGGCTAAGTTTTCCTGAGTCAAGACCTGCAAAAGCAAACAAGATTTCAAAAAGAAAAGAAAAAATAAAAAATCAACATTGACAGCGCAAACACCGGGTCTCTCGGACCCAGTTGAGCACAAACAAAGCATTCTGAGGGCGGTGTGTGTGTGGGGGGGGGGGGGGGGGCCACGTGAGGGTGGGGAAGAGACAAGCCCTAGCCGGAGGCCCAACCCTGAGGGGGCGCCTGGACCTGACGAGCCTGCCTTCAGAGAAGCTGCCCCTCTTGGAGACAGGGCCTGGCCCTGCTCACAGCACAGCCAAGGGGAAGCAGGGGCGGGGGCTGGTGGGACGAGGTGGTCGAGGGCCTACAGAGGCCTCTGGGCAGCTCTGATGGAGGATACTCCCCTGCCGGATGCCTGGCAGATCTGTGCCAGGAGGGAAGGGCCACAGGGAGCGCAGCACTGCTGGGGGATCGGGAGGCAGCTTCTCATTGCCCTGGGGCTGCCCCCTGGCTCTAAATGAGGACTCTGAACAATCCATTAACTCTGCCAGGCATCCACTGGAGGGGCTCACAAGGGCATCCCCTCATTTAGTCATGGGATAAACAGAGCCACCTGTGGCACGAAAGAGTTAATGTTCTCCCTACCTACAGTCCTCACAGGACCCAGGGATACGACCTGGCAAGCACACATCTGATTTTCCCAGTGGGCCTGATCTGGGGTAGGGGAGAGGCCAGGGGTGCCTAGTAGGCGGGAGCCCCTCCTCCAAGCCGCAGCCCCTTCCCTGTTCTGCCTGTGAAATTCCCAGGTCCCCCGGCCAGCCCACGTTGGCTGTCCCATGCTTCGCTCCTGCCCAGGGCCCTCTGCTCAGTGCCCCGGGGGGCCCTTACCTGGGGGGCAGCCAGGGTCTGCGAGGCCTGAGGCTGGCTGGGGGCTTGGCTGAAGGTGGCAACAGCAGGGGCAGGGCTCGGAGGGATCCCCGGCAGAGACTTCACTTCACGTGGCATGGAGAGAAAGGACAAGGAGTGAGCCCGGTACGCGCCGAGGGGTCACCGGAGTACAGCAGCTTGTTGCAGCCTGAGGGGGCACCTCTCAGCCTCACACTCTGTTTCTGCATAACCCAAGGCCGATCGCTGGCCTTCCCTGGCCCCGGGGAGACTGCTTCCCCCAGTGCTGCCGGTCGTGAGAACAGGAGGCTGGGGAGCCCTGTGCCAGACCTGCAAGTTAGGCTACCCTCCTCCCACCTCTAGTTGAAGAAAATGCACGCCTGTGCGCAGCTGGCTCTCAGTCTCTCACTTCCCGGCTCCGCAGGACACGGTGACCTATCACATCATCAGTAGAAGGGCCTGAAGTGAACGTGTGGCAGGAAGGGAAGGAGCTAGAACCGATGGGAGCAACTTCCCTTGGCTCATCCGGCAGCGGAATCATTGTTCACGCCACCTGCAGGCTTCTTTTTGGATGCAGGTGCTGGCCTGGGGCAAAGCTCCGAGGATTCCTGTAGGGCGAAGTCCTTGAAGTGACAGCCCTGAAAACTGGACTCTGGAACCCAGGGGCACTCCAGGCTGGGCAGAGTTTCTCTGCCAGTGCCTAAGGGCTGAGGTCCAGAAGAGGAGCTTTGCTGAGCTTCTAGAGGAACCTCCTGTGAACCGGAGTTTTTCACCCATGTTACAGCTTCCAACTTAGTCAGGTATTGGGGACCCCACCAGGAAACCTCTTCAAAGCTACACAACCATGAGGAGAGGGGTTATTATTTAATACATGGTGAGACCACGGATGGGGTGATGGAGGTTAGACCAGATTGGTGGCCTCTTAATACTGGCTGGGCATAGATTTCCAGGCCCGAATCTAGGCCTCCTGAATGGGAATGGCTGGGAGTGGAGGCCAGCAACCTCTCCTCTCCCTCTACTTTCTTTTAAGCTTGCTTGTGATACAGCACACAGCCATAGTGGGAACCACTGAATCAGACAACCTTCCAACCCTGCGTTCCCAGCCCGTTTTAATCTGTAAAGGCAGCAATTTAACTCAGGACTGTAATGTTCACAGTATATAAGGACAAAAAATCCAATTGTTTAAGGAATTAAAGAGACAAACAGGCAACAACTAAAGCCTTCTAAAATTCAAACAGGGGGCGCCTGGGTGGCTCAGTCATTGGGCGTCTGCCTTCGGCTCAGGTCATGATCCCAGAGTCCTGGGACCGAGCCCCACATCAGGCTCCCTGCTCCGCGGGAAGCCTGCTTCTCCCTCTCCCACTCCCCCTGCTTGTGTTCCCTCTCTCGCTGTCTCTCTCTCTGTCAAATAAATAAATAAAATCTTAATAAAAAAAATAAAATAAAATTCAAACAGAAAACAAAATGGCAGGTTCATCTCCACTGTGGAAGGGAAATGCAGTTCTAACTACTGAAAAAAATCAGAGAACATAAGGATACTCTGAATCTATGAAAATTTATTTATTTATTTATTTGTTTTTTAAAAGATTTTATTTATTTATTTGACAGAAAGAGACATAGCGAGAGAGGGGACACAAGCAGGGGGAGTGGGAGAGGGAGAAGCAAGCTTCCTGCTGAGCAGGGAGCCCGATGCGGGGCTTGATCCCAGGACCTTGGGATCATGACCTGAGCCGAAGGCAGATGCTTAACGACTGAGCCACCCAGGCGCCCCTGAATCTATGAAAACTTAAAAAAGATTTTGCTTGACAAAATTTTATGAAATTTAAAAAAAGGAAAGTGGGAAAATGGGAATGTGATGAACACGAATGAGAAAAGCTTACCATCTAAAGAAAGGACATATTCATTTTATTAGGATTTATTTCCAAAGTAGGACCCAGGGTCCAAGGGTTTGCATACATTTAGGGCTTTTGTCCCTTCCTGCAAGACTGCTTTTCAGAGACTGAACCAATTCACAGAACAGTCAATAATGTTCCTATTTCTCCAAAGTGCCACCCAATTTAGGTTTTATCACTGTTTATTTTTCTGGCTTAACAGGCATGTGGTACCTTATAGCCAATTACTTGTCCGCTCATTGACAGATTTTGTATTTTTCATGTAATGACTTCCTCCTATGTACACAATTGATTTCTCTTCAAAAGGAATTCGAGTGGACAATACCTCAAAGGAAAAAACAAATTTTCAAAGGACCAGTACAAAGGCACTCAAAGCACTACCGGTTATGACAGTGAAAAACCAGACAGTCTGACAATAGCCAAACCCAGACTCAGGTGTGTGAATCTATGGCAATAAAGGAAATGGGCCTATGAATAATATGGTGGTAAGTGTCCTATTACAGTCTACTCTTGGTGGCCACAACTATAAAGATACATACTTGTGACAAGGACTGGGTAGTAATTTAGAGTGATATAAATCACTCGAGCTTTTTCATCCTGAAAAAGTTTCCCATTACTTAGTTTTGTTTGAAGAGGAAACTCTTCGTAATATTGCGTACCTAGAAAGATTGCAAGGCCACAGTCTAAGTTGGCAGCTTCTTAGGAGGTACATCGAAATGCCTCCCTTACCTTCTTGATGATAACTAGAATTTCCCTTCCAGAGAATAGGACTTTCGTGAAAGGCTTAAATATACAAACCTCTGGAAGATGATGTACACTACCATAAACACTCATGCTAAGGTGTAAATAGTTGATTTAGGATCCATTTCCGAGAGCAGGTTTGGACAAGGAACAGAATTAAGGCACCAGGAGAAATGAGATATGGAAGACAGATTAAAGAGTAAAAAGGGATGGGGCGCCTGGGCGGCTCAGTCGGTTAAGCGTCCGACTCTTGATTTCAGCTCAGGTCACCATCTCAGGGTCCTGCGATCGAGCCCCACATTGGGCTCCTTGCTGAGCATGATCCGGTTTAAGATTCTCTCTCCCTCCTCTCCACCTCCCTCTCTTAAAAAAAAAAAAAAAAAAAAAGAGTAAAAAGGGAAATGAGGATAAACCTGGGATACCTCCCAAATTTCCTGAAAAGGGGCCTCATCCCCACCATGGAAAAGAATGAGAAGGGGGGCCAGATGTAACATCCTTGTCTCGGCTGCCTGCTCTCCAGGGCACGGCCCCCACAGGAGTAGGCCGATGCCCTCCCTAGCTTCAACACGGAGCAGAGCATTTCCAGGCTAGGGGAGAACGGTCATGTCTCTTGCCATTCCTTTATTCAAAAGGAGAAAAAATGACCCGGGGTTACTAGGGTCCCAAATGAATCTGCACACTGATTTGTGGGTAGAGCAAGGGATATGAGGCCTTGCCGTTTTCTTTTTCCCTAAAGCCTGTCCTCATTTGCTCTCTTCTTGGCTCCT
The DNA here is from genome assembly GCF_004348235.1 of Phoca vitulina. Taxonomy (NCBI): domain Eukaryota; kingdom Metazoa; phylum Chordata; class Mammalia; order Carnivora; family Phocidae; genus Phoca; species Phoca vitulina. The sequence goes on along the minus strand of NW_022589726.1, from coordinate 19,749,673 downwards.
CCTCTGGGCCCACCCCCATCAGCCCAGATCTCCAATCTAGGGAAGGGAAGATAAGCAGTAGCCTAGGGGAGATGAATCCTGGCGTTCTGGGGGGACTGACTAGGGAGGTCCCAGGTTTCCAGCAAAAGATGTCTACTCTGCAAGGTATCAGTGAGCAAAGTCCAGGAGAGGGTGCCGCACGGCCAGAGAGCCATGCGTGACACCAGTCCCAGCCTCTAGGACAGCCCTGGTTGTATCACAGCTATACTGCGGGGCAATTAGGAGAGACCGTGTGGGTGGATCATCTCTCTCCATTCCCCGTACAGGAGAGTCAAACTCTTGCCCTAAAGTGTCTTTAGAGGGCAGCACAAATAAGACCAGCTGGCGTGACTCACAGCAGCCCAGCTGGGAGTAAGGAGCTCAGATTCTATAAGGTCCCACCTAACCCACACCCTTAGTCCAGGGTAGGTAACATGCCCCCCTACCCCCAGCTGCTGGGACCTCCCAGATCCACCACCAAAGGTACTGAGTTGGAAGGGCTGTCAGGATCCTAAAGGTCTAGTCTTTTCTGCATTGGGCCTGAGGGTCTGGCTGAGACCTGGAGCCCTCCCTCTGTGAGGTGAATTCAATCCCCTCAACTGAGCCTTGCCTCTCTCCGCCCACCACACCATGACCCATCCCAGTTTAGGTGTGGAAGTGATTGAAACCAGATCTAGAGTTCCAGGGACAAGGAGGGCAGGACAGCCTTAGCAGCTGAGCAGAAGGATAACTGTGGCCAGAGGCTGTCCAGTGGACAGGAAGACAGCAAGACCCTGAGGCCACCGAGGCCCCAGGGATTCATGCTGGCTCTCTAAGGAGCCAGAGAAAGGGACTCAGGTGGTGCAATGCCAGATGGGACCGATGGCCTCGTACCAGTTGCCTCTGCAGAGGAGTCTGGGTTGTCTGGCCCGGCTTCACCAGCAGGTTCACTAGCTTCGCCAGGGTCTCTGCTCTGGGAGCCCTCAGCAGCCACACCCTCCAGCCCTTTGCCCTCCTCCTCAGCAGAGATCTGGGCGTCCACTCCAACTTCCAGCACACGGATGGTCTCGTGGCCTGACATCACGATGACCTGCAAACAGAGCAGAGGGGACTTCGCTGGTGCGGAGCGGCTGGTCTAGTCCTGGGGAACAGAGCTCTGGATTTGGCTGGGGGAGAGCGGAGAGCGCACTTCAAGACTCGGACCTCCTGCCTGAAGGCGGCGTGCTCTGTGGCAATTTCACAGCCTGGGGCAGGCTGCAGCTCCCTGATTCCAGGCAAGGAGCTTCGGAAAGGAACTGGGGGCCTGGTGACAGAGGAAGGGCTTGACATGTGCTGGAAAAAGCCCCACAGAGCCAAACCGCTTGGGGATATTTCTATTTGCCCCCCTTCTTGGACTCGGTTCAGGGAGTGGTAAGTGGCCTATCCCACAGCCTTGCCAGGGTGTCCTCTTAGCTGCTAGGATATTGGAGTGTGGTGATGGAGGCCCCTAACACGGTATCCACAGCCTAAGCGGGGCCAAGAAGCAAATCCCTCTTCACTTCTCTTGAAACCTTAGAGAGGGACGCCTAGGTGGCTCAGTCGTTAAGCGCCTGCCTTTGGCTCAGGTCATAATCTCAGGATCCTGGGATCGAGCCCCGCAGCGAGCCCTGCATCGAGCCCCGCATCGGGCTCCCTGGTCGGTGGGAAGCCTGCTTCTCCCTCTCCCACTCCCCCTGCTTGTGTTCCTTCTCTCGCTGTGTCTCTGTCTGTCAAATAAATAAATAAAATCTTAAAACACACACACACACACACAAAAAAAACCTTATAGAAGTTCCCTCAAAGATAAAGGGGGTGCAAAATGCTCCACAATGTTGAGGAACTTTTTAAGCTCATGATTCCTTTATTTCTAAAACGCTGGGGTAAAGGCCAAGATTTCCCTGCGAGCTAAGTTCCCGAAACAAGGGTCAGGAATCCTGGACTGGAGCTTTGGACCCCGTGGGCCTGCAGGTCCAGTCGTGCCACCTGTGGGCATGCTCCAACCTGGAGGGGGGCTTCCACAGCCCAGCGGTGCAGGCAGCCTGCAGGCCTCCTTAGAACACTTGGTGGTCTTCTGCTCAAACAGCCAGCGCTCCTGCGCTCTTTACCTCCAGCACTTTGAATTGGGCCATTCAAGATTCGGGGACACTCCGTATATGCAAAAGCTCTGTCGGGCCTCCCCTGCACTTGGCCTGTACCCGAAGGCACTCCCACAACACAGTCCTGAGGCCTGAAAATTGAATCCAGCCAGAGACTGCCGGAAAAAGTGACAATGTAACCCATCAGGGAAGTATGAGTGAAATAAACTTCCAAAAGCAGTACCCTTTCTGATGCAAACTTGACCTATGAGGGACTTCAGTCCAATTACATTTTAAGAGATATTAGTCTTTTTTTTCTTTTAAAAAATGATGTAATAAATACGTTCACTACAAAAAATTACAAAATATATATACGAAAAAAGAGAGTAAATTACGTGATGTCCAAATCTTTCCTTACATAAAAATATACATATTTGTATATATGTTTTTAAATTTTTATTTATTTTTAAAAGTAAACTCTACCCCAATGTGGGGCTTAAACTCACGACCTGAAAATCAAGAGTCACATGCACTACCAACCAAGCCAGCCATGTGCCCCATACATTTTTGTATATTTTAATTTCATTTTTTAAAGTCACAGCTTAGGGACGCCTGGGTGGCTCAGCCAGTTAAGCGTCTACCTTCGGCTCAGGTCATGATCTCAGGGTCCTGGCATGGAGTCCCACATAGGGCTCCCTGCTCAGCAGGGAGTCTGCTTCTCCCTCTGCCCCTTCCCCCCCCAGCTCATGCCCTCTCTCTCTGTCTGAAATAAATAAATAAAATCTTAAAAAAAAAAGACAGTCACAGCTTAAATCCCCCAACTCAGCCCCTGAGAAATCCTAGCTGGTAACTATATCTGGATGAGTGAAGTGACCAAGAATTTTGGTAAGAAACAGATACTGACAGGCTCTGTGGAGTCTTCCTCCTGACCATACCCTGGGGTCCATGACCCTCACTCCCCCCGCCCCCTCCTGCCCTATCATATACCTGCTCATTGACAGTCAGAGATGACTCTGGCCCGGCTCCAGGATCCATGGTCACTTGTCAGGGTGGGGTGGGGGCCGGCCCACACCTAGCACATCTGTGGGATGACATGGGACAGGAAAAGCAAAGGCTGATGTGACACAGTAATACAATTTCTATATCATCTCAAAAAGTCAGGAGGACAATGGTAGGAAGAGAGCGAATCTAAGTGTTCCCAAATATCTGTAGAAGTAAGCAGGATTCTAAGGACTTTAAAACTAAAGTGTCTTGCCTTCCTACAGCATCCCAGGAGAACCTACACTCAGGAGGAACCAGGGTGACAAGAGGAAAGAGAAGGCCAAACATCTGTCCCTGGGAGTCCCCCAGTCTGCAGGGAGAGAGCAGACCCAGCCGAACCCAAGCTGATTTTGGCCTAGACCCTGAGAACCTCAGATACAGGAAAGGAGCACTCTGGCTAATCAGAGGGCTTTTCAGGGAGGAGTCTGAGCAGACTTCCTGGAAAAGATGGTAAAGACAGGTATAAATTAAAACAGTAGTCCCCAACTGGAATATGCATGATCATCACCTAGAGCACTTATTAAAAATACAGACACCAGATTCCCCTGAAGCAAGCATCCCCAGGGAGTCTGATTCAGCAGGGGGTCTCACAAAATCAGCTGTTAAGTGATTCTGTGGCAGTGGCCTAGCGACCCTCCTGGCCTTTAACACTGGAGGCAGGACAACCTCTAGATGGTGGAACAGCCAGCCAAAGGCAGGGAGAGGAAGTGGGAGGAGCCCTTGTGAAGAACAGATTGGCTGGCTGGAGCCACAAACAGTAGGGTCATAAGAAATAAAGGTATAAAGGGGACAAATAGGTTTAGATACTTACATAGCAAAGAAGGCAATTAACATTGACTTTGAGTGCCTCCAGTGCTAAGTGTTTATGTAACACTTATTCGTGCTCATTACTCATGCCGGCCGGGGGGACGGGGGCATTATTACCACCACGGTACAGATGAGGAAACTAAACACAGAGAAGTGTTCTAGATTCCAGATTTTTCGCTTCCCCCTCTTTCAACCCTGGGGTGTTGATCGGTCTTCCTCATTTTATTTTATTAATTGAGGTAAAATTAACCATTTTAAAGTGTCAAACTCAGTGGAATTTAATAGATTTATAATATTGTGCAACCATCACCACGATTTAGTTCCAGAACATTTTCATCATCCCCAAAGGAAACCCCCATTAGCTGTTACTCCCTTTCTCTGCCAGACCCAGCCTCTGGCAACCATTAATCTGCTTTTTTCTCTATGGATTCATCTATTCTCCATATTTCATATAAATGGAATCATATGTCATGGAACACTACATCAAAAACTAATGATGTAATATATGGTGATTAACATAACATAATAATAATAAAAATAAATAAAATAAATGGAATCATACACTAAATGGCGTTTATGTCTGCCTTCTTCCACTTGGCAAAATGTTTTCAAGGTTTATCCCCGTCGTAGCATGTATCAACACTTTAATCCTTTTTATAGCTATGGAATAATGGATAATATTGGGTGGGCTTTCGGCACTCTCTGCGCCGGCTCAGGGAGAGGCAAAACTGAGATTTCATTTCCAAGATGGAAAGTGCGTCAAGCTCAGCTGCGACTTTACCGAGCACTCCCCAGGCCCGTGCTGATCCAGCACCTCCCCACACAAGCAGTCCAAGAGAAAAACCTGTAAGGGCAACACCTAAACAATAAGGAAGGAAAACAAGATCTTCATTTAATCCCTGTTACAGCATGGTAAAATGTCTTAGAGAATGAAGACTACCAGAACTTTTCAAGAAATCGGCATCTTCACCGGAAGAAAACTGTTTGGAATTTTAAGAACATTTTAAACACATAGATCGTGAATGTGAAGAAAGTCCGTATTCCATAAAATTATGTGAATCTACGCACTTGATCCTGGGTCGTGCAGTGGTCTCCAAAACGATTTTGTGAATGAGGATTCCCAAACACGGATTAAATGAAGAACAAGCAAAACTGGTGAAGCAGGTCCAGGAAAAGGAAGACCTTCTTCGGGGACCAAAACTAGCATAATGTATAGACCAAAGAATGATTTGGGCCAGTTACGGGGTTGCTCGAAAAGAAGTGGAGAAGCTGTAGTCAGCTGTTGCTTTATGAGGGGCAATCGGTTGCAATTGACAAGAAGCCTCAGCCTTGCTCAGTTGCTAGGCCACTATGGGTTAGATGACCGATTGCTATACTATAGCAGAAAGGAAGAAGAACTTACAGGTGTTTAATTCATAATTTTCCCCCTAGGATTTCTTTGAAAATGATAACGTAATTAAAAGATATTTATACACTTTTTAAAGATACTAATACATTTTAAAGGGAAGATATAAACCATTAGGGCTTAGAGAAAGGTACCCTGATAACCATCAATGTAGGGGCACTCTACTAGATAAACTAAATTATAAAATGAAAATTTAGTATTTTGAACAAATTTGCCAAAGAAGACGTGACATTTAAAGAAATGTGAAAAAAAATGTGATTAAAATAATTTGGACAATTCTGGAAGTCAGTTTTAATATATTGTTCTGTTTATTGTGGTAAGAAGTTTTATTTTAAATGTTTTTAAAAAAAAAAGTCCAACCTGGTGAATGTCTAAACCTAAACTGGTCTAAAAATGCCTGCCTCTCTCCTAATTTTGTGACTCTGGTTTCCATTCATTTACCACGTATTTCCATCTGGATGGTCTAGTAGGCAATTAAACTCATATGTCCCGAAAAAAAAAAAAATCCTGTATGGATATACCACATTTTGCTTATCCATTCATCGGTGGATGGATGTTTGGGTTGTTTCTACCTTTTGGCTATGTGAATAGTGCTTCAGTGAATTTTTCTGCACACGTTTTTGTTTGAACACTTGTTTTCAATTCTTTGGCATATATACCTAAGAGTGTAATCGCTTTTTAGGGTCTTCACTCTTTGGCAGAATGTTTCCTGGCCAAGGAGGCAAGGAGAACCATGAGGTTCCTTCTCTCCCTTTCCTTCCCTAACCACCTAGAGTAGGGATGAAAAGAAGGGCAAGAAATTCAGGACACCTAGCAATTTGAAAAAAGAGTAAATAAGGCTTCCCTTTTCAGGTAGGACAAGGTGGGGCAGGAGGGGAAGAGGAATTTGCTGGAAGAGCTAGTAGGCATCATCCACCCTCACTGGGACTCTGGCCTCATTCCTGGGTGATGTCCTCCTCCAAATTTTGTACATGGGAGCCTTCTGTGAGTTTTGCCAAGAACTTGGCAATTTACCACCAGTGCTGGATGGGAACTGGGATGAGCCATGATATTGGTTACATACAGAAGTCAATTAGCAAGCCATCTGCAAATTCAAATAAAAGGCAGAGACAAAATGGAGCAGAAAGGCATGCAAAGTAAATCTGGGTCCATTATAGCTTGATACATACATTTCACAGGGCAAGAATTTTCCAGTTCCAAAGGCCTTTAGACGGGAGGCATCAGTAGCTAGTCATTGTGGGGCAAGGGGCATCTGCTCGAGAGGAGCTTAAAGCCTGCTCCCAGTCTTGTGGCCACCGGTTCCTTAGGGCCAGCCGTGGCCACTCACAGGGAGTGGTTAAGCAAGTGTTCACTTTGTGACTGTTATTCGGGGGATTCAAGCAGCAGAGAGGCTCAGGTAATTCTAACATCCCTTCTACCCTCGAAATTCCATGAGCTTATGTGGACCCGGGTACTCAATGTTTAGTCCTCCGTGTCAAGGGAAAAGGCAGGCCTGGCTCAGAGCCTCTGGCCACGCAGGCGCACTCTGACCCGCCAACCAGGCTTCTGCCTAGCAGGAATGCAGGCAGAACAGAGGCAAATGCCTCCCTCATCTCAGACCCCAGGACTTACTGGTCTCCCTTCGTCTTGGCTTGAGATGGCTCCTATCAGAGATACGCACGTGACATAAACACCTCTCCAGTCTGTAGACACGCAGCATTCTGACTCTGAGCTCTGTCCTGTGCGTCTCCTGGCTCAGTATCTGTGCAGACTTTCTCCTGCAGCTGGTCCCAGCCCCTTGCCAGGAACTTTCCACATTTTTCAAGCCTAAGGCTGTGGCTTGGCCTCACTGACTAGACAGCCATCTTTAGTTTGCTTTTTGACCGGTTCCCCAATGACAGGGGTAAACGGCCCATTTGCACGGCCTCCTTTGAGCTCACGATGCCATGCCGTGCCCACAGCCTGGCAGCCAGTGAGGAGAGACGATCCACGGTCCGTTTTAAGAGAAGGGGCTCCTGTGATCACTCAGGCAGTAGAACTTCACACCATACACAGCACAGCGGAGCTGCTCTGGGTAAAGCTGGGATGGGAGCCAGAGCCCACCCAAAGCCTCCTCCTTGGTCTTCTTTCTCCAGTGAGATGAGTGAAAAACACCTGACTTGAACCTGGCAAAGCACCTCAGTTGGTTCCCAGACAGTTCATTTATCCCTCCCTTTCCTGGGCTAACATCTAAAAATACAGGTAACCCCGGGGAGAGAATGAACGGTGGGTGCTGAGGCATTTGCCCACAATCTGAAAATCCGGAGGTCTGGGACCATCCAGGAGTTCCAGCAGAGGGGCCTGAGTTAGGGGACCTGGTTCTGTGTATCATTCTCCTTTGGCAACTGCTTTGGGCTTGCTTAGGGCAACGTTCTAAGGCACCCAGGAGGAGCATCAGGAAACCTCAAACGGGCACCTGGGTGGCTCAGTTGGTTAAGCATCTGCCTTGGACTCAGGTCATGATCCCAGGGTCCTGGGATCGAGCCCCGCATCGGGCCCCCTGCTCAGCGGGGAGCCTGCTTCTTCCTCTGCCTCTCCCCATGCTGTGCTCTCTCAGTCTCTGTGTCAAATAAGTAAATAAAATCTTAAAAAAAAAAAAGAAAAAGGAAATCTCAAACACATCCGAACCCCCTAGAGTAGCCTGAGATTCTATTAGGAAAAATCCTGAAATGTTTCGTCCTTCATTTATTCAACAAATATTTCAGTGGCTACTATGTGCTGGGCATAAGGGATACAATGGGGGAGAAAACCTTCCTCAGCTTTGTGGAGAAGCCTTCAGTCTAACATGGGAGTCAAGGAAACAAAGAGAGAACTACAATACAGTCTGTTTAAATGTCATGATGGATAAACAGGGGCAAGAGGATCCACAGAAGGGATACCTACTGCAGTTTGGGGTTGGTCCTTTTCCCCTTGTTCCTGGGTTCCGACATGAAATTTTATGTATGAAGAATCTTATGCCATGTGGAGGACAATGGAAATTCTCATATGGGATGCAGACTTTTAACTCAGACTCATTTCTGTGGTTTTCATCCCTCCCTTAACACTTCATGTGGTTGAGGTTTTCAAGGTGTAAAATACCTTCTGACTATACAGTCAATTTTGGAGGCGGAGGGTCCTCTTCGTGAAGTTAGTGGACTCTAAGGAATGGCTGGTTAAGCTGAAATTAGTTTTACCTGTCCTCAATTGAAAGAAAGCCACATTTATTGTGGGAAATCACCTTTCAAAAATTTGACTTTATTCTCTCAGGCTAGGCTGTTTGTTGGCAGCAGAATGTCCAGCTCTATACTCCTTTTATATTTAAATTGTGTATGCACTTACCTCTTGCAGAGCTGCCATTCAAAAAGACCACAATGATGGCATGCGGGAGACTGGCATAGATGGGTAACTAGGGCTGAGCTGAATGGTGCCATCAACACTTTACCTCCTCCCTAGATGGGCTCACTCAGTCACACAAGGACCAAATCTCAATCTCCGGCTGGGACCTTATCTGGGAACTTCAGCCTCAGAAATCCAAATGCCTACTGACTGTTCATATCATCTTGTACTCAACATGTTCAAAACCAAACTCCTGATTTCTTTTTTTTTTTGTAGGCTCCACATCCAATGTGGAGCCCAACACGGGGCTTGAACTCACAACCCAGAGATCAAGACCTGAGTTGAGACCAAGAGTTGGACGCTTAACCAACTGGGCCACCCAGGTGCCCCCAAACCTGTTCCGCCTGCATGCAGCCTTCCCCGTCTCAGCCAATGGGCAGTTTCATCTTTCCATAGACGCTCAGGCCAAAAACCCTGCCATCATCCTTGCCTTCTCTCTTATTGCTCACATTTGCTCCTTCACTGAATCCCACTGGCTCTTCCTTCCAATATGCCCAGAATTCCCCCACTTAACACTGCCATGGTGGTCCACACAGCTTTTGTAGCTGGTGTGAAGGAACACCACATCCCTGCACACAAGTATTATCAGCCCTTTTCTTAAACTGCCAGACTCCAGAGAGGCTGCCACCTCAAAGTCATTATTGCTTGATGGATTTTCTGCATGTCCTCCCATCCTTCTCCATTTCTGGTCCCAGGACACAGATTTCCCTGCTTACACCTGCTGAAGAATAATAATCACATATAGTTTATTGGGACCCATGACCTTTACACATAGTATTATAGTGAGCACCCTCTGGAGACAGACTGTGTCGGGTTCATCATCTCAGCTTTGGTATTTACTAGCTGTGGGCCTCAGGACAAATGACTTAACCTTTGTGCCTCAGTTTCTTCATCTGAAAAAATTCGAGAAATAGCACCGACTTCATAGGGTTATAGTGAGGATTGAATAAATTAATGCATGTAAAAAGTTCAGACTGATGCCTGGCCCATAGTAAGGGCTCAGAAAATGGTAGCTCTTATAAAAATTTACATACATTATCTCATTTCAATTTAGTGCAGCCATTAAGAAGCTGGATTCATCTCTCAGTTTTAAGATTTCTTAGCTGTGAGACCTTGGACAAGGACCTAACCTCTCTATGCCTCAGTTACCATATTTGAAACGGGGCTAGCGTTACAGTAAATTGAATAAGGGTTCAATGTATAGTAACTATTACTATTTGATTCTGGGACACCAGCGTCCCCAGTCCATAGTGCAAATCCACACCGAAACTTGACCAACTGTGTGACTTTCCACAGGGGGGCAGGTTACTTCTCTGTTTTCTCAGGGATAAATAATAAGAGAGCTTACTTCGGAATTATTGAATAAAACACTAAGAACAATTAGTTATTATTACTCCCATTTTTATAGATAGAAAGTTGAGGCTTTGGAGGGAAACCTAGACTCAAACCCCAGTTTGGCCATGAAATAGCTGTGTGATCTTGGGCAACTGACTTAATCTCTCTGAAGCTTAATTTCTTCATCTTTAAAAAAAAAAAGATTTTATTTATATATTTATTTGAGAGAGAGAGAGCATGAGCGGGGAAGGGGGGAGGGAAGGGGAGGGAGATCAGAAGGAGAGGGAGCAGCAGACTCCCGGTTGAGCAAGGAGCCTCACGATGATGATGATGATGATGATGATGATGATTATGATGATGATGCAGGTTTTTTTTTTTTTTTAAGATTTTATTTATTTATTTGACGGAGAGAGAGACACAGCGAGAGAAGGAATACAAGCAGGGGGAGTGGGAGAGGGAGAAGCAGGCTTCCCGCGGAGCCGGGAGCCTGATGCGGGGCTCCATCCCAGGACCCTGGGATCATGACCTGAGCTGAAGGCAGACGCTTAACTGACTGAGCTACCCAGGCGCCCCTAATTTCCTCATCTTTAAAATGGTGATTAAATAGGAAAACCTTACAGGGTTGTTATAACGGTGATAAGAGATCATGTAAGTGGAATGCTTAGCATGGGGCTCTTATTATGATCCCGTTTTATTGAGAGGGAAATGGAGGTAGAGAAAGGTCAGGTGACTTGCCCAAGGGCACAGGAAAGTGAATAGCAGATTCAAAATTCAACACAGTGTCCACCTATCCCAGGCCCCTATCCTCCTAACACAATACCAAACTTCCTCTCCAGAATTGTAAGGGCCTTATTCTGGCCCCCAAGGATCAGGACACATTGGAAAATGAAAACTCTCAGTTCTCCTCCAGACACCCCCCCCACACACACCTCCATCGACTGGCAGAGATAAATAGCTTGGTAAGCTGTTGACAGACCAGCTAGGCATTCACATGGGCCAGAAAAAAGGGAAGGAGAAAAAGATAGGAAAGTAGTGAACAACTTTAATTCCCCCTTTCCAAACTATCACGTATAATCTTAGACATACATAGGCAAACAGTAAACACCAGTTTAATAAGGACACATTTAGTTTCTCCTCCTGTTCCCTTTCCCTTGTCCGGAAACATGATTCACTCTACGCAGGGTGAAGGGAGGGGGCAAATGAAACGTGGAAAATAAAAAGTAGGTATATTCCCCCACTAGACTGTAAGTTCCAAGAAGACATGTCCACTTATTAACATACCCCAGTGCTTGGGGCGCCTGGGTGGCTCAGTCATTGAGCGTCTGCCTTCGGCTCGGGTCATGATCCCAGAGTCCTGGGATCAAGCCCCGCATCAGGCTCCCTGCTCAGCGGGAAGCCTGCTTCTCCCCCTCCCACTCCCACTCCTTCCCTCTCTCGCTGTGTCTCTCCCTATCAAATAAATAAATAAAAATATTAAAAAAAATACATACCCCAGTGCCTAGTATAATACCTGGTACATAACCGGGGCGGGGGGTGTTAATGACTATGAGCCAAAAATATAAACTAAGAAATCAGGTCACTTGCCCTCCTCATATTTCCTACCTCCTCCCTCAAAACACAGATCCTATTTCAATTTTTTTGCCCCATTCACAGTCCTAGGACTACTTAAAAATTATTTCAAAGAAGTGGCAGTAAGTTCTGGAGAACCTTAACCACTCTTACTCCTTCCTAATGTGGCAATCCAGGTTCCCTCCCATTCCCTCTGTGGCCTCACTGATCCTCATTTTGACACAGAAAGAGCTTGGGGCTTAAAGGCAGAAGACCCAGGTTGAGTACTGCTTCCCCTCAGGTCATCTCCCTAAGCCTGTTTCCTTATCTGTAAAATGGGGCTAAATGATAGTACCCATCTCATCGGTTATTGTAAGGATTAAATTGGTAACATTTATGTAAGGCACTTAGAACTGGGCCTGGCACACAGCAAACACTATGTAACTGTTACTACTATTATTGTTGTTATTTTTAAAGTAGGCTCCACGCCCAGCCCAGCGTGGAGCCCAATGCGTGGAGCCCAATGCAGGGCTTGCACTCACAACCCTGAGATCAAGACCTGAGCTGATCAAGAGTTGGATGCTTAACCGACTGAACCACCCAGGCTCAGTAAAATAATAATTGTTATTATTTTTAATTGAACTAAAGCATGCATATAAAAATGTTTTCAATTGTAAAGTGTTAAAAAACAGAAAAGATTATTAGTATGATTTTATAGCCAGTTAATCTTGGGGAGAGGGATATAATCTTATCCCATGTTCCTTCATAATGCAGAGAACCCTTAGCGAAGGAAATTTCTTCAGATTCACTTTTTCTTAGGTGCTAGATAGTACCTTCAAAAGAGAAGAAATAGCTCATCTCTCTCTCTCACACACATACACACACATTATCACTCTATGATATTACCTTGTATGCTTTCATGTTTATTATCTGCCTTCCCTTGACCCCCTAACCACCACCACCACCTGAACTGAAATGAAAACTCCATGCCGAGGTAAGTTCGATCTGTATTGTTCAGAGCAGGGCACATACTAGGTATTTTTGTTTGACCAATGAACGAAACGAAGTTCTACTGCACATATGCTAAAACAAAACAAAAAAAAACAGGTCACAGAAATATCACCCTGAGCACCAGGACTTCAATCAAAATGGAATATATGGAATTATTCTTCAGAAGGCCCTGCTTGTCACTGTTGGCTGCCTTAGAAAACCAAAATAAGGGGAGGAGGGATATATGTCCATAAACAATTAAAGACCAGCCTGTACTTTTGGAGCAAGGAATCTGGAAGAGCAGTGAGGTTACAATCTCTGCAAAGAACTTCTTTTCATTTGCCCAGAAAGGCTTCCTGACCGTGTTTTATTTCCCCCTGCCCTGCAGCTGAGGCTATTCTGTGGTTTTAGGCTTCCAATCACGGCTGAGTGGGGATTACAAGGCTCCCTGCGGCTCCCTTGGCCTTGCCAGGTGAGAATGGCCAGGAAGCACATATCGGGCCCATTATTATGACTATTTGTTAATAATAATATTGTTATTAAATATTTATGAAGTGCTTATGCTCTGCTCGATGGTGACCCTCCCACCATTCCTCCACGCTTCCAGCAACGTCTGGGTTCCTAACCCCGAGTCCCACCAGTCCTCCCTGGGTACTGTGGCTGGGGAGAATTGTGACAGGTCACCCAGGCCGACCCAGTTGACCTTAACCGCCGGGAACCCAGGCGTCCGGGTTCTCCGGTGGGGCGGGAATCCGCTCCCGGTCGCCACGGGGTCTGTGTATGTAACGTCCGCTCGGGTCCGTATCCCACCTGGGCTCCAGGGGAGGGGCCGGGTCCAAGCTCCCCACGGGGTCCACCTGGCGGCCGCCCCCTCCCCTCCCCCGGTCCCCGCCGGCCCGCGGGCGGGCGAGGGCGCGGCCCCCGGGGTCTCCGGCCCCGGGCGGGCGGCCGCGCGCAGTCTCATTCCCAGAGCTCCCCGCCGCCCCGGCCCGGCATCCCGGCACCCCGGCCCCGCGGCATTTTTTCTCTTTATCATAAATATATAAATTATGCTAATTACGGGCATTGCATATTAACCAAACCCGAAACCTCCCCTGCCCGGCCCCCTCCCCCTCCGTGCAAACCCCTCCCCGCCCCGGACCCCGCTACTTACCGGAGCCCGAGCCCGAGCCGCCTTCGCCCCGGGTGCCCGGCGGCCACCGATTAGAAATTCATCTCACAGCTCGGGCCAGGGGGCCGGGGCCGGGGCCGGCCGGCCGCCGCCCGCAGACAAAGAAGCCAGTGCGGCTTGGCTGGGCTCGGCTCGGCCCGGGAGCCGGTCGGGACCCGCCGCCACCCCCGGGCCCCCAGGCCGGGCTGGGCAGAGCCGAAGGGGACTCCGCGGGCTGCGCCGGGCGGAGGGGGGGGGCGGCCGGGAAGCGGGAAGGGGGAGCTGGGGGGGGCGGGCAGGTATATATATTTTTCTTCTTTCCCCCCTTCCACAACCCCCCCTTTTCTCCCCCCCCCTTTTTTTCCCTCCTTCTGCTACTTGGATTTTTTTAGCTGCTGCGTCATGAGCATAATTTATGCAAAGAGCTTTGCCGCATGCTGCACCGCGCGCGCCAGCCGCCGGGGGCGGCGGGCTGGGCGGGCGGTGGAGGAAGGGAGGGGATCTGGGGAGCCGGGAACGAGGAGGGGTGGGGGTGGGGTGGGCACCCTCAGCCCTTGGTCACGCCGGGAGGCCCCAGCTCTCCTCCCGGACTGGAGTGGAGGGTCCGTGGGGGCGGGTCACGCAGCCCCCTCGGAGGTGCTGCTCGAGGTGCTTTCGTTTTGGAAGGTGCGAGAGTGGGAGCAGGAGCGCGGGAGTCCGAAGTGGGGACCCTATGCCACATTCCCTTCGGCCTAGGGTTGGGGCGGGGACTCCCAAGCCACCGCCGCCTTTCCTCTCTAGTTAGTCAACTGTGCTCCTCATCGTCGAAAGTCAAGTTCAGGTCCATTCCCAAGCCCCGAGCCAGAACCCCAGCTCGAGACAGGAGTGGGGGGCTTAGAGGGCGTTCAGCCAGCGTCGAACCTCCAGTTGGTTGTGCCCTGGCTCCATTTCAGGGAGGGGACCCAGGTCCTGAATGCTCCCTCCCCCCTCACCCCACTGGCGGTTGGTTGTGGGCTGTCAAGACAACTTCCCTGCCTTCTTGTCCAAGTGGACAAGAAAATATAAAAAAAAAAAAGAGAGACAGTTCAGTAGATTGGAGAAGAACAACGTTCTGCTTTGCTGGTGGTGATGGTGCGGACTGTTTGGTTTCTCTAGAGGCCTTTGAAGGTAGGCTAAGGGGAGGGGATTCGAAGAGGTAAGAGTTTGGGGCCGAGGGTAAAGCAGATTGGAGAAGTAGTTGACAAGCGGAAGAGGAAGGAGTTGGAAGACCAAAGGAGAAGAGAAGGAACGACGGGAGAAAAATTGAGGAGGGAGGCTCTGTAAATTCAGTGATGGTGGTGGCCTGCTATCGGTCTGGGTGCACCCCTCTGCCCGCCTGTCCCCCCCCCCCAGTTTGGTGGTTAACGGGGAGCGGGGAGAGAGTGTTCCATAGTGTGAGGAGAAGGGAAGTGGAGCCCCCAGCCCTCCCAGGACTGTTCTTTAAGCCCCCTGGTGGAAGACACTGCAGGGGAGGAGAAGACGGGGAGCAGCACCACGTGGCTCCACACCATCACTACTACACACTTTTCCAGAATGTTGCCTGGAGCTTGCTCACACCCAGGGGTCCTGCTCACCGAAGCTTTCCTCTTGAGGCCTGACATTATCATTCGTCTGGCCCGCAGGGCTCCGGTTCTAGCTCTTTGCCGTTTCTACCTGAGGGTGAGGAGATACGGCTGCTGGCAGATTTATAAGAAACCAATGGATTAGGAGTCAGAATATTTAGGTGTGAGTCCCAACTCTCCTGCTCACAGTCCAGGCAAGCAGTTTAACTTCTTCATTACTTATAAAATGAGGGTTCTATCTATGATCACTACTTCATAGGGTTAAGAAGTTTAATAGTGAGGCTGTATGTGAAAGCACTTAGGAAATTAAAAGCTCTATACAGTTGTATCAGTCCCTGTATGATAGTTGCATCCGTTTTTTTAAAAGATTTTATTTATTTGTCAGAGAGAGAGAGCACAAGCAGGGGGAGCGGCAGGTAGAGGGAGAAGCAGGCTCGAGCAGGGAGCCCGATGCGGGACTGGATCCCAGTACCCTGGAATCATGATCTGAGCCAAAGGCAGACACTTAGCCAACTGAGCCACCCAGGTGTCCCATAGTTGCATCCATTTTAATGGCCTTGTGAAACTCTGACACATGTCATGGTATTACAGCTCTTGGGAGTTTTGTTTGGTCTGTCTGTAGTCTCTATGGTCTTTCCCCTCCCCTTTCCCCTCAGATTGTAAATTCCTCGAGAGCACAGGCTGTGACTTAATCATTTTTGTATTTCCTACTACTCTGTGTGAAGGAGGGGCACAGTCTTGCTATTGAACGTTGTTACACGAAGGCAGAAACTCTTAGTCTATGTGACTTGGTTTGGTGCTACACACAGATCAAATGCTTTGAATGACGTAAATGTCGATAGTTTTTTTTTTAAATATTTTATTTATTTATTTGACAGAGAGAGAGCATGGGCAAGAGGGAGAAGCAAGGGGGGAGGGAGCAGCAGACTCCCTGCTGAGCAAGAAGCCCAACGAGGTACTCGATCCTGGGACTCCAGGATCATGACCTGAGCCAAAGGCAGTCGCCCAACCAACCAAGCCACCCAGGCACCCTGCATTGCTTGAATTTCTGATGAGCATATATTAACTTTTTTGTACATTTAATTTTTTTATTCGGGTCTAACATGTGCACACAGTAAAGTACCTAAGTCTTAAATGTACAACTTGAATTTTTACGTAATTATAAATCACTACTCACAACAAGATATAGAGCATTTCTGGGCACCTGGCTGGTTCAGTCAGTAGAGGATGCAACTCTTGATCTCAGGGTTGAGTTCAAACCCCACATTGGGCATGCAGCCTACTTAAAAAAAAAAAAAAAAAGCATTTCCAACACCCAAGAAAGACTCTCCTGTGCTCCTTGATAGTCAATAAACTCCCAGTTACCACTATTCTGAGTTCTGTCCCCATAGATTAGTTTTGTGGTTCTTGAACTTCATATAAATGGAATCAGACAGTATGTGCTCGTGTCTGCCTTCTGTCACCCAACATATGTTTCTGAGATTTATCCATGTTGTTGTGTCTAGCAGTACTCTTTGTTCTTTTTTTATTGCTGTATGTATTCCATTGCA
The DNA here is from genome assembly GCF_004348235.1 of Phoca vitulina. Classification (NCBI taxonomy): domain Eukaryota; kingdom Metazoa; phylum Chordata; class Mammalia; order Carnivora; family Phocidae; genus Phoca; species Phoca vitulina. Next base: position 19,732,784 of record NW_022589726.1, on the reverse strand, counting down.
TAATTATGCCACAATTTATCCATTCTACTATTGATGGGCATTTGGGCTCTTCCTGTTTTTGTCCCTTATATGGATAAAGCTGCTATAAACATTCTTGTACAAGTCTTTTGGTGAGTATATGCACTCATTTCTCCTGGGTAAATCCTGAGGAGTGGAATTGCTAGGTTTGGAGTATATATTTAATTTTTGTAGATTCTGCTAGATTTCAACAATGTTTGAACCAATTTATGTCCTCAGTAGTAACATATGAGAGTTCTAGTTGTTTCACATCCCCTCCAACACTTTTAATACAGTTGTTTTTTTTTTTAAATATTGCAGTACAGTCTTTTTTTGGAATAAGTATATATTTGATAATCAGAAAAAAGCTTCAACAATATAAATATTTTCATGGATGGGTAGAGAGCGATGTTGCCAGTGGCTCCCTTCTGCTTCCCAGGCCAAAGAAAACTCCTGCACATTTTCTTTTTCTCCTGAACTCCCACTTCCCATGCCTTCTGAGCCTACATTTCTTTAACAAATAGTTATTATCTACTGTGTGCCAGACACTGGGCTGGGTGCTAAGTGTCCAGTGGAAGACAAAACAGACTGCTCCCTTGGAATTTATAGTCTACTAGGGAAACAGACATTCAACAAAAAAATAAACACAAATATATCATTACACATGATGTTTAAGAAAACAAGGTGGTACAAAAGAGTAACGCTGTGGGGCGGGGCAGGGCAGACCTCTCTGAAGGAGTCAAATATGAGGCAAAGTGTAAAAGACAGGATAAGCAGGAGGCAGAAGAACAGCAAAGGCAGAAGCAGAGGCAGGGCACAGAGGCCATGAGGCAGGGAAGAACTTGGCCTTCAAGAAACTGAAAAGAGGATCAATATGGCTGGAACACAGCAAATGGGAGTTGCACAAAATGGGGCTGGAAAGATAGGCAGGGCCCACATCAGGAAGGCCTGGCCATATATACCTTCAATCTTTCAGTTTAATTAGGTTCTTTCTTTGCAAACTCCACTCAAGGTTTATCTCCTCCCAAAGCCTTCTTGAATAATACCACATTGTTCTAATTAGTATTATTTTAATTACATCATTGTTCCATTGATTATATAATGACTTCATTATATAATTTGTAGTTTATAGGCCATTCATTCTTTTTCTGGAGAATATATTGGTTTCCCCAACAGATGTGGGGCAGGGCCTTATGTTTACTCTTTTGTCTGATCTCCTCCAAGCACTAAGCATATCAGGGGGGCAGCAAGAGGCTGTTGATAGGAAGAGTCTCCCTTGGCACTGTACTCCATTCCTAGAAAGCCCTGGGAATCTGAGCAAATAATCCCTGGTGTCCTATCTTCCCTGCCTTGAGAACTAACCCAGTTTCAGGTCTTCAAAAATTGTCATGGAACAATCAAATTTCCCCAGGATCCATGCCTATTTTCCCCAACACCATCCTTGTGTCCATAGTTAATTTTGCCCCTCCCCCTCTCTAATCACCAGATTAAAGGCATCACTGCTGTTGCTAAGGGAATGAGGTGTGGGCAGGTGGGAGTGAGTTGGAGGATGATAACAGTGGGGAGGCAGGTTGGTCAGCAGGAAAAAGCTCTCAACTGGGAGAAGACAGCGATGCATTTCCAAGTGCTTCTCTGCCAGTTTATTCCCCTCTCTGTGCTTACCTGCTTGTTCTCTCTGAAAGCTATTAGGATTTTTTTTTTTTAAATCTCTGGAGTCTTAAATTTTACCACGTTATAGCTTGTGGTTGGCCAGTTTTCATGAAACAAGGATACTGTTGCCCATCTTGACTGGTCATATTGAAGTCCTTGTGAGAATGGGTGATGGAGGAGGAGGTCCCTGAGTACTGTTAACAATGTGGGATATTTTAAGGTGAGAAGTCAGAAGGGTTTTTTTCTTCTTCTTCTTTTTTTCCCCTGAGAAGCCAGAGTTTTTGAAAACTTGTATGTGACACAGAGTATGGCTGTGCATACTCCATTTTTTTTACAGACCTCCCACCCTGAAATGTGTATATTTTATTCTATTTAATTTCAGCAATGATGTAGAATGGTATTACTAGGCTGCTGTCACTCTGACAGATCACCCTACTAGCTCAAAGGGTAAATATGTGTGGTTTTTTTCATAATTTTTGTACAGTAACAAGGTGAGGAACATTTTAGCTCATAAATTATTTACCAAACCTCACAGGCATAATAGGCTATGTGCATATTCATCAGGCCATCATCCATTATTCATAAGAAGTTCACTTCAACTGTTAGAAGAAAATGAGGTTGTTGATTGAAATGCTGAAGAAATGTGGTCTTTTGTTCTCCCCCCTCCTTTCTCCCATCTGAGTAAGTCTGGAAGTTTCCATCAAAAAATGATATTGTAGGAAAAAGAAATTTATTCCTGACATGCAGATGTGTAGATAAGAGGGAAAGAAAGCCTGGAGTAGGAAATAAACTGGCAGAGTCAACCACCATTCATTTAACTTGGCTAAAGGCCCCTGATTCCTGCTTGCATAGAGATTGTGCCCAGGAAGTGGCCAGAGGGGCTATCCTTCCTTGCAATAAAAAAAGCAGCTTCAGCAAATCTGATAGAGTTAATACTTATATTAACTAAGAGACAGGTTGCATTCTATAGCTCAAGAAGTATTTATCATTTATCTTCTTTGACCTTCACACCAAATCTGTGAGGTAGGAATATTCAAGATGAGAAAACTGAGGCTCAGAGAGGTTAAGTGACTTGTCTAAGGCCAAACAGCTGGCGAGGAGCAGACCGGGGGTAGAGCCTACATTTTCTTTCACATTCCATGTTCTTTATATTCTGTCTTCCTAAGTCCTCTGGATGATAAAGCCCACCAGTCCCAAGAGAGAAGCATTTCACAACGCGTTCCACGAACCTTTGATTTTATTATTTTCCTTTTACATCTTGATTATTTCCGTGAACTACAGAAGCAGATAGGCTTGAAAGCATCAAATAAGACAAAGTTCTATAGAATGGAGACTAACAGATGTCCCTGGGGCATGAACAGTGGTTAACTGCTGTGACCGCAAACCCCCATCGCCACAGAAGCAAGTAGGAGACATTATAATCCAATCAGATCCACAGATCTGTGTTCAGATGTGACCATGGTCACTTACTAGCTGTGTAACCTTGCGCAAGTTAGCTTTTTTAAGCCGTAGTTTCCTATTTGTAGAATGGGAATAACACTCACTCCTAAGGTTTTGTATGTGTTGACTGAGATAATGTATATGAAACCCAAGTGTCAGCATTTTCATCTTTTTTTTTTTTGTATTTCCCTCCATTTTAAGGGTCACCTCTCTCTAGTATATTTGGGGAAGTGGAATGCAAGGCAAGGTTTGTCTCACGCCTGTCTCCCAAATCTTCTGCTTGACCTTCTGTTCCATTTGGTCTTGGGCCACTCACTTGGCTGCTGGTCACAGCCTAGCATGCCTGGTGTGGTTCCTCTGGATGAAATGCAACTATATTCACAGTGGGGCAGGGCTATGAATTCTCCCCAACGTGACTACACAAAGTGTTCTTTACACAAAGAGGGTTGGGGGACGACTAAAGAGAATTCCAATGAATAAGGGAAAGCTTAAAAATTTGCCTTTAACTTTCCCTATAATCCAAGTGAAAAACAGCTGAGGAGTTCAATCTTTATTAAAGAGTCTGTTCCTTTCATGGAGGTAGCCCAGACCCTAACCTGGCTCCCTGTCCTCAGGTCTGCTTCTCTCCCTAGAAACTCCTCCTTCAAACCTCCACTTCTTTCTGGGAAGTCCCAGGCCCTTCCTCCCTCTTGTTCCTCAGCTACCTCCAGTATATTTCCCTAAATCTGACAAATTCAGTCTCGAAGAGGTGAATGGGTGTGTGTGTGTGTGTGAGAGTCTGGAAGAGGTGAATGGGGGTGTGTGTGTGTGTGTGTCTGGAAGAGGTGAATGGGTGTGTGTGTGTCAGTCTGGAAGAGGTAAATGGGTGTGTGTGTGTGTGTGTCTGGAAGAGGTGAATGGGTGTGTGTGTGTCAGTCTGGAAGAGGTAAATGGGTGTGTGTGTGTGTCTGGAAGAGGTGAATGGGTGTGTGTGTGTCAGTCTGGAAGAGGTAAATGGGTGTGTGTGTGTGTGTGTGGCACCAGGGGAAAGACGCCACAGAGCAGGTGTCCCAGTGAGCTTTGGCACACAGTCCACCCGCAGAACTGTCTAGAGGAGGCTGGCACCCAAGTCCAGAACCCTTCCAGTCTCTTGGCCAGACTGAGATGCAGATGAGGCTCTATTCTTCTGTCTTTTGGAAAGTAAGTAACCTCTGAACACAAACACACACCTTGAAGAAGAAAATGCAATCTCCACCCCCAAACCGGCAAATGTCGATGTGTGTTTGTATTACTCCCATTACTTTGCACTTTTAATGAGCATGGGATGATTCTGACGCAGGTGGCTTCTGATTTCACATTGAGAAAAACCAATCAAAACCCCAGAAGAGACACTGCCCCAGGATTTACTGGGCTGCCCCAGCCACGGCGGAGTTAGCCCTTTGCATTATTATGCAGAGCAGTGTTAGTGCCTCTCCTACAAAGGCTGGCCTGGAATAAGAAAGGAGGGTCCATTTCTGAGTCCTGTATCTTGTAATCCTTGTTCCCGTAGTTACACAAAAAACCAGCCAAAGCTTTGAAAAGGCTGCTTCAAAGAGCCAGATTGGATTCGTCCACAAACCTCTGCCCTCCCTCTTTGGGCTGGAAAATGGGAGGTGGTTTTGTTCTCTCAGTTACATGAGTCAAGAGCAGAACACATAGTAGGTATTCAAGAAAGGTACATTAAAAAGCTCTACCCAGCCTGATTAATTGGGAGTGGGGACCGAGCAGGAGGAGGCAAGGGGACTCTTTGAGCCCTCAGACAGTTTACCCATCTCTACTGCAGCACTTACCAAGTTCTGTCCTAATTTTGGTCCCAGCATCTGTCTTGCCAGGCACATTAGCAGTTCATTAGCCATCATCCTTGGCTTTTCCCTCTTCTTCATCCCAACATTATTATTTTTAAAAATATTTTATTTATTTGTCAGAGAGAGAGAGAGAGAGAGAGAGCACAAGCAGGGGGGAGTGGCAGGCAGAGAGAGAGGGAGAAGCAGACTCCCTGCAGAGCAGGGAGCCTGATGTGGGACTCAATCCCACGACGCTGGGTCATGACCTGAGCCAAAGGCAGACGCTTAACGACTGAGCCCCCCAGGTGTCCCCAACATTATTTTTAAAAATACCTTTATTGAAGTATAACTGACACAATAAATTGCACATTTAAAATGTACAATTTGGGGCTCCTGGGTGGCTCAGTTGTTGGGCATCTGCCTTCGGCTCAGGTCATGATCCCTGGGTCCTCGGATTGATCCTCACATCGGGCTCCCTGCTCCGCGGGAAGCCTGCTTCTCCCTCTCCCACTCCCTCTGCTTGTGTTCCCTCTCTCGCTGTGTCTCTCTGTCAAATAAATAGATAAAATCTTTTTTAAAATGTACAATTTGATAAATTTTGACATATGTATTCAGCCATGAAACCATTTCCACAATCAAGATAACGAACATATCCATCACCCCCCAAAGTTTCCCAGAGTCCATCTCTCCCTCCTCCTCCCCCAGGCTTTTTGTCACTACAGATCAATTTTTTATTTTCCAAAATTTTATATAAATGGAATCCTACAGTATACATTCTCTTTTTTTTTGGTTAGGTTTCTTTCATGCAGCATAACTGACATTATCCATGTTGTGTGGATCCACAGTTCATTCCTTTTTATTGTATGGCAATACCACAATTTGTTTATCCATTGACCTACTGACGTTCATTGTGTTGTTTCCAGTTTGGGGCTGTTACAAATAAAGCTGTTATAAATATCCTGGTAAGTCTTTTTGTCCTCATATGCTTTCATTTCTCTTGGGCTAATGGAAGTAGAATGGCTGGATCATATGGTATGTGAATGTCTAACTTAAAAAAAAAAATTACTTTGTTTATTGTTTATTTATTTTTTTAATTCAAGTTTTTATTTAAATTCCAGTTAGTGGGGCACCCGGGTGGTTCAGTTGGTTAAGCATCCGACTCTTGGTTTCAGCTCAGGTCTGATCTCAGGGTCATGAGCTGCCTCCACGCTCAGCAGGGATTCTGCTTGAGACTCTCTCCCTCTCCCTCTGCCCCTCCCCCCGCTGTCTCTCTCTGTAAAATAAATAAATAAATATTTAAAAAAAATAAATTCCAGTTAGTCAACATATAGCACAATATTAGTTCCAGGAGCAGAATCCAGTGATTTATCACCTACATACAATACTCACTGCTCATCGTAAGTACACTCCTTAATACCCATCACCCATCTAATCCATCCCCCTGCCCATCTCCCCTCCAGCAACCCTCAGTTTTTTCTCTATAGTTAGGAATCTGTTTTATGGTTTGCCTCTCTCTTTTTTTCCCCACCTATGTTCATCTATTTTGTTTCTTAAATTCCACACAAGTGAAATCATATGGCATTTGTCTTTCTCTGACTTATTTCGCCTAGCATAATACATTCTAGCTCCATCCATGTCATTGCAAATGGCAAGATTTCATTCTTTCTTATGGCTGAGTAATATTCCATTGTATATATATATACCACATCTCCTTTATCCATTCATCAGTTGATGAACATTTGGGCTCTTTCCATACTTTGGCTATTGTTGATAATCCTGCGATAAACATTGGGGTATATGTGCCCCTTCGAATCAGTATTTTTGTATTCTTTGGGTAAATACGTAGTAGTGCAATTGCTGGATCATAGGGTAGTTCTATGTGTATGTTTAACTTTTAAAGATCCTGCCATACTGTTTTCAAAGTGGTCGTACCATTTTACACTCTTACCAGCAGTGTGTGAGAGTTCTAGTAGCTCTACATTCTAACACTTGAAATATTCAGGCTTTTTATATTAGCCATTTAAATAGGTGTGCTAACACTATTTTAATTTTTTACTTGGTAAACATTCACATGGTTAAAAATTTTAAAAAACATTTATAGGTATACAGTGAAAAGTCTCACTTTTGCCTCCGTCTCCCCATGCCAACCAGTAACCACTTCTATAGGTGTCTTGTGTATTCTTTCAGAATTTCTTTACTCAACCGCTAATGAATATTCTTGGTTTTCCTGCTCTTTTACAAAAGGCATCATGCTAACCACACTGTTCTGAACCTTTTTTAATTAAAAAAAATATTTTGCAGAGCTTTCTCATTCTTTGTTACAGCCACACAGTATTTAATTGTATGGACATACTAAGATTTATTTTACTAGTTCCCTATTGATGGACATATGGGTTATTTCTTTTTAAAAAATATCTTATTTATTTGAGAGAGAGAGAGGGAAAGAGAGATTGAGAGAACGAGGGGCAAGAGTGAGAAGCAGACTCCCCACGGAACAGGGAGGCCACTGTGCGACTCGATCCCAGGACTCTGGTATCATGATCTGAGCCGAAGGCAGACGCTTAACCAACTGAGCAACCCAGGCACCCTAGACGTATGGGTTTTTTCTAGTCTTTTGCTATTACAATGCTGCAGTGAACACCTTATACACAGTGTTTCTCATGAGTGCAAATATATCCGTAGGGACCATTTCTAGAAGTGGGGATAGTGGGACTCAGTCAGTTAAGCGTCTGCCTTCGGCTCAGGTCATGATCCCGGGGTCCTGGGATCGAGTCCCACATTGAGCCTGCTTCTTCCTCTCCTTCTGTCTGCTGCTCCCCGTTTGTGTTCTCTCTCTCTGACAAATGAATAAAAATCTTAAAAAAAAAAAAAAAAGTAGTGGGGATGGTACTGTGTAGTTTTGATAGATATTGCCAAATTAACCCAATAGGAATTGTGCCAATTTATACTCCCACCATCAATAAATTAGATTGTAGTCAGAGAAAGACAAATACCATATGATTTCACTCATATGTGGAATTTAAGAAACAAGACAAAGAAGCAAAGGAAAAAACTGAGAGAGACACACAAACCAAGAAGCAGACTTAATTACAGAGAACTGATGGTTACCAGAGGGGAGGGGTGTGGGGGGATGGGTGAAATAGGTGATGGGGATTAAGGAGCCCACTTGTTGTGGTACCACCTAGTGTTGTATGGAAGTGTTGAATTAGTATATGTACACCTGAAACTAATATTACACCGTATGTTAACTAACTGGAATTAAAATAAAACTAAAAAAAAAATAAATAAATAAATTAGTGTGTTTATTCACAGCACTGCAAATAAAGTTAGCAAATGTTTGGATTTTACCAATCTGATAATGGTGTTTGTGTGGTTTTAATTTGCCTTTTTCTTATTAAGAGTGAAGCTGAACATCATTTCATATGTTTAAAAGCATTTGTAGGGGCGCCTGGGTGGCTCAGTCGTTAAGCGTCTGCCTTCGGCTCAGGTCATGATCCCAGGGTCCTGGGATCGAGCCCCGCATCAGGCTTCCTGCTTACCGGGAAGCCTGCTTCTCCCTCTCCCACTCCCCCTGCTTGTGTTCCTGTTCTCGCTGTCTCTCTGTCAAATAAATAAATAAAATCTTTAAAAAAAAAAAAAAAAGCCATTTGTATTTCCTTTTCTCTGAACTGTGTTAATGTCATTTGCTACTTTTTCTAATGGCTGGTCATGTACTTACTGATGTGTATGAGTTCTGGGACAGGGAGATTAGCCCTTTGTGATACAAATCGCCACTATCTTTTCTCTAATTTGTCACTTGTCTTTTCACTTTATGTAGTTTTCATCCCTGACATTAATTCTCTTAATTAATTCTGGACACATTAATCCTGAGTATTAGTCCAGTTGTTTCTGCCTCCTAAATAGTTTTGGAATGCTGCCCTCCTTCTTTCTACCCCCTGCCATTTCCCTGGGCCAGTCTGCCATCATCACTCACTAAAATTACTACTTGGTATTCTAGCTCTCCCAGACATATTTCCACTCCTGTCCCCTTATAATCTAGTCTACATTTTGTAGCCAGAAAGCTATTTCTAAAATAAAAACAGGATCATGTCACTTTTCTGCTTAAAACTCTTCAGTGGCTAACCGGTGCCCTTAGTTAGAATCCAATGTCTTAAGATCGGATCCTCTATAAGCTCCAAGGTCCCCTGCGTGGTCTGGCTCCTGTTTCTCTCTTTACCATCATGTCTTACTAGACCTCACCTCTCATTCCATGCTCCTGCTATACTGAACTGTTTTCGTGTCCTCTCTTTCCATAAGCTCTCTCATTTCTAGGCGTTTGCATAAGCTGTTCCTTCTTGGAGGAATTCCCTTCGCTTGCTAAACTTCCACTCAGCCTTCAGATTTCCTATCCAACATCACTACCAGCAGGAAGCCCTCCCTGAGCCCAGTGGAAGAGATTAGGAGCACACCCCCTACTGTCCTTATGTCAGCGCTATGGTTATCTGTTTACTTTAGGTAGACTAAGTTCTGGGAGGGTAGGGACTAAGCCTGCTTCTTCACTACTGTTTCCCTAGTGCCTATCACAGGGCCCTGCACATACTAGGTGCTCAATAAATAGTTGCTAAATTAATTCAAGAAAGGATGTCTGATAAATGACTAAATGAACATTTCATCTTGGTGGGGGAACCCAGGAGAAGGGGAAGGAAATAGAAAGGTTCTCGACTCCTGTCCAAGAAAGTAGCCAGTTGCTCCTTAATCCCACCTGCCAGAGAAAACAGTGGTTTGTGACCCTTCCATTTCTCTTGGTAACCTCATTTGGCTCTGCCCTCGCTTGCTTTATGTCCAGGTCCCAGAGTGATAAGCAAAACAACTAACATCTGTAGAGGAGGCACTGACCAATCTGAGGGCAACTTGCCTTAGCTGGAGCTAGGTCCTGGGTTGCGGTGGGTTCCAGTGGAGGGCCAGAGCAGAGAAGTGTACTTGGGGAGACGGTTTGGGGCAATGGCTCTTTACCATCCGGTAGAAGTATCTGAATTTTTTTTTTTTTAAAGATTTTATTTATTCATTTGAAACAGAGAGATACAGAGAGAGAGCGAGAGCATGAGCAGGGGAGAGGCAGAGGGCAAGGGAGAAGCAGGCTCCCTGCCGAGTCAGGAGCCAGACGTGGGGCTCGATCCCGGGACCCTGGGATCATGACCTGAGCCGAAGGCAGATGCTTAACGATCTGAGCCACCCAGGCGCCCCGAAGTATCTGAATTTTTAACACCTGGTAGGGCCTGACCAAAATTTACAACCCGATTATCAGCTCTGCCCATTTCCCCTCTGTCCTCAGACTTCCCTTTGCTCCTTTCCTTCCCTAAAACAGACTCTAGAGTTGGAGGTGACACAAGGATTGTGTGACCTTTTTGGCAGATGATGAAACCTTGGGAGGCAACAGATTTAAAAACAATGTAAACAGGGGCACCTGGGTGGCTCAGTTGGTTAAGCGACTGCCTTCGGCTCAGGTCATGGTCCTGGAGTCCCGGGATCGAGTCCTGCATCGGGCTCCCTGCTCTGTGGGGAGTCTGCTCCTCCCTCTGACCCTCCCCCCTCTCATGCTCTCTCTGTCTCATTCTCTCTCTCAAATAAATAAATAAAATCTTTAAAAAAAACAATGTAAACAGATTAAACAATGTAAACAAATTAAAAACAATGCTTGTAAAGTCACAAACCTGAGTCTGAATACTGGCTTTGTAGCTGTGTAACTTAGTTCAACTACTTAACTTCTCTGAAATACAGTTTCCTGATCTGCACCTTTCCTCAGTCTGCGATGGACAATGGATTACATCTGTAAGGTCACCCGTGCAGCATCTGATTAATAACTAGTCTGGGATAAGTGGGAGCTGAATAGATGAAGACCAAAGTCAGGTGGTGACAGAGCGAGAACCAGAACTAGTATCTTGATTTAGGGGCCACCTCTTACACTCTCACTGACGCGGACTGCTTTAGTCAACACAATTAGAGGGTCCCCAAAGGCCACAGAGAGAAATAAGGAAAAAAACCTTTCCTAGGTTCAGTCCTTTATTTTCCGAAGCCTTGAGCATGGGGTACGGGTTAGGATAGGTTAGTGACTTCTCCAGTTTCAGGCTTTGGGGTGGAATCAATTTAGGATCTGATTTGGAAAAGTTAGGATACAGGGAAGATTTGTTCTGATCTGACCTTCAAGGATTTACTCACTCCTTTACCGACCAATTACTGATTGCAAACTTCATGCTAAGAAAAGTACAGGGCTCTGGAGATACAGGTCTACGAAAACACAATGTTTTTCAAGCTGTGGGTCCTGACTTGTTAGTGGGATGAGAAACCACAACCAGATCTGAAAAAAATAAACACGAGAATAGGAAATACTACAGTGCACTGTACGTTGCAGGATAAGTACTAGGTCAAAACATTTTGTTATAAATGTGTGTGTATGCTGGGTCATGATTTAAAGCATAGCATTGTGGATTGTGGTCCAAAAAGTTTGCAAGCCCGGGCACTGGAAGGTGAACTTCAAGAGAGCAAGGGCTTTGTTTTGTTTTAGAACAGTGCATGGATCTGTGTTTCACAAATAAGCTGAATGAGTGAATGTCTAACACTATGCTGCCTTCAAGAAGATTAGAGACAGAAATACAGGAAAAGGTAAATATAGACTTTTCAATACTAGTATTAGTCTGAACCAAATTAAAAATGTCTTGTTCAGTTCCATCTCTGTACTTGCACACAGGAGGCATATTTTAAAATGAAGGATGTAAGGAAAACCTTAATTGCTGCCCTCAAGGGTGGCATCTTTGCCCCTGAGGACAATTAGGTTAGGGGCGAGACGAAACAGAAAATATTCACAAGGCACCATACAGCTCACCTGTAACCAGTACCAAAGGAAGGGCGGGGCCACCAGCACTCCCTGGGTAGCGCGAGCGTGCGGGTTTTCGAGCTAGCTGCCGTGGAGGACACAGCAGAGCACGGCCTGCCTTTTGGTAAGAAAGACAGCGACCCAAGTAAATAACTGGCACCTGTCGGTGGAACAGACAAGGCAGCGAAGTTTCCACCCATGCTCTACCTCAGAAAAGGACAGATGACAGCCGGACTGGCAAAATAAATCTGGACGGAGCTGAGGCTTATGTCGGGCTTCGTAGAAGGGAAACCGCGATAGGTCAAGGTTTGGGGAGCATGCTTCAGTTAGAGAAGTAATTAGAAATCCCTGCCCCTTGTGGAAAGGCTGTGAAGGTGAGGTGACCTTGAGCTGCGGCGCGTAGGTGTAAAAAGGTTCCGGGGAATGGTTTAGTGGTTCTGCCTCCGAGCGCCCAAGAGAGAAAAAAAAAAAAAAAATCCTGTTTTGAGACAATACCTGTATTTGGTTTTCTTCCCGTCGTGGGACGCGGGTGGGGGTTGGAAGACAAGACCCAAGGGGCGGGGCCAACGCTCGCGAGTAGGCGGGACCACGCGAGCCCTTCCTCTAGCTACTGGAGACCGGGCGGAGGGGCGGGGTTTCCGGTGGTAGCGGCACTCGGGCGTCGGGTGACGCTAGGCGGACGAATCGTCACGTGACACGGAAGTGACTACGAACAGGAAGAGGTCGAAAAAAATAACCGTCCGCGACGCCGAGCCGAACCGGACCAGCAGCCACCATGAACAGCAAAGGCAAGGACAGGGGGCGGCTGGGGTCGTCGGGGGGAATCGTGCTAGCCTGGAGCGAGTGGGCCCGGAGCCCAGGGTCGCCAAGCGCTAGGCTTGGGGCGAGCTGCGCCTCGGTCCTGGGCCAGCTGCAGTCCCGGGGGCTGTTCCAGACGCCTTCGTCATCCTCGAACTACGGCTACTCGCTCCTTCTCGGCCCTTTCCTCCTTAAACTCTGTGGCGCAGTTTGAAGCTGCGGGCTCGGGTGGAGGGGTGGGGGGGGGAAAGGCTTGTCATGATGGGCATCTGAAGGAGCAAATGGGGAGCTAGAGCAGGGATTTGGGTAGGCCAATGGAGCGCCGGCGGAGGCGGGGCGCCGCGCTCCGGAACCAGAGGCTGGCGCCCGGGCTTAACTAGTGAGGTGCCGGCGCTGGTGGGCGGGCCGGGGGGCCAGAAGGGTCTCTCTCCTCTTTCCTTCGATGGCGGCCCGAAGTTCTCCCGGTTCCTGTGATTGTACTAGTGTCTGGCAGAACACGATCCTCAGCTGTTTTTTAGGACATTTCCCTTTATCTTCTCTCGAGTCTGAAGGTTCACTTCCACCACTCACTCTATTTGGAAGTCGACCTTGAGTAGGAATCTATGGGGCAAATCATCATAACCACTGTGACTTAACGAGGTCGTGGGCAGTTACACTAGGCTTGTGAAAACCACCCAGACCGGAGGCAGGATGTACCTCCCGTTGGTACATTGGCAGGAACGGGTGCCCAGACCTGCCCTGCATCGATGGAGAAACTTGGGTCCAGCGAGACTTTCCCTTACACCAGTATGCTAATGGGAAGAGCGCCTTTTATGGCCAGTTAGAATCCACCATCTTCGTGTGTAGGTGGGATAAGTGTGCAAAGAAAATGCTTATTTTCTTGGCCTCAAAAATCAGGCCTTCCAGAGCAGTCTGTTTACAAATCTGCCTGCTGCCACTAGGTTAGCTACCCAGTATGCACTGCCCCATTTTGGTGGCTCTGTATGGTAGGCAACGTGCATTTTCGTCTTGTTTTCCAGGTCAATATCCAACGCAGCCAACCTACCCTGTGCAGCCTCCTGGGAATCCAGTGTACCCTCAGACCTTGCATCTTCCTCAGGCTCCACCCTATACTGATGCTCCACCTGCCTACTCAGAGGTGCTTCCAGTTTACTAGACTTGAACTGAATACTCTTGGATCACATTTTCAGTCTTTAGTTAAGCCTGACTCCACATATTTATTTACTCTCCACAAAGAGGAGAGAGTGCTCACATGAATAGTCTGAAACACTGTATACTTCAGCAGTTTCTGTTGGGGTTGAGAGGGCATTATCTGATTATTTTATGTTTTTTGGCACAGGCTGAGGTTAAGAAGATGAGTTTGCGTTCCTTGAGCCTAACATTAGCTATAGCAGGAAGTGACCCAGGAGAATACTGAATGGCAGCGGAAAGGCAGTTTGTGTAACTCACAGTGTGATCTGCACAAGGAGAATTAAGAATTGACTCATGAAAGAGATCTAAAATTGGAATGTCTTAAAGTAACCCGTTCCCTTCTCTTCTACCTCTTCTAGCTCTATCGTCCGAGCTTTGTGCACCCAGGGGCTGCCACAGTCCCCACCATGTCAGCTGCATTTCCTGGCGCCTCGCTGTACCTTCCCATGGCCCAATCTGTGGCTGTTGGACCTTTAGGTTCCACAATCCCTATGGCTTATTATCCAGTTGGGCCCATCTATCCACCTGGTTCGGCAGTGCTGGTGGAAGGAGGGTATGATGCAGGTGCCAGATTTGGAGCTGGGGCTACCGCTGGCAACATTCCTGTGAGTATGACCTTACCAGAAAAACTCAGCTCTTGTGTATTTTAACTTTCTGAAGAGATTACATATTCATCCTTTCACCGTCCCTGGATAATAGCTGTGGCATTAGTGTAACCACTGATCTCCAGTAGTCAGGCAGAAAGCAGATGAGGGGGCAGGAGAACTATGGACAGTCAGTAGCATCTGGTACATTCTCTCGGGTCTGAGTTAACCAGATTCCTTTGTTTTCCTATCTTAGGAGTCCTGCCTGCTGCCTTTTCAGTTCCAGTTTGGTACTGGTCTAGTAATATTCCTTATTCATTCCATAAGCATTTACTTCAAATTTGCCATCAGCATGGCATTCCATCAGGAAACAAGATGATTAAAAATGGAGAAAGCATCGTCCCTATTAAGTAGCATTTGGAAAGATGCTAGAGGTTGTAGTTCGGTTTCCTGCTTAGTTCGCCCATGTATAAGAATTAGAGCCCAAATGGTCCTTGCTAGGGCCATCCACTCAAAACCATATGCCTGAAATGAGGTGAGAACGCCTTTGAGTGAGTGGTAGGCTCTTTCCTGTTTGTATCTTTGGGTTCACAGAGAATACAGACCTGGTTTACAACCCAAGTTGGTGGCAGGACTAGCTTTAAGATGCGATTGGTCAGCACATTGCCATCTTCCTAATGGATCCTGTTTCACTTGTGTCCATTTCCCTTGTCTCAGCTGCCCTATGCCCAGTCAACCTTGTCTTTTCCTTTCAGCCTCCACCCCCTGGATGCCCTCCCAACGCTGCTCAGCTTGCAGTCATGCAGGGAGCCAATGTCCTTGTAACTCAGCGGAAGGGAAACTTCTTCATGGGTGGCTCAGATGGTGGCTACACCATCTGGTGAAGAACCAAGGCCACCTCTGTGCCGGGAAAGACATCACATACCTTCAGCACTTCTCACAATGTAACTGCTTTAGTCATATTAACCTGAAGTTGCAGTTTAGACACATGTTGTTGGGGTGTCTTTCTGGTGCCCAAACTTTCAGGCACTTTTCAAACTTAATAAGGAACCATGTAATGGTAGCAGTACCTCCTTAAAGCATTTGAGGTAGGGGAGGCATCCATTCATAAAATGAATGTGGGTAAAGCAGCCCTAAGGATCTTCCTTTAATTCCTCTGGAGTAATACTGTACCATACTGGTCTTTGCTCTTAGTTAATAAAACATCAAATTAGGTTTGGAGGGAACTTTGATCTTCCTAAGAATTAAAGTTGCCAAATTATTCTGATTGGTCTTTAATCTCCTTTAAGTCTTTGATTTCTATTACTTGTTATAAATGAAACGCATTAGTTGTCTGCTTTTCCCTCCTTTCCATCCTTTGCCCCATGTCCCACCCTCACCTCTAGTCTCTTCAGTTCCTTCCCGCCAATCTCCATTGAATCAATGGTGCAGGACAGAAAGCCAGTCAGACTAACTTCCTTCTCTCCTTGCACTTGTCCCCACTTGCCATCTTTTAACTAGTCTTTCACAAGGATCCTCTGAAACCCCCTCTGTGCCCCAAGCACAGGCCCCATTACTTCTGCTTTTGCATCTCCTCAGGCAAAAGTGGAGGGTGCCTCTTGGACCCTCCTCATAGGTTGTTTCTTCATCCATGAACCAAACCCCAATTTGCTTCGGTGCCAGAAAAACAGAGCTCTATTTGAACAAAGGGTATCAATGCAAACTGTACTATAAACAGGTTTGTTTAAAATGTGGGGGCAAGGAGGAGGATGCATTTCAAAAGCCTGATGACGTCAGAGCCAAATTAGGGGAAGTTTTCCCATCCAGAAATTGGTTACTGTTCATTGTCAGAGTACCTGATGTAAGCCCTCATGGCTCCTGAGAATTCCTCAGCTGGGTTAATGGGGTCATGTTATGAATCCCTCACTACAAAATGACTTGAGTCCAGTGAAATCTCATTAGGGTTAAGAATATTTCAGGGATCCTTAATATTTTGATTTTTGTTTTCTGAAATTGGATTTTATTTTATTTTATAATTTCAGTTCATCTAAATTTTGTGTTCTGTCCATGTGATGTTTGACTGTACCATTGACTGTTATGGAAGTTCAGCGTTGTATGTCTCTCTCTACACTGTGGTGCACTTAACTTGTGGATTTTTTATACTAAAAATGTAGAATAAAGACTATTTTGAAGATTTGAATAAAGTGATGAAGTTGCATTACACCTCACTTCAAGGATTCTTTACTCAACTTGTTTTTAGATTTCTTCTCCATATATCTTTTATGTCCCACCCAGAATTCAGATAGGTGCTGCTGTCATTCTGGGTTTTTGTTTTGTTTTGTTTTGTTTTTTAAATGAAGCCTTTGAAATAAATTCAGGAATACATGGCCAAGATTTGACCATTTTCATGAGTCCCATTCTAGGTGCTTTACTTTTCTTCATTTTACTTTCTAAGCTCTTTCAGATTCTTAAGAGCCTATTATGCCAGAACATAAACTTAGAACATAAACTTAGAAATAAGGGAATGACTGATTGTCCTAACTTGCTCTAGAATTTGACTTGAGAAAAATGTTTTAGTATGACAGTCTGTGTAAGTTCAAGGTGACCTTCAGTTTCTCCAAAGTTCTGTGTGGAGAAATACTGAAAACTAGGATTGTCAAAATTGATTCTTCAACTCTTGGGTCTTGGGAGGAATTGAGCTTGGACAATGGAGGCAGTAACAATTAAGACCTCAAAGGGGGGCGCCTGGGTGGCTCAGTCGTTAAGCGTCTGCCTTCGGCTCAGGTCATGATCCCGGGGTCCTGGGATCGAGCCCCGCATCGGGCTCCCTGCTCCGCGGGAAGCCTGCTTCTCCCTCTCCCACTCCCCCTGCTTGTGTTCCCTCTCGCTGTGTCTCTCTCTGTCAAATAAATAAATAAAATCTTTAAAAAAAAAAAAAAAGACCTCAAAGGAGATTTAGCTTAATTCCAAGGTAAACAGTATTTGGGGAGCTATGATTTCTATCAAAACACTGGGTCTTTTAAACACATACCATTTGGGGACTAAGATCCAAGAAGCTTCTCTGGGCTTGATTCAAAGGACACTGGTGGGAAGAGTGGTGGGGAGATTGTTTCTGGTTCCCTCTGTGTATACACAGAATGGGTCTGGGAAGGGCGTCTGGGTGGCTCAGTTGGTTGAGCATCTGCCTTCAGCTCAGGTCAAGATCCCAGAGTCCTGGGATGGAGTCCCAAGTTGGGTTCCCTGCTCAGTGGGGAACTTGCCTCTCTCTCCCTCTGCCCCTACCCCCTCTTACTCATGCTTTCTCTCGAGCGTGCTCTCTCTCAAATAAACCTTAAAAAAAAAAAAAAAAAGGGTGCCTGGGTGGCTCAGTTGGTTAAACGACTGCCTTTGGCTCAGGTCATGATCCTGGAGTCCTGGGATCAAGTCCCACATCAGGCTCCCTGCTCAGCAGGGAGTCTCCTTCTCCCTCTGACCCTCCTCCCTCTCATGCTCTCTGTCTCTCATTCTCTCTCTTGCAAATAAATAAAATCTTAAAAAAAAAAAGAATGGGTCTGGGAAATTCTGGCCCTTGCCAGGATGGAAGGTAAAACCATTTCATCTCCCAGGGTATGTTTCTAATGACACCCCTGGGACAAGCTTCCCACACCATCTTTGTTTCAAACTCCTGAGATGGTTGTGGGAACTTCTGAAACTTCCCTAGGGTTCTTTATGTTTGGGAGAGAACATATGCAAATGAGTTAAATAAGCAAAAGAAAATGTCAAAAAAGTTTAAGTATGGATAAGTCAAAATATAAAGGTGGTTATTTCTTGCACACAAGAATCTGATTTCTGTATCAATGAACATTTTTAATTGTGATAAAAATAGCATCAGTATAAGGTTGTTGGGGAATATGGAAAGGAAGGGCTCAGATTAGGAGATATAGCACATTCATCAGGGGGTGGGGTCTCCATAGTCTCCTGCCCCTCCCCGCTTGGCCTTTTACCATGCTTTCCAGCACCTGGGAAGAACTTCTACAGACACTATCTCTGTTCCAGCTGTCACTAGCAGACCAGGTAGGGGACAGAGGAGCAGCCAGCGACCCTAACTCTCCTTCCCTTTGACCTTGAAAAAAGTGAAGATGACCGGGCTCATGTGGCCTGGTGTTGCTCCACCTTGTTGGGCAGCCACCGAAACCAGCTAGACTACAAAGGCCTCGCTAAAGACATCATCAACAGCTTTCTCTGTGTCCCTGGCATCAGTGATGTTGGCATTTGGGCCTGTGTCCTAGAAGGAGCTCGGGTTTGCCCATATCAATCAATGCTTCTCACCGGTTTCAGATAAAACTTTCACCTAATAGTGTGTTAGCACTGGAGCCTGGAGAAGCTCCTTGGGGCCCGGGAATCATTAGATGAAATATTCCTCCTTGTCCCTGCCCTTGGCTGAGTCACTTTCCATTTGGAGGATGGCGCTGGGCTCGCCTTCTGCAGGTTCGTAGGTGACGTAGCTGCCTTTGTTCTTGTACAGGTAAAAGAAGATCAAGACCACGACTGAGAGCAGGGTGAGGAAGACCACGGTGATAACAACTTGGAAAGGAGAGGGAAAATGCAGAGATGTTTCAGGATTGAGGATGTCTCAGTAATTCATGGGGTCTCCTGAATTCAGCGATTCCCTCACTTTTTATAAAGATCCTTCTGTTCTAGTTAACCAGCGTCCACGTCCAAAATCCACATTCCCCCACAAGTCCCACTTCCACGGTGCATGATAATCTGAAGTATCCTGGGGCTTAAGCTAAGGAGACATGGCTTTTGATTTCTAACAAAACCACCCCCTCTCAACCAGTTCCTGATGATTCTGATAGAAACAGGAAGGAGGGAAACAGGAAACAGCTTATCCCAACAGGAAGGCATTTTTAAATCCACAGCCTCCTGCAGGGACTTCTCTGATCCCTCCCATCCTCGTCCTCCCTCATCTGACCAACCACACACGTTCCCATCCCTACCCGCACACTGGAGTGTACTGCCCGTACACACTTATATCTATTTGTGGCCACTTCCCACATTTACTGGCAGTGTCTCGGGCGTGAAGCCTCTAAGTCTTTTATAGCCTTGTGTGTGTGCATAGAAGATAACCTACGTGCCAAAACGAGCCCATTAATGGATTTGGTCTCCAATTTGTGGTGCTTTCCTGCATAGGGAAAATCCTCGATCACTACACTGGGCTGCCAGTCTATGGCGCGAGAGAGCCCTTGAATTCAAAATGGATTTGGCTCAGGGCCTTTGTTACCTGCAATGAGTGCTGTGCTGGCCTCGGCTTCTGGGGACAGGGCTTCAGTGGCCTGAAGAATTGGGGTGGTCACCAGTTCTTCTAGAAAATTTAGAAAAGTGAAAAAGGAAATGGGGTGAATTCTTTTGTCATATAGTGGTTAAGAGTATGGGCTTTGGAGGGGCGCCTGGGTGGCTCAGTCGTTAAGCGTCTGCCTTCGGCTCAGGTCATGATCCCAGGGTCCTGGGATCAAGCCCCGCATCGGGCTCCCTGCTTGGCGGGGAACCTGCTTCTCCCTCTCCCTCAACTGTTCCCCCTGCTTGTGCTCTTTCACTCTCTCTGTCAAATAAATAAATAAAATCTTAAAAAAAAAAAAAAATTAAAAAAAAAGAGTATGGGCTTTGGAGCCTAACTGATGAGGTTCTGAGCTCTGTCCTTTACTGGCTGTGTTACCTTCAGAAAATTACCTAACCCCTCTGTGCATTAGTGTCTTCATCTGCTTTATAGGGTTGTTGTGACAGGTAGTAGGTAACTCAATAAGGATAAGCTATTATTAGGAATGCATACTTTTACACAGATGAGATCAAATGATGAGTGTATATACATGTATATATATTTACATTATATTGGCAGGGGCATTTCTTTAATGTTCTTACAAACTCTTTGTAAACATCATTTTATTTAGTTTTTTTAATTGTAATTTTTTAAGTAGGCTCCATGCCCAACACGGGGCTCGAACTCACAACCTCGAGATCGAGAGTCACACGTTCTGCTGACTGAGCCAGCCAGATGCTCCAACATTATTTTTAAATAACTAAATAATGCTCTTCCCTTATTAAAACCCTTTCCTACACCACCAGAGTAGGCCATGTAATTGAAAGGTTCTGAAACAAGGCCTCTCCTACCCTAAAATATATCTCATACCTCCTCCTGCTATTGGTCTATTCATCCTTTACAGCCTGGAAGTCCCACCCCTGAAGTCACTACTCAGGGTCGGGACACTCAAAACTCCTGGTCTCCAGGAGTCCCTTTTAAAAATATTTACATGGGCAGTTAGGGAGCCCTTTACTTCTGTCCCTAGTTAGCATTTTAATGTAGGGATTTGAAAAGGCACCAAGTTAAGGTTACTGCAGGACAGAGGTATCCTGGGGAAAAGGGGCCTCCTGACCCTGACATTGCCCACAGGAGGCATTATTCAATATTCATTCAATAAATAATAGCAGCACTCATCAACCGCCTACCCTTCGCCAGGTACTGGGGGCCAGGCACACTGTGGATATAATGGTAAGCAAACAGCCGGCCTTCATGGAGCTGACCCTCCACCATGCCACGGTTCACAGTTAATGAGCGCAATACAAGAGACAAAGGAGATCTCGGGCACGCAGGAGAGCCCGGGACAGAGGGCCTTGATCTAGTCTTCCAGAAGGGCACAGCCTCCCCAGAAAGTGAGATGTGAGCTGGCCGCTGAAGCAGGGGGTAGGAGTTTACAGGGTAAAAGGGACAAGGGCCCGCGCAGCCTGAGCACAGTGCAGGAGCGTGACTCCCCTCTGATGCCTGCCGCCTTCAGGTTTCCAGCCAGGCCAAAGGATACGTAGTCACCAGCGGGGGGACTGGGAGCCTGGGAGCAGTGCTGAAAGGGGTCAATGGTGTTGAAGGGTCTTTTCACACAGGCCAAGAAGGGGCCTGATGAACCTGGTCCTGCAACAGAGAAAGCAGGGGTGGGCTGCCTAGAGCACCCGCCCTCCCAAGGCCAGGCCACATGGTTACGTCTCCTGCTGCCGCTGGGGGCGACATTAACCGACCCTGCAGGGCAACGGTGAGGCCTGAATGAGAGCACAGGAAGCAATCACGTAGTGACGCTCTTTCTGTGCTTAGTGCTTAAAAGGGAAAGCTAGTCTCAGTTTGAACCTTGCCCCAACATACCACTAGGTGACCCTAAGGAAGTTACTAAACCTCTTGGAGCTTTAGTTTTTTGAACTGCAAAACAGAGGTGTGGTGGGCAGCTGGTGAGGTGGCTCGGGATGGTACTCGCTGCCTGGTGTTTATTTACACCCTGTGTAAGCCCCTCTCCCTGTGTGCGGGCTGGACCCAGGGACTTGCTTCTCACAAAGAGAGTACAGCAAAAGTGATGGGCTGTCACTTCTGAGATCACGCTGTGACTTCCATCAAAGAGAAGCCTTGAACTTTACCCTCCTGATCCCTGCCTCAGTCTGCTGCCCCTCACCACGCTACCACGCACACTTTCCTCCCCCAAATCTCCCAGGGCTGCACTTCATCTTCCCACCACTGATCTAGAATGCTGTACAGATGCTCTTAGTCTTGCCTTTCTTTAACATTAGAAAACGTAAGATATACAAAGCACTGAGAAAAAGAGTTTATGTACGGGAGCTTAAGTATAAAGATTAAGAAGATTCACTTCAATCAATCAACAGCAATTTACTTTGCCCCTACCAGGGACCGGACCACGGAGCTCAATCTCAGTGAGGGTTCAGAGGGCAGATACATATGACTCCCAGAGGACGGAAGATGACTGCTTAGTTGGGAAATTCTGCAAATGATCCCAATTACAGCAGCTGCCATTTATTAAGTCCCTGCTTCGTGCTGGGTGCTTTATAGACATACTCCTTAATCCTTACATCAATCACTTCAAAGTAGGTGTTTCTATTTGCTAATGTGGACCCTGAGGCCCTGGGAGAGTTAAATGGCATGGCTCATGTCACACATGATGCAACAGTGCATGGAGCCAAGATCTGAATCCAGGACTACACGCTCCAAAGCCCAAGCAAGGTATTTATACGAATCCTTCCTACTACGTCCTTTTCTTTTTTTCCAAGAGGGAACAAGAGGGAGAGATCATGAAAGATTACCACGGGGCAGCAAAACAAGCTTTCCAGAGAGCTCGAGGATTTAAAAAATACGGGTAAAGGCGGGAGGAACACCAGCCGACCACAACCAACTACACGCTGTTGTGCCACAAAGAGTGCGTCCTTAATGCGGACGAGCTCAGGGGCAACCGGTGAGCGGGGAGCGACGTCTGTGTCACGGGGAAGCCATGTTGCCTCCCAGGCAACCTCCTTCACTTTAACGCTTGAGGTGCTCAGAAGCAAGCTCGCTACAACTGAAGAGCACACTTTGGCAATGTAGAAAGACCTGCAGGAACATACAGTTCGGGGCGCCTGGGTGGCTCAGTGGGCTAAGCGTCTGCCTTCGGCTCAGGTCATGATCCCAGGGTCCTGGGATCGAGTCCTGCGTGGGGCTCCCTGCTCGGCCGGGAGCCTGCTTCTCCCTCTCTGCCCCCACCCCTGCCTCCACCCCCGCTCCCGCTCATGTTCTCTCTCGCTCGCTCTCTCAAATAAATAAATAAAATAGTAAAAAAAAAAAAAGGACTAAAAAAAGAAACATACACTTCAATAGAAGTGCCTTCCTTGGATGCAGTTATTGGTTGGAAGCCATCTGGTGAAGCAGTTAAGTACAAACGAAGGAGGTACAAAGAAATTTACCTCTACACGAAGACAACGGAGTAATGAAGAAGGCGGACCCTACATCAGATTTTTGCTTCTGATGAAAATGGTCTCTGTTGGAAGCAAAGGCTCTCTGGAATCTACTTCTAAAAAGGAGGAAGCATACATCTCAGGAACAAAGGCTCATCCATTTTGTAGCATGTGTCAGAATTTCCTTTGTTTTTAATATAACAAAGGAAGTTCTGATATATGCTACAAAATGGATGCCACTTATATGAAGTACCTAGAATAGCCAGATTCACAGGGACAGGAAGTAGAACAGTGGTTGTCAGGAACTGGGGAGAGAGGGGATGGGTAGCTGTTACTTTTTTTTTTTTTTTTTAAGATTTTATTTTTAAGTAATCTCTCTACCCAATGTGGGGCTTGAACTTAAAACCCGGAGATCAAGAGCTGCATGCTTTACTGAATGAGCCAGCCAGAGGCCCCGGGATGGGAGTTGTTGTTTAATGGGTACAGAGTTCAGTCTGGGTGTGAATATACTTAATGGTATACTTAAATATTGTAAATTTTATGTTATGTATAATTTTACTGTAATTAAAAAAAATTTTTCTTCATACAGTTTACATTCTGAGAAAGTAAAATGGACAATAAATAAAATAAGAAAAAGATACACTGTATTAGATACTGATTAGTGCTATATAGGAAAAAAGAGCAGGGTGGGCACCTGGGTGGCTCAGTCAGTTAAGCACCTGCCTTCGGCTCAGGTCATGATCTCAGCGTCCTGGGATCGAGCCCCACATCGGGCTCCCTGCTCAGTGGGGAGTCTGCTTCTCCCTCTGACCCTCACCCCTCTTGTGCTCTCTCTCAAATAAATAAATAAATAAAATCTTAAAAAAAAAAAGAGCAGGAAGTGGGGTAGGGGGCTGGCATGTGGATAGGGGTGGTCAGGGAGTCTCCCTGATGAGGTGACTTGAGTAAAGACCTCTAGAAGAAAGGCAGCCTGGCCGAGATCTGAGCAGAGGGAACAGCAAGTACGAGATAGGGCTATCCACAATATTGAAAAGCACTGGGGGGGGGGCGCCTGGGTGGCTCAGTCGTTGAGCATCTGCCTTCGGCTCAGGTCATGATCCCCGGGTCCTGAGATCAAGCCCCACATCGGGTTCCCTGCTCCGCGGGAAGCCTGCTTCTCCCTCTCCCACTCCCCCTGCTTGTGTTTCCTCTCTCGCTGTGTCTCTCTCTGTCAAATAAATAAATAAAATCTTTAAAAAAAAAAAAAGAAAAGCACTGGGGCTGTTGCATGCTTGGCATGCTTAAGGCACAGCACAAAGGTCACTGAACAGAGCAAGGGAGAAGCAAGAGGAGATGAAATCAAGGGGGCTGTATACTATGGATGCTGCAGGCCATGGAAGGGCTTTGGCTTTTTCTGTGACTGAAATGAGAACCTCAGAGACTGGATAAAGCAGTGCTTCTCAACCTTTGTTGTGCATAGGAATCTCCTAGGGATCTTGTTAAAATGATTCAGGGGGTCTCGGGTAGGGCCTGAAATTCCAAAGACCATGCTTTTGAAACACTGAGCCCACCATGTTGTGAGGAAGCCCAGTGTAGCCCAGTGAAACAGTGGTAGGATTCTGGATACATTCGACACCAAGACTGACAGGGTATGGGGTGGAGTCAAGGATGACACCAAGGTTTTGGGCTTGAGTGACTGGAGGGAAGGAAGGCATGGTGTCACCCGAGCTGGAAAGCCTGCAGGAGGAACAGATTTGGAAGGGAAGATCAGAGTTCAATTTTGGACATGACTGCTTATTAGATACCCAAGGGCAGCTGTTAAGACTGGAATTTTGGGAAGAGGTCTGGACTGGAGATTTAAAAAGTCAGCATATTTCAGCCCCCGAGAATGGGTGAGCTCACCAAGGGAATAAGTACCGATAAAGAGGCCCAAGGGCTGAGCCCAGAAAGGAAAGAACAAAAGAGACTGAGAAGTAGCAGCCAGAGATCAAGTACAAGGACTACTGGGTTTGGCTATGCAGGGCTCATGAATGACCCAGACAACAGAAGCTCTGGTGACGTGCTGTGTGTAAGGCCCTGGTTGACACTGGATTCAAGAAAAAAAAAGAGGAAGAGGGGGAACTGGAGGCAGAATATAGATAAACTCTTTTTTCTGTAAATGTGAGCAGAGAAATGGGGCTGCAGTTGGAGGAGGAAGGGAGTTCAAGTTTTTTTTTGTTTTTTCAAGGATGGGAGAAACGACAGCATGTTTATGTACAGATAGGAAGGACAGGCGTAACTCGGAAGAGAGGGAACTGCTGGGGATGCGTGAGGGAGGTCAGTGGCTGCAACCGCGTCCTTGGAGGGATGGGGACCAGTGCCCGGAAAGAGGGGCCGGCTGCAGACAGAGCAGAGAGTGCGTGCTACTGACATGCACGTGGGCACAGAGGCAGGTGGCGGCGAGATGGGGGCGGTGGGGGTCTTGGGCAGTTGTTTCTTTCTTTTTTTTTTTTTCATTTTTTAAAAAAATTTTTTATTGTTATGTTAATCCCCATACATTACATCATTAGTTTTAGATATAGTGTTCCATGATTCATTGTTTCTGCATAACACCCAGTGCTCCATGCAGAACGTTGGGCAGTTGTTTCTAAGGACGTTAATTTGCTCAAGAAAACAGAATGCAAGGTCATCTATTGAGAGTGAGGATGGGAGAGCTGAAGGTGCTCTAGGAGTAAATAGTGTCTTATCACAGTACACGGATAAGGCTGTTTATAATAAGGGCGCCTGGGTGGCTCAGTCAGTTAAGCGTCTGACTCTTGGTTTCGCCTCAGGTCATGATCCCAGGGTCCTGGGATGGAGCCCCGCATCGGGCTCCCTGCTCAGCAGGGACTCTGCTTCTCTCCCTCTCCCTCTGCTGCTCCCCCTGCTTGTGCTCACTTTCTCTCTCTCCACAATAAATAAATAAGTATTTTTTAAAAGACTGTTTATAATATCCTGCGGAGTAATACAGCCTGGCTATCAGGACTAAGTGGAGTAGAAACTGACCATCAAGGAATGAAGTGGTCCAAGTCTAAGCACAAGTTCTTCCACTGGGATTTGACCTTAGTTCTTTTTGAATTGATAGTGTTATGTCAAACCATGCCAGGACCAAATTTAAGGTCTTCCTGTAATTCAAAATAAAAATACTACATCGCAAGACAGGCATAAGAAAGTTCAGTATCATTTTTCCCTGATGGTAATAACTCTGGCTTTTTTGCTTGACTTTTCTAACACATTGCATATTAAATTCTTTGCAAGATCTTTGTTTTGGTGGTCTACCTGTGCCTTCTGCAGAAGCTGAGTGTGGAAGTGCTTCGTGCCCTTTGGGTAAACGCAGACTCCTGCGGGCCCAGGAGAGGTGTGGCAAATTTGTGCAAGTCTCCAAACAAGAGGGGCAGCTAACAAGTTGATAAACAGAGAGATTTCAAACAACTGGAGAAATGGGCCAAACTGAACAAGACGAGAATTTGAGATTCCTTGGTCTTGTTCAACTACTGACGAAGAAAGAATGGAGATGCTACGGCTTGGCAGCAGCATGTATAAAAGACTTACAGTGAGATCACCCAAAAGCCACGGGTACTGGAAGGATAATACCCTCAAATGGCAACAAGACTGACAGCTAGGTTGCAGAATTTTGGATGGCTCTTCTTTTCTTCTATATGCTTTCCTTTATCTCCCAAATTCCTTACGATGATAAATGCAGTTGACCCTTGAACAACATGGGTTTGAACTGCATGGGTCCACATACAACGTGGATTTCCCCCCATAAATGCAGTACAGTACTGTAAATGCATTTTTCTCTGATGATCTTCTTAATAACATTTTCTTTTCTCTAGCTTCCTTTATTGCAAGAATACAGTATATAGTACGTATACCATATAAAATATGTGTTAACTGACGGCTACTGGTAAGGCTTTGGGTCAACAGTAGGCTATTAGTAGTTAAGTTTTGGGGGAGTCAAAAGTTATACATGGATTTTTGACTGTGTGGGGGTCAGCGCCCCTAGTCCCCATGTTTTCAAGGGTCAACTGTTCTTTTATAATCTTAAAAAATTTAAAACTTGCTGTTATTCTAGGTCCCATTAATATAATGGGGCTCTTTAATGGAGGTAACAGTGCGGCCCCCCTTTGTGCTGCTCTTAGACAGCTGAGTCTGGGTATGACAGTTTTGTGGTGAGCAGCCAACAAAGTGAATGGCTTGGAAACTGTATCAGATAAGGAAAGCTGGTAAGAGAAAGCCCAGCGAGGAAACTTAGGGAGAGCCTAGAACTTGAATGCCATCTTCAAATATGCCAAGGGATGACCTGTGCAAGAGGACCACTGGCAGAAACTAATGGGACAGAGAGGTCTCTCCCAGAGAAGGAAGAGCAAAACTGGCCAGATGCTTCATGGGGTACTGGAGAGAGAATTCTAGCACAGAATGGGTGGTTTGACTAGCTGACCCTCAGGACCTTTCTCAGCCTTAATTTTGGAATTTTTATAAATTGAAAGTGTTCTATCAGAATTCTCCTTAAAATCAAATTTTTGAACAGGTGAAATCTCAGCGAAGGCTGTAGTTTAGTTATCAGTATTATACCAATGTTAACTTCTTGGTTTTCACAACATGCCATGGTCATATAAGATACTGACATTAGGGAAAACTGGCTGGAGGGTATATGGGAACTTTCTATATTATTTTTTGCAACTTTTCTATAAATCTAAAATTACTCCAATAAAATGTTTACTTAAAAAAAAAAATTAAGGGTGCCTGGGTGACTCAGTCGTTGGGCGTCTGCCTTCGGCTCAGGTCATGATCCCAGGGTCCTGGGATCGAGCCCGCATTGGGCTCCCTGCTCTGTGGGAAGCCTCCTTCTCCCTCTCCCACTCCCCCTGCTTGTGTTCCCTCTCTCGCTGTCTCTCCGTCAAATAAGTAAATAAAATATTTTTTAAAAAATCAAATTTTTGAACTCTACTCTGCATAAAAGAGCTGTTTCAGACTAAGTGAAACAGCTAGGTGCTAAGGAGCTAGGATCTTCAGGTTTCAAGTGCCAGAACTATAATCTGTGGGGGTGCCTGGCTGGCTCATTTGGTAGAGCATGTGACTCTTAATCTAAGGGTCTAAAAGTCGTGAGTTCAAGCCCCATGCTGGGCGTGGAGCCTACTTAAAATTAAAAAGAAAAAAAAGAAAACAGAGCTGTAATCTATATTTGTTATTTACAGTTTACGAAACATATACTATTTTATCTCTACTTCACAGTCATGATGTAAGCAGGGTTGTTATTATCATTATGTACGAGTTTAGCAAACTGCATCAACCAGCCCAGGGTCACTGAGCTGTTGGCTGAGCTGGGCTTCGAATCTAGCTCCTCATTCCAAGGTTTTTTTCCACCACACACTATCAACTCTCCACGTTCTGGAAACATCTCTGCTCTGCCTCAGCTAACCATTTTAGTTTACGTGTCCACTGGGTTTGGTTCCCTGAATTTTACTGCAGAATGGAAAGGGTGTTCATTATAGTACTGTTTGCAAGAGTGACACATATCTGAATGTCCATCAGCAGAGGAATGATTAAATAAATTACAGGCCATTCAGTCTGGAAACACTACACAGTTGTCAAAAGGAATGACGTAGATCTGTAATTACTGGCATGGGATAGATGGTGAGATGAAAAAGGCAAATTGCTAGAGCAGTAATGTGTAATAAGATTACATGTTTGAAAAAAAGTAAATTAAAATGGAACTATAAACACACACATACACATATATATGCCTGCATATACATAAAAAAGGTCTAGAAGGCTATTCCTTGAGGGGCATATAATAGCTTTTTAATGAAAAAATAAACAACAACAAAGTAAACTTAAGTTCAGGAAGCCTGGCGTAAAAAGGGGTGAATGGCTCACAGCTCTCCCCCCATTATCTCCTGTTCCTACACCATTTCTCTCCTGTCTCCCTGTCCAAACAAAGGAATGATAATGTTACTCTCTTCCTTCCCTCTCCTCAGGCTTGGAAGGACTGTAACACCATTTTTCTCTCAGGTGGGGGGCTTGGGGTAGAGGACCACAACAAGATTTAAGGCTCCACCCAAATCCTAACCAATAGCAAATGAACTTCAAGATCTACTTTGCTTATGTACCCTTTTTTTGGTTGTTGTTAACCCCGATACCTGTTGGTTTCTTTGTGGCCCTTGTTTTCAGGCTAAATCTCTTATCACTGAGGTATCAGATCCTTTGCCACCTGAGTCTGCCAACCTACTTATTTGCTCTAGACCTGCCCAACAAAGGGCGGCTCCCTCAATTCTCCTTTCCATGGGAACCCGCCCTGGAATTCTACTTCCTTTCTCTTTCCTTCTCTTTCATGGGCTTGGGCCAGTGGGGTGCAGTGAGGCTCGGCGAGCGGTGTACCATGACAGAGAGGACAGAGGCTTTGGAGTAAATCAGGACTGGGCACAAAATCCTGCCTTGGCCTTTATTAGCCACACGACCTTGGGAGAATTTAACCTCTGAAAATTTCTTAATTGCCCTGAACCTCAGTATGATATTATCCAGCCTTAAAAAGGAAGGACGTTCTGACACATGCTACAACACAGACGGACTTGAGATGCTAAGTGAAAAAGCCAGATACAAAATGACAAATACTGGGGGCGCCTGGGTGGTTCAGTTGTTAAGCGTCTGCCTTCAGCTCAGGTCATGATCCCAGGGTCCTGGGATCGAGCCCCGTATCGGGCTCCCCACTCTGCAGGAAGCCTGCTTCTCCCTCTCCCACTCCCCCTGCTTGTGTTCCCTCTCTTGCTGTGTCTCTCTGTCAAATAAATAAAATCTTTAAAAAAAAAAAATGACAAATACTGTATGATTCCACTTATATGAGGTACCTAGTCCAATTTATACAGATAGAAAGTAAAATGCTGGTCATTAGGAGCTGGAGGGAGGGGGAATGGGGAGTTATTGTTTAATCGATACAGAGTTTCAGTTTGGGAAGATGATACAGTTCTGGAGATGGACGGTAATGATGACTGAACAACAGCGTGAATGTTAATCAATACTTCATGCCGCCGAACTACCAAAACATGGTTAAAATAATAACATATTATGTATATTTTACCACAAATTTAAAAAAAAAAAGAAAGAAAAGAATTTGCCCAAGTCCTAACTTCTCACTTAGCTGCCAAAACATCACCTCTTTTCCCTGTGGGTAGGTTTATTCTAGAGGTCCTCTGCCTTTTCCTCCAGAACACCTTCCAGGAAAGATGCAATCTGTGGTCTCACGCATGGCACTATCTTGATCTGGAACAGCCACTGCACCCTTCTTGGTCTGTACAAACCACATCCATTCTTCAAGGTTAAGTGCTTCCTCCCATTCCATTCCCCACTCATGAAGCCTTTGCTGACCAATCTAGACTTCTATCCACTTCTCCCTCTTGTCTCTCACTGGATAACGGACATTCTGAATTATGTGCATCATGGTCACAGAGGACAGTGTCTTCAGCTTCCCTGGGGTTGTCACTCACTTGTTTCCACATCAGTATGGTAGATAATGTGTGTCCTAATGAGTGACGAATGAGGCTGTGTACATGAAAACAGAGGTACATAGCCCAACCAAGGTTTGGTTCCTCCCTTACCCTACCGTACACAACGAAAACTATCAGTGACTGTCTGATGGTATGTCTGGCTCAGCTTGGTTACTAAACAAAAGGCGGGAATTCTTTCTCAGTGTGATGAGGTGGATCCCTGCCTAGCATAGCTCCAGGAAACAATGGATTTTGATGCCGGAGTGTATCATCAGAGGAGTGGAATGAAAAAGCAGGCGGAATTCCTTTCCAGGAAAAGGTGGGTCTCTAACAAGCACCCATTAATAGTAATAACCAATGTTATTGAGTGCTTACTAGATATGAGACACGGTGCTAGAGGTGTTTTATATGGGTTATCTCATTTAATCTTCATGAATAAGCTCATAAGATAGGTACCATTTCCCCCTTTTACAAATGAGAAAACTGGAGCTTAGAGAGTGGATCACTCACTGAAGGTCACAAAGCTTTAAGTGGTAGCATTGGGAACTGGCCCAGGTCCATATGATTTCAGATTCAAACTGCACCAAAGCAAGCATTTTGGTTGCCCTCCGCAGCTTCCCAGGACCTTTTCCGGTGTGAGGCGGGCACGGGGAAGTGGGAGGGTCACTGCATCTGGGCTGAGGCCTCAGGGAATTCCAGGCCTGGGCTGGAGGTGGGGGAATGTTAGCAAGTCTCTACCATTCGCACCGGGAAAGGCCTTCACCTACCTCCTGGAGAAGGCGGGGTTAGCAGGCTAGTCATTGCAGCAAGTGGATGGGCACCAGGCAGAGGCAGATCTGTATGAAGAGGGACAAAGACAGGCGTGAGGTGGGCCCCTACCTGGGGCTGGAGACACTGAAGTCCCAGGAAAGCCTTTGCAAGGGCCGGGTTTTGCCGGATTCCTTCCCCCATGGGGCTAGTCCTAAACCCTTCTCTTTTGGTTTCCCTGAATATCTCCTCAGGCTGCAGAGCCGAGGCCTCTGGTACTTGGTGTGGGTTGCCTTTGACCGTACTACCCCGAGATCCTTTCACCTGGCCACCACATTTACCTAAGGGATTTCTCCCGGCCTGAGAAAGTTAGGCGAAGGTATGCAAATTAACAGCGGACCCAGTTTCACCAAGCGGCAGGCACAGGTACCCCGCTCTTCCCCGAGCCGCGAGTCTGCGCGCAACCGTCCACTAGGGGGCAGGAGAGGGCCGGGAGGGCAGGACGCGCCGGCTCCCGAGCCCGCGTGGGGGCAGGGCCGGGGCCTGGGGGCCGGGAGCCAGACACTTGAACGTGGTGAGGGGCCTCAGTCCCCTTCAGGCCTGTCCCCGACCAGCCGCTGTCCCGCGCGGGCCCGCTCCCCCCCAGCCCTCCTCCCCTCTGCCCGCAGCGCCGCCCGCGTACCGCCTGCCGAACCCCACCGGCCGGCCGGCAGCGCCGACCCCACTTGGCCCGGCCCGGGACTCGGCGCCCCGCGCGGACGTCGAGCCTCGCGCGGCGACGACCCGGCGACCGGTCTCGGCCCGCCCCCCGCCCCGGCCCTCCGGCGTTACCGGCACACGGCTGCCGCGCCAGCCCGCGGCGCGCGCGGCCGTCCGTCCGTCCGGGCAGCCCGCTCCGAGCGGCCGCGACGGGAGAGGCTCCGGCCGCTCTGGGCTCGCGTCGCTCCCGCGGCCGAGGCGCCTGCGGTGTGCGTGCGGCCCCCGGGCTCGCCCGGCCTCGCCCTCCCCCGGTGCCCTCCTCCGCGTGCTCACCTTACCAGTCGGACGGGCGGCCGGGGGAGGGCCCGGCGCCACTCCGCGCGTCCTTTTGAACTCGCCGGGGGCGGGAACGGCGGAGGTTCGCGGAGAGCCGCCGAGGGACACCGAGCGGGAGGAAGCCGCGGACGGACGCGCGCAGCGAGCGGCGGAGGCCGGCCGGGAGTGGGGGTGGAGGGACCGGCCGACTGGGTGGGACAGGAAAAGAGGAGAGAAACCGCCCTCTGCAGGTTCCCTCTGCCCGCCCGGCCGCCTCTGCTCCCCCGGGAGGAAAGGCTGCTTTTCCTTGTCCGATTGTCACTTTACTCTCCACCCGGAGCCGTTTCCTCCCTCGGCCCGAAGCTCCAGACGGCGTGGGATCGGAACTGGGATAACTGGGATCTGTCCGCTTGCCCCCCATCGACGTAATTTGAATTTCCAGCAGATGTGGAAAGTTACATTTACTTGCGTTTGCATATCATTTACGTAAATAGGTCGGTGTCCAGAAGCCTGGAGCGTGAGCTAACTCAGTAGGCGCACCGCGGCCGGGAAGCTGGGAGGACTGTGGGGAGGGGACCGGTGCCCCATCCGGATCTTCCTCGTCTGACGTTTTTCTGAGGCCGTGTAGTGTAGAGGTTAAGAGCGTCATGGACTTTGGATTCAAACAGTCCCAGCCCCGCCGCTTGTTAGCTGTGTCACTTTGGGCGAATGACTTAGCATCTCTAAAATCTGTTCCCTCGTCCCTGAAATGAAGCCATACCATAGCCACACGTTTAGCACATGGTGAGCACCTCAATTTAACTGTTAATCAGTGCCATACTTTAGCCATCTTGACTCACTTCTCTGTGGCGGGAAATGTTCCCAAATTAATGAACTCAATGACTAAGGTTGTAATACTATAAACACAGGCTCTGGAATGCGCTTTGCTGTGTGATCTTAGACAAGGGACTTCGGTTTCATTTCTCTATCTAGGGCCATACCTGTCTCATGAAGTTACTGGGGGGAGAGAATGAATTAAGACATCTAAAGCATTAGAACCTTACCTGGCACATAGTAAGTGCTCAGTAAATGCTAGCTATTTTTATCTTGGCTTCCTATTTAGGGTTAGGACTCAAGTGGTTATTCTGCCAGTGATACAGATTTCCTTGCTTGCTTATTCCTGTGAGGAGTTCTCTAGTTTTGGAAATCAATATTTATATAGACTGATAGGTCTGGTGCATGTTCATTTGGGTAACAAAGGCTGACAGAAAATCTCAGAGAATAGAGGCATAGTGTGAGAAAAAAAGCGAAAACATAAATAAAATAAGCAAGGGTGGTTGCTTTCATTGCTAATGATATTATTTGGTCGGTAAAAACCAGAGGAAAAAAGAGAGTAAGTTGATGAAATTCATTTTATTTAAATATATTTTTAAAGGCACAGTAGTTATCACTGAGGAAGAAGAAAGCCCCTATGTGGGAAAACTACCAATCCAACCAGAAAGGCAGAGAAAGTAACATGTAGGCAAGATGTATGTAAGTTAAGAAAAATGTCAGCCTGGCTAGTTCGCAGATAAAAGAATATCCAACAGAAAAGGAAATTCAAATCCTAAGGGTTAAATTCTGAAGGTGGACAATTGCTTGCATTTACTGACAAGCTGATCATGAATTCCAGGAAAGGTTAAGATTTTTTTGTTATCTGGTTAATCTCCCCCATAGCATATTCCATTAGGTACTAACGATTGTCCCCACCCACAGCAGACTTTTTTTTTTTAAAGATTTTATTTATTTGACAGAGAGGGACACAGCGAGAGAGGGAACCCAAGCAGGGGGCGTGGGAGAAGGAGAGACAGGCTACCCGCTGAGCAGGGAGCCCGATGTGGGGCTCAATCCCAGGACCCTGGGATCATGACCTGAGCCAAAAGCAGATGCTTAACAACTGAGCCACCAGGCGCCCCCCACTGCAGACTCTTAGAGGCCATCCAGCCAACTGACTCTACTGAAATGTCATGTTACTTTCACAATTTCATGGTTAATCACTCACCAGTAACTTTTTTCTCTTTAAAATGTAACCTTAAAAGATTTGCTGGTACATGATTTTATCCCTGTAGGCACATACCATTCATTTAAAAAGTGTAAATATGCAGAAAAATAAGATCCAATACGCATATGCTCAGCACCTAATTTAGCATAAAATAGCAATACTGTAAGCAGTGTGTGTATGCTGTTCTTTGGTATATCTTGTATATCCTGGCTGTGTCATGTTTCCAGTGTTCTCTAGATACCTCACCTAGCCTGTCAATATTGTCCTTCAAATTGCTGGAAGGCAGGGATTGGGTGATGTTCTTGCAATTAATTTTGTATAGAGATGCATCCAGATAGATGATGAATGGAGCCTCACTGGTGGTGATGTAGCAGTGTTCTCCAAGGATTGAATGCTAAACTTCAGAAACTGGAGCAGCCTTCCTTTTGTCAACAGACCGCAGGGGCCTCAGGGCAGGGAATGAGATACTCATTTCTGCCCAATTTACTGGCTTCTAGCCCCTTCTTGTGCTGCTGCCAGGATGGCAGTCTTCTAAATCCTAGCCTTTCCCCTGGACAACTTTACCATTATTTTAAAAAGATTTTATTTATTTACTTAAGAGAGAACACAAGCAGGAGGAGCAGAGGGAGAAGCAGATTCCCCACTGAGCAGGGAGCGGGATGCAGATGTGATGTGGGGCCGGATCCCAAGGACCTTGGGATCATGATCCGAGCCGAAGGCAGATGCTTAACTGTGCCACCAAGGAGCCCCAACTTTACCATTTTGTAAATCAGGGTAAACAACTTGGTTCCTAGCCAAGACTATCTATCCTAAATAAGCAAAATTATTAATTAGGTCCAGCATACCGGCCCCTTCCCCTGCCTTGCTGGAACCTCCTTTAGGGCCATATGCACATGAAGTGGCAATCTCACAATTTAGTAAAGGTCTCCACTTTTGTCGTGCCTCTGCCATAGCAGTTACCTTGGGTGCGTGTCTCCCCACATCAGACTGTAAGTCCCTAGAGTCCTCGCTGGCACAATCCTTTCCTAGGAGGGGAAGCCTTGCAAAGAAAAGGCTTGAATTGGATTTTGCTGGATCAATGTGGGAGAGGCGATTCCAAGCAGGTCACGGAAGGCCTTGGACATTTCCCCCACCCTGCTGATACCCCTGGACTATCACTCCTAGTCGTGACTCTGAGTGCCAAGGGAATGGGATGCCTTATGGGAAACATATTAAAATATAGGCAGTAGGGCTTTCATAGGGGGGCATGCAACCTCTTCTCCATTTCAGCAGAAATCTTTTGAAAGCTTTTAAGTAAAAGTAGCAGGATTAGATCTTAGAAGAATGATTCCTAAATACATACATTTATTTCCAGCTCCCTAATGGACACATCTACTGGAAAGTCCTGTAAGTTCTCAAGCTCCTTGTTTCCAGTGTTTGTACGGGACACCCAATAAACTACACAGGAAGTGTATAATGTGATCAGTTTTGACACATGTATGTACTCATTAAACAATCGCCACAGCATTATATTTCCATCTCTTTAAAAGTTTCCTTGTGCACCTCCTCCCACCACCACTGGTCTGTCACTGTAGACACTACCATACCTCTCCATAAACTGGGCCAGTCTCATTCTTTCTCCAGGGGATCTGGACCTGGAAAGGACAGAGGCAGAAGGTGATGGAAGCAGAGTCTTGCTTACAGGGCCGTCCAACACATTCCTGCGACAGACAACCTGGGGTGGTTCTTGTCCTTTCCTGTTCTTTCAGTTCTATGAGCTGCCTAATGTCCTCACAACATATTCTTTATTGCTTAATCGGGGCAGTTTGTTGTTTGCGAGCAGAGAACCCACACGCAGTGATGCCTGTCCTCCTGTCATCACCATTTCAGAGAATGGCACCACCAAAGCCTAGTCTCTCAAGCCTAACCCAGAGTAATTCCTTCTAACTTCGGTCATGTCTCCTCTTCTAACACATTCCTAAATCCTGCCCATTCTGCTCCCTGCTCAATAGTCTGTCTCCATAAAGTTCTCACTTTTTTTCCTCATCATTATTTCTCTAGTACCTAGTATGGTGCTTGGTGCAGAGCAGGTGCTAATAAATGCTTGCTGAATGACTGCATGAATTGCGACATCGTCCACAACCCCAGAAACAGAAGCAAAAATGGAGGAGCATCTGCCTGTGTGTGTTTATTAGGGTGGCAGGACTTCAAAGTGAGTTTTTAATGTTTTCACTGAAGTAAATGATAGGACTTGAATCCAGGATTCTGGATTCTAAATTCGCCATCTCCGTTCTATTACTCTATTTTGTATCCTTTCCCTTCACTTGAGAGTTCCATTTCTCCTTCCATCCTGCTCAGATACTCAGTTACACCAAGTGGCAGACTAAACACTAGCTACAGCTCTAAAATGTAACCCCTTTCCCAGGGTATTTGCTTGTTAGCTGAAAGTGGGGGTGAGGGGCATGCCGTAGAGCATCTGGATTGAGGAAAGGAGCCTGGGGCCCCTGGCGTCATTCTGACTGGGGCTGGGGGTCAAGGATGTGACTAAAGCTTTCTGAACGTGGGGTAGAATCAATAACCTTACCTAAGTGGAGAACATGGTGCTGGGCTGGAACTCCTTGTGTCAAAAAAACAATCCATAACACAGTCAGAGTAATACTTTATTTAACAACCTGAAAATCTGTTCTTTTGGCTCTAAGTCTTGCAAAATGAGTGGTTCACTGTTCTCTGAGTATGTGTGGTAATGTGCCTCTATGTGGACGTGTCTCTGTCTACAGATGCTTATGCTTTTTATAGTCATTTTAGGCCCACTTTACTTAATATATAATATATAATTTTTATTCTAACAATGCTAAAGCCTGAATTAAATATTCCCGGGATCTAATAGTTTCTTCTCCTAAGCCTGCCGCCCTCCCTCCCCTAAGTCTGCTCCTCAGCCTCCATTAATGCTAGATCTAGAGATCACCAGCATTCATACGGTTGGAGAACCTAAAAATGAATGCTAGATCTTAAGTCCCTCTGACCTATATACCCTCTAGCTGAGGAGCTTGTCTGGGGAGGTGTGTGTGGAGGTCTCGACAGTTCCCCTTCACAGGCAGTCAGTTTGAGCTGTAGATACCTGGAAAGTAAACAGGATTGGGTTAGATGCTGATCTGCCCTCCCACCAACCATGGGGGGGGGACGGGACTTGTTTCTCTCTTAAGGAATGGGCATCATGAACTGGGTGAATTGACCAGGTTTGCCTCTTCTTCTTGGATGTTAGGAAGTGTGGAACCAACTTTGTGGTCCATCCTCCATAGTTTTATTTTATAGAATGTGTTTTTGTACTTGCCTAACTCATGGCTCCATTTTAGGTCACTGTTACTAATTTACTTCTGAGTATATTTTGTGTGTGTGTGTGTGTGTGTGTGTGTGTGTGTGTGTGTGTATTTACCTTTTAGTGTGCCTTTTATATATTTTAACTTTTTTTTTTTTTAAGAGAGAGAGTGTGTGTGTGTGCAGAAGTGGGGGAGGGGAGGCACAGGGGGAGAGGGAGACAGAGAGAATCTTAAGCAGGTTCCATGCCCAGTGAGAAGCCCCATGTGGGGCTTGATCTCATGAACCTGAGATCATGACCTGAGCCAAAATCAAGAGTCAGACACTTAACTGACTGAGCCACCCAGGTGCCCCACTTAACTCCTTTTTGAAATAAGTTCAGATAAGAATATTTGGGGGGGGCGCCTGGGTGGCTCAGTCGTTAAGCGTCTGCCTTCAGCTCAGGTCATGATCCCAGGGTCCTGGGATCGAGTCCCACATCGGGCTCCCTGCTCGGCGGGAAGCCTGCTTCTCCCTCTCCCACTCCCCCTGCTTGTGTTCCTGCTCTTGCTGTCTCTCTCTCTGTCAAATAAATAAATAAAATCTTTAAAAAAAAAAAAAAAAAAAAAGAATATTTAGGGGGTCCCAGGGTCCTGGGATCAAGCCCCACGTTGGGCTCCCTGCTCGGCAGGGAGACTGCTTTTCCTTCTCCCTCTGCCTGCCACTCCCCCTGCTTGTGCTCTCTGTCAAATAAATACATAAAATCTTAAAAAAAAAAGAAATTTAGGAGATAAGGCTATGGTGAGAGGTAAGAGATTCAAGGCCAAGTGCTGGGAAATGGGCACAGAAACCAGAAAGTCCCAGGTCACTCTTGGTTCCTCTGGCTCCCGCCTGCTTGACTTTGCCCTGAGGATGTTGTTCACTGCCGGGTTCCCCTGGTAGCCCATGGTGAGGTTCCAGACTGTAGCCAAACTTCTGTCCACCCCCAATGTGAGTCTTACCACTCACCCCATTCTCTGCGTTATCTGGCCTCCTTACCTCTTCTTGAGGCACGGTTGCCATGACATTGCTCTCTTCTGGAACTGCAGAGACGTGAAGCTGAAGATCTTGGCTCTGCAAAGAGAAGAGTTCTGCCAATGAGAAGTGGCTCAACCTCCCGAGTCTCTCAGCTTAGAAGGGTCTTCTGTGCCTTACACTTTACGAGGTTCATAGACAATACAAAGGGCAGACATACAATGTTGTTTTACTATGGCCTGAGAGCATCAGGGAAGGCTTTACTGTCATTCTCTGTCACAGATCAAGAGACCGAGATTCAAAGGGTCAAATGACCTGCTGGGACAGGAAACCAGGTCTTTGGACTCCCATTGTTTCCATGATCAGACACCGTGTGATCTGTGTGACATGCATCTGTATATAAATCTATGTGGGAGTCTGTGAGACTATAAATATAGGCCTTAAAACCACTACCTACCACTTTTAGACTAACCCTCCTCGGGAATGCACCGTGGCTCTCACACTGAGGATGATCCTAAGCTATGGTGGTTAGGAAAGGCAAGTGGTATGACGGTTTCTTTGGGAAAAGTTCTGGGTTCTTAGATGGGTACCCAAGGTTTGGAAAGCCCTGCCTAGGAACTGCTAAGCCAGGGGAAAAAGACCTTGGTACTCTGAGGTGCTTTCTCCTTTAAGGAATTTTCCTTCCTATTTCCTCCTCGAATTCCAGGCTATGAACTGCCCCAAAGGTAATACCACCTCCCAGAAAGTTACTTTCTTTCAGAGAACCTTCATTCTCTCTCAGGTGATTCAAATGCTGAGCAAGAATAGATTTGCTCACAGTTTTTTTTTTTACCCATTTTTATATGTGATATGTCCATAATTCTGCTTGAGGGAAAGTATGACTTATGGCGCATCTGTAAGGGAAGTGAACAGATCTCGCAGGACATAGGCCTCAGGAGATTGATGACTCTGATAGGCTAGGATCTGAGATGCTCTAGCTGCTTAATTCGGAAGGAAAAATATGTCTCCTTAACTGATGACCAAGCAATCCCAGAGGAGAGGCTGGGAGTAAGGAAACACTATAAATCTCCAATATATATATAAGGAGGTGGCTTCAGGGGGAAGGAGGTTGCACCCTGTATCTCTTTCCCAAGGAGGACAGTGTTACTAAACTGTTTCTCAAAAACAGACAGTATCTTGGCCCCTACCATCTCCCCTACAATAAGATGATGGCCAAGAGGCAAACCTGTTTTATTCACTCTTTTGATGACCCCATACTAAAATCATATAATATATTACGAAGTCAAATATAAATTAATTTTCAATTTTCCATGCTGTTGAATTGCTCTTTTTAGTGCAGGGAAGTGAAAAGTGGCTACACTTTACCTACTCAAAATCCCACATTTACCCTGTGCTTATTCACTGTCTACACGCCCTGCACATTTCTCCCCATCAGTAGAGCTTCCTCAGGCTAGAAGCCAACAAAGGGAAAAAGTTTCATATCTTGCTCCGTTAGGACCTTCTGCACCTTATGTGGATCAAGACGGAGAGCATAATAATGTTGACGACTTAGACGTCAGTACCTCAGGGGAGTCAGCAGAGGTGAGCTTATTGTTCTCTTCCTTGTCCTCCATCTTCTTTGCCGGGTCAGACTCTGAAAAAACCTGTGGATCAAAGTGGACAACAGAGGAGAGAGTTCCACACCTTCACACCCTGGATGCCACCCCTGGACCCTTTGTCCATGCTAGCTGGCACCCACGGGACCCATGTCCAGAGAACAGGAGGCTCTCAATGTAGCCTGGTCAGCCTTCAGTGGTGTGAATTGGGTGGTGTGAAAGGAGGGGCACCAGAAGTCTCAGACTCCCGGATATCTGCATGGCCTCCTTCACTGCCCAAATGTCTCCTCTGACCACTCTGTTTAAAACTGCAATTTAGCGGGTGCCTGGGTGGCTCAGTTGGTTAAGTGACTGCCTTTGGCTTGGGTCATGATCCCAGGGTCCTGGGATCAAGTCCCACATTGGGCTCCTTGCTCGGTGGGGAGCCTGCTTCTCCCTCTCCCTCTATCTGCCACTCCCCCTGCTTGTGCTCTCTGTCAAATAAATAAATAAAACGTTTTAAAAAAATGAAAACAAAAACAAAAAACCCCCTGCAGTTTATCCTTCACTCCCTGTACCTTTCCCTACTTAATTTTTCTATCTCTTATCATCGCTAAATTGTCATTTTACTTACTGTTTCTTGCCTATCTCCCTTATTCCTCCCACCCCCCCCACCCACTAGAACGTAAGATGCAGGAAGGCAGAGAGTTTTGTGTTTTGTTCACTGTAATATCCCACCTCCTAGAAAAGTGCCCAGCACATAGCAGGGGCACAGTAAATAACTAGGGAATGAATGAATGAATGAATGAATGAATGAATCTTGGTGCCATCTAGTTAGATGTCTCACCATAATCTTCTCTACAATGCACCTGACAGGTGATAATATATCCTTAGCTTTTAACAGCAAGGAAGGAGGGCCATTTCTCAAGGTGGCCTACCCTATTTTTGTTTTGGGAAGTCCCTGTGCCCCCTTTCCCCTGTATTTCAAATTGT
The DNA here is from genome assembly GCF_004348235.1 of Phoca vitulina. NCBI lineage: Eukaryota > Metazoa > Chordata > Mammalia > Carnivora > Phocidae > Phoca > Phoca vitulina. The sequence continues at coordinate 19,691,644 of NW_022589726.1, read as the reverse complement.
GTTTCCATATTATTTTTTTTAACAGAGCTAATTGCTGAAAGTTCCTCTTATATTGATCCAAAATGTACTTGAAAAAAAAAAAAAGTCTTTACACATAGTTCTGCCCTCAGGGATCTCATAGGACAAGTCAAACCTCTCTCCTATATACCATAAGCCTTTCCGTGTAATTTGAATAGAATACGACTTGATTTCCAGATCCTTTAGGGAACTGGTTGCTCTCCATGGGATCTCGGTCTCTATTTTAACACAATCCTTTTCTCATCCATATCCTCACCTTTCAAAAGACTATCTCTTTTGCTTTACTTTCTCCTGTGAGTTCCTTCTTCTATGCCTGTCTCATCAAAGAAGATAGACCTCGGAAATTTGCAGATGCCCTTTTGCTTACCATAGCCGTAAGTATGACAAACTGAAATGAGACCCTCCTCCCCATCCCCCACTAAAGAAGGTAAAGCTCAGGATATCAGTTGTAGATTCTTTATACTGGGAACTCCCAGAACTTGGAGCAAAAGAAAGAAATTAGCAAGAATCTGCTCATAATAATAATAATATTAGAGATAGTCCTTTGCAGAAGTCAACTACCCTAAGAGTACAGGTCACTGAATTAGTTGCTATGAATATGTGAAACAATCCCCAGAACCAAAAAAGGTGTCCAAGAATATCCTTAAAACTGTAATCTAATGACATAAGAGCTTATCAACTGGGGCAAGCTGACTATAGTAAAGATGATCTACATGGAGGTTTTAAAAGGGAATAAAGACTCAACCTGGGGGCACCTGGATGGCTCAGTCGGTTAAGCATCTACCTTGGGCTCAGGTTATGACCCCGGAGTCCCAGGACTGAGCCCCACATCAAGCTCCCCACTCAGTGGGTAGTCTGCTTCTTCCTCTGACCCTCCCCCTCTCACGCTCTCTTTCTCTCTCAAATAAATAAATAAAATCTTAAAAAAAAAAAAAAAAAAAGACTCAACCAGATCCAATCTCACCTCAGACATCATCAAGGTCGGGGAAGTACAAAGTTCTTCTGGGTTCAGATTGTTGATGTTTTCCTTTCCTCTGGCCTCAGAAGTTCTTACTGGCTTCTCTGGTGGCTGTGGGTCAGGCGAAACCTCTAAGGAGGCCCTAGGACTTGGAGTCCCAGCCTCCAAGAAGGCCCTGGGACTGGTAGGTGAACCCTGCTCAGAGGCTGGAGGGCTGGAGGGTATGTTCCCCGAGGAGTGCCTGGGGCTGGGAGTGGCTCTGGGTGGAGGAGGCCTATTCGGAGGTGCTGAGGTCCTCTGGATAGAGGCTCTCTTCTTTGGTTGTTCAGATCCTTCACTTGAGGTGCGGGTTCGGAGGACTACTTCTGGGAGAGAAGAGGGCTGCTCTGAAGGGATAAGAGCACTGCCTGGCGATGGAGATGGCGAGCAAGGGAGAACTTCCTCCTGGGACCTGCTGCCCTCAAAAGTGGGAGAGGGCTGGGCCTGGGCGGGGCCATTGCAAGCTGGGAGAGGCTCTTCCTCTTCAGAGGAGCTTGCTTCAGACTCTTCCTCCTCTCTTTCCTTGTCTTTTAAGGGCTCTTTAATCTTGGAATCCTTTTCTCCCTGGGCCAGGTCAGATGCCAGCTCTTCTTCACTTGCTGAGGTGGAGTCCCTGTCATTCTTCAAAGAAAGCGCAGAGGGACTGGTAGGTGAGGTCAGGGGGCTAGAGACTGCAGATGTGCAAACTGGGGAAGAGATGACCAAAGAGCGTCTGCTGCTGCTGAAAAAGAAAGAGCATTCAGATTCAGAAGAGCTAAAAACTGGAAGCAACCCAAACACCCCCAAATAAATAATGATGCACGCACATAACAATAAAACAGAACAAAGCAATGTAAAATATGAGAAAGTCTGTATACTTGGCAATAATGCTTCCTAAGGTGAAAAAGAGGCTACAAAAAAAAATTTTTTTTTTTAAGATTTTATTTATTTATTTGACAGAGAGACACAGTGAGAGAGGGAACACAAGCAGGGGGAGTGGCAGAGGGAGAAGCAGGCTTCCCTCAGAGCAGGGAGCCCGATGCAGGGCTTGATCCCAGGACCCGGGGATCATGACCTGAGCCGAAGGCAGACGCTTAACGACTTAGCCACCCAGGCACCCCGAGGCTACAAAATTTTATCCATATCACGATCTCAATTATGTAAAAACATATAAAGAAAACAAGACTAGAAAGAAACACAGCAAAACGCTGACAAAATATTTTCTCTGTGGAAAAGATTCCATGGGTGATATACAGTTGATCCTTGAGGATTCTATATTTGCAAATTTACCTACTCCCTAAAATTTATCTACAACTCCAAAATTAGTACTCATTTTGCTTTCGCAGCCAGCCACAGACATGTGCAAGCTTTGAAAAATGAGTGCCTAAACAAGCACTTTCCCAGCTGAGGTCTAAGAAGGCAATCCTCTGCCTTGTTTCAGCTCTTATACTGCAAATGTGTCCTTTTGGCCATGTTTTTCACATTGTTGTGCTTTTTGTTGGTGATTTTGCTGTTTAAAATGGCCTCCAAGTATAGCACTAAAGTGCTTAGGGCCAGAAGAGTGTGATGTGCCTTACAGAGAAAAAAACATGTTAGAGAAACGTCACTCCGGCATGAGTTATGGTGCTGTTGGCTGGGAGTTCAATATGAAGGAATCAACAATACGTATTATTTATTTATTTGTTTATTTATTTATTTAGAGAGCGAGCACAAGCAGGGGGAGAAGCAGAGGCAGAGGGAGGATCTCAAACAGACTCCATGCTGATTGCAGAACCTGATGCGGGGCTCCATCCCACAAACCTGAGGTCACGACCTGAGCTGAAATCAGCAGTCGGACGCTTAACCGACTGAGGCACCCAGGCGCCCCAGCAATCTGTATTAAATAAGGTGTCTTTAAACAGAAACACACACGAGACAAGGTTATGATGAAAACGTTGGGAGCAGGGGCTCACAGGAACCTAACTCTGTGTTTCCCTTAGCAGCAATGGTTCAGTGTTCACTAATCCAGTGCTCACTGTGACTTTATAGAACACAGTTACCACGAACAGTGAAATCGACTATACCGTTCACCAAGGAGGCTGGATACCCTGCTGGGTGCTTCTACAGCCGACATCGGCTTGACTCCTACTCGCCTCCTCAAGTGCCACCTGTGTACTGTCCACAAACTGATTAAGCAACCCACAAGTATTTACTTGACAGGTACCAGTTATGTGGGCACAAGGACGGGAGACGGGGATAGGAAGATAAAGAGAGAAACTTAGTTCCTGCCTTGTGGGAGTTTCTGACGTGAGATAAGCTGAGTGACATAGGTTCTTTCTAGCACTAGCATTCTCGGGGTCAGCAGGTATAGAAGGCCCAGGACATAGCAAGAAAAAAACAGATTTCCCTACAAGGTTCTGGGACATCTTGGTTTAAGTGATAGTAGGTTTCAGACGAATGGACAATTAGAAAGACTCTGGCTTTCAATGCAGAGAAATAGAATTTTTGGAGCAAAAGGGAATTCATCTAGGAGATCGACATTGACCCTTTAGTGATTATTTTTAATAGTCTGTAACAAATTGCTAGATGAATAGTACAAATAACAAATGTGAGCCTGATTCTACCTTCAAGTCCCAAGATCAGTTTCACCACCTCCTTTTAAAGTCTTCCTTGACCATCCATACAATGGGAAGTACTTACCTCTCTGGAATTCCTGCTGGTTTCATTAGGTACTTAGTATAGGCAAGCTTATATCATTCCTTATCTCCTTAGGTACACCTTCTGTCCTTCCAACTTCTGGTAAATCACCCAAAGGACATGTTTCCTATGTCTTTGGATCTCTAACTCTCAGCATAAAACCTAGTACATAGAAGGAACTTAAATCTTCCTAAGCAAAGGCTTCAGAATGAGAAAGTGATCACATTCTAAAGGATCACTGAATTGCCTATGTTTATCAGCATAATGTATGAACACACACACACACACACACACACACACACACGAAAAGTAAGCCATAACAGGTTGAGAAGATATTTGCAGTGCATATCATTAAAGAATTAATATCCAGAATACACACACAAAAAAACACCTTGTATAAATCAACTTTTTAAAAAAAGTAAACAATCTAGGGATGCTGGGTGGCTCAGTCAAGTGTCTGCCTTCAGCTCAGGTCATGATCCCAGGGTCCTGGGATTGAGCCCCGCATTGGGCTCCCTGCTCAGTGGGGAGCCTACTTCTCCCTCTGCCTGCCGCTTCCCCTGCTTGTGCTCTCTCTGACAAATAAAATCTAAAAAAAAATTTAAAAAGGTAAACAATCTAAATGAAAAATGTGAAAACAAGGATAAACAGGAAAGTCACAGAAAGGAACTTTAATGGCCAATAACATGGAAAGATGTTCAAGCTAGCTAGCAATTGTGGAGATATGAATTACAATTGCAAAAAATTCCATTTCATACCCGTTAGTTTGAAAAAATTAGTAAGTCTGACAATGTCACATATAGCAAGAATATGGAGCAATGGGGGCTTTTATTTACTGCTGGTGGGTTGTACACTGGAACGGTCACTTTGGAGAGCCATTTGACAATGCCAATACCTAGTAAGGCTGAAGAGGCCCAAATGCACAGACTATGACTCAGCAACTCCACTCCCAGTATACACCCTAAAGACACTCTTGGTAACAGTCACAGGAGCAATGTAAAATGTGTCCATTGCAACATTATTTTTAATAGCAAGCAACTGGAAAACAACCCAAATGTCTATTAGCAGGAGGATAGATAAATAAATTGTAGACTAGCTATGCAACAGCATCCATAACAGTTAGGGAGAGGAAAGACCAGAGCTAGCAACATGTAGCAACAGGATAAATGAACCTCACAAACAGTACAAAGAGAACAAAAGGAGTTGCAAAAGTACATATATAGTATAATTCCATTTTATGGAGTTTAAAAACATGCAAAACGGTATTTTCTGTGTGTATAAGAGAAGTAAAAAGAAAAGCATGGGAAAAGTAAATACCAAATTTAAGACAGTGGCTACGTTTGGTGAGGGGCAGGATGAGTGGGGAGGGGGACACTGGGCACTTCAATAATACTTGTAATAGTTGATTTCTTAAATTTGACGGCAGCTATATGGCTACTTACTGTATTCTTTTTTAGTGTATTATTCTTTATACCTTTAGTGATAGCTGGAATATTTCATACAAAGAAAAAGAATTTATATAGGGACATAATACAAATAAACAGTATCATGCACGTGAACATGAAGGGAAGGCCAGGATTGGGGATGGAAATGAGAGTGTTGCGTATGTTCACAGGACAAGCGAAAGAGCAAGGAGTCTCAGGAGTTGCTCACCTTGATACTCCCTTCACCACAAAGACTTTGTTGGAATGCTGCTTCTCCAGTTTGCTCATCACCTCGTAGAGACTGTGGTTCAGCTACAGCCAGCAAGAGAGACGGGTTGCTAGCCAGTGGGAACCTGAGACGGGCATATCCCTTCTCTTCTCCCTTTCAGACAGTTCCCGGAATAAAACCTCCCCACCCTTCACTATAAAATTCCCTCATCTCTTTTGCACTAGCATCCAGGGTCCTGTCCTGCCGCCCCTTCTTCCTTGACTGGCTGTGTCTTAAGTTCTGCCTCTTCCAACAGACTGGCGGCTCTCTCAAGGCTGGGTCCTTGATGTTTGATGTTTGAGTTGAGGTTCTAGCTTCTCTCAGGTAATCCAGGGAAGAAAAACCCATTGTAATATTAACGAGGCAAACCATAATTTAGCTAAAGCAACTGTGGAGAGGAATATGTGGAGGTGTGCATGAATTTAATTGACGATGTGACAGAACACAGTCTTGGAATCCCAGGACTAGAAAAGGCCCCATGAGGTTGTGTTCTGTGGTTGCGTCTCACTGAATAGGACTGGCCTTCTCTATTCATGCCCAACTACCTGAGAGACAGACCTGTGTTTAAGCACTGCCCTCCTTCCTCCCTAGCAACTAAAGATAACGATTCACAGCTTGGTTCCCCATTTCAGCTCTTCCTTCCATAGGCCTAACCTCCTCTATTTATCAAGAAGCTCAAGTCTGGATGCCATTATTCAGTTGTTAATGGAGACGGGGAGGGCCCTCTGATGTGTATACTTGTGCTCTGACACCGTTCAACACCGTCGATCAAGTGCTATTTTTTCATCACAAGAGAAAAGTAAAAACCTGTGGTGCCAATATCAATATTTAATGTGATTATGTAAATTAGGGCTACTTTCATATTTCCTAGGGAAACCCACCTAGGCGTCTACATTGGCCAGAGGTTTCTCACCTTGCTCATCTCCCTGTAGAAGACATCCCTCAGGTTGGAAATGTTTTGGAAGATGGTCACGTAACAGCCAATACGACTATCAGGAGGCAAAAAAACAAACAAAAACCAAAACAATAACAAAAAACCCCATAACAACACATACAGGTAAGTGTTAGTGAAGGAAACCTTTGAAATACAAGGTAGGAGCTTAAGCCAACACTAAGACTCCTCAGAGAAAAGCACCCTGCACCCTAGACTCAGGATGTTCTGGGATCTGGATTCGTCAGAGCCAGGCCAGTAGCACACTTGACTCTCAGAAGGGTGGGAAGGTCAGAGGAGACATTTAATAGCCCAGTCTGACACCAAAGTATAAGAGACCTCTAGTTGCATGAAGCTCTCTTGATTCGGGCTCTTTAGGTATTAAAGTGATATGAATGAAAGTACTCTGAAGAATTTTTAAAGTATGTTATAAATACAAGGCCGTGCAATTATAATTATTATAATAAATAATTATTCTTTCTCATTATGCAATACTTGGACTGCTATGGAGCTGTATGCACATTAGTGGAATTCTACTATAAATGAATTGGGGGAGTTTACATTTAAGGAAATTGTACTAAATTTCAATGCTATTTAAATTAGGAATCACATAATTAGTGTTTTAGAATACATGTAGTTATTAAAAAGGCTCCATCATACATAGACTAATATTAAGTGGCAATATAAAATACGGACTACAACTGCATTGCAGCGTATCTTGTACAATGAAAATAGGATACAAATAGAATTTCTACCCAGATACATCTAAAACACTTTTACCTTCTGTGAAGCAAAGACATCATTGATAGAAATAATCATCCCATGGTTTATCTTCTAGGTCAATCTGGATGTTCATGAACCAAGCTCGTTTAAAACAATACACACTGAAGCATTCCTAGTTCCCATGATGGCAGTAATTTACTTGCCAAGATCTCTCCTATCCAAGAAGCATCTTGCCTTTAAACCGGAAAAGCCAGCAGGGCAAGCCCGGCTATCTCTTTCTTCATTGCAGATGAAGAAACCAAGGTCTGGGGCGATAAGGCAGTTGGCCTAATATCACCCAGCAAGCCAGTAGCAGGGCTGAGGTGACATCTCACTCTTGGAACAGAGCTCTTTTCATGAGGTGACATGCTTGGGTTGCCAGGTAACCTGGGCCCCCACCGGCTCAGGAGTCTCGGCCTTTCCTGTCAGTCATTACCTATGATAAAGAACAGGCAGCTCCTCTAGCAGTTCCTGGTTCAGGTCTTCAAACACACTCTGGGCTTTGTTGAACTCTTCCTCTGCCTGGGGATGTAAGAGACAGGACAGTCTCCCTCAATCCCAAATCTAACGCTGGAGGCTGCCGCCTTTATTCCCTGCATTCTTTCAGGGACTCGGCTTACCTGGAACTATGCCTCTCCTTCCCCAGACCCATGCCCTCCCCAGCCTTGCGTCTCTGACTATCCTTCGAGCATCGGGGTCAGGGGAAACAGGATTTCCTTCAGGATGCTGGATGCTGAATTTATCATTTCCTAAGCCCGGCTTGGCCCAGCCACCTGCCACCGTTATGGGGGGAAGGAGGGCAGGAAGGTTTCACCTGGCTTTTTTTTTTTTTTTTTACCTTGGCAGTCTTGGCCTCATCTTTCTTCTTGGCACTCTGCACCGCTTCCAGGTGGTGCCGGGCACTGTCATAGTCCACAAGTTTCCGACCCCGCTTGGCAATTCTTTCCTAACCCAGAGTCAGGAGAGAGGGCCTTGATACTCACTTTTCAGTGGCCAGGACGCAGGTAACAGAGTAGCAAACAGAGAGGCACAATTACTGGGTCCTATTACCAAATTTCACTTTCTTTCTTTTTTTTTTTTTTTAAAGATTTTATTTATTTATTGGACAGAGAGACAGCGAGAGAGGGAACACAAGCAGGGGGAGTGGGAGAGGGAGAAGCAAGCTTCCCGCTGAGCAGGGAGCCCGATGCGGGGCTCGATCCCAGGACCCTGGGATCATGACTGAGCCGAAGGCAGACGCTTAACGACTGAGCCACCCAGGTGCCCCCAAATTTCACTTTCTAACAGCTTGGTGCCCATGGGATTTCCCTCACTATTTGGAAAGAATGGGAATTCTCGTGGGGGTTGTGTGTGTGTGGGGGGGTATAGAGTAAAGCGAAATTCTACAGAGCACATGGAAGCCTGCACTAAATGTTAATATTTCCTATGAACCCACTAAACACAGGTTCAGCCTCCAGGAGAAACGGCCTTGAGGATCCAGCTGAATTCAAAGTCAGGAGTTTAGGGTCTTACTCCCATTGCTGCCACTTATTAGCCTTATGATGGAGGGCAAGGCACATCTCTTCTGGAACTTCAGCAGCCTCACCTGCTCTATGGTGTTATTTTAAAGATCAAACGCTGACTACAAAGTGTTTTGAAAACCCTAAAGCATAATAAAATAGTAAATTATTGTGTGCACCGAGAGAGCGTCTACTCAATCTCATCCAAACTACAAATCCAATCATAGATTTTGCAAGGATCTTAGTGATTATCTGGTCCAACTTCCTATTTAATACATGGAGCTTCTCTGTAATAGTCAAAGTAAGTAGTTCAACTTCTGCTTGAAGTTGAACTTCAACTCCCAACTTCACAGTATATTTCAGTGTTTGAAAGCTCTATGAGAAACTTAAATCAGGATCCCTCTAATTTCTCCCTATTAATCTACAAGCAGCGCAGTGCCCGACGGAGTAGGTGTTTCATAAATCTGAGTTCAATGAGTAAGTGAATTCTAACTCTGCTTTCTGAATCCTGTTTAGAACAGGATGCATCCCTCTTTCACCTAACTGACCTCCCAATATTGGAAGATAATTATTAGGACTCCTCCAAGTTTCCTCTTCTCTACAATAAACATATCAGCTAGTTTAAAAAAAAATTTTTTTTCCCCATCAAAATACCATCCACTTTTTTCAAAGAAATGGAACAAATAATCCTAAAATTTGTATGGAACCAGAAAAGACCCCGCATAGCCAGAGGAATGTTGAAAAAGAAAAGCAAAGCTGGCGGCATCACAATTCCGGACTTCCAGCTCTACTACAAAGCTGTCATCATCAAGACAGTATGGTACTGGCACAAAAACAGACACATAGATCAATGGAACAGAATAGAGAGCCCAGAAATGGACCCTCAACTCTATGGTCAACTCATCTTTGACAAAGCAGGAAAGAATGTCCAATGGAAAAAAGACAGTCTCTTCAACAAATGGTGTTGGGAAAATTGGACAGCCACATGCAGAAGAATGAAACTGGACCATTTCCTTACATCACACACAAAAATAGACTCCAAATGGTTGAAAGACCTAAATGTGAGACAGGAGTCCATCAAAATCCTAAAGGAGAACACAGGCAGCAACCTCTTCGACCTCAGCCGCAGCAACTTCTTCCTAGAAACATCGCCAAAGGCAAGGGAAGCAAGGGCAAAAATGAACCATTGGGACTTCATCAAGATAAAAAGCTTTTGCAAAGCAAAGGAAACAGTCAACAAAACCAAAAGACAACTGACAGAATGGGAGAAGATATTTGCAAATGACATATCAGATAAAGGGCTAGTATCCAAAATCTATAAAGAACTCATCAAACTCAACACCAAAAGAACAAAGAATCCAATCAAGAAATGGGCAGAAGACATGAACAGACATTTTTCCAAAGAAGACATCCAAATGGCCAACAGACACATGAAAAAGTGCTCAACATCGCTCGGCATCAGGGAAATCGAAATCAAAACCTCAATGAGATACCACCTCACACCAGTCAGAATGGCTAAAATTAACAAGTCAGGAAACGACAGATGTTGGCAGGGATGCAGAGAAAGGGGAACCCTCCTACACTGTTGGTGGGAATGCAAGCTGGTGCAGCCACTCTGGAAAACAGTATGGAGGTTCCTCAAAAAGTTGAAAATAGAGCTACCATATGATCCAGCAATTGCACTCCTGGGTATTTACCCCAAAGAAACAAAAGTAGGGACCCGAAAGGGTACGTGCACCCCGATGTTTATAGCAGCAATATCCACAATAGCCAAACTGTGGAAAGAGCCAAGATGTCCATCAACAGATGAATGGATAAAGAAGATGTGGTATATATACACAATGGAATATTATGCAGCCATCAAAAGGAATGAGATCTTGCCATTTGCAACAACGTGGATGGAACTGGAGGGTATTATGCTAAGCGAAATAAGTCAAACAGAGAAAGACATGTATCATATGACCTCATTGATATGAGGAATTCTTAATCTCAGGAAACAAACTGAGGGTTGCTGGAGTGGGGGGTGGGGTGGGAGGGATGGGGTGACTGGGTGATGGACACTGGGGAGGGTATGTGTTCTGGTAAGCGCTGTGAATTGTGCAAGACTGTTGAATCTCAGATCTGTACCTCTGAAACAAATAATGCAATATATGTTAAGAAAGAAAAAAAGAAGAAGAATGTAGCAGGAGGGGAAGAATGAAGGGGGGGAAATCGGAGGGGGAGAAGAACCATGAGAGACGATGGACTCTGAAAAACAAACTGAGGGTTCTAGAGGGGAGGGGGGTGGGAGGATGGGTTAGCCTGGTGATGGGTATTGAGGAGGGCACGTTCTGCATGGAGCACTGGGTGTTATGCACAAACAATGAATCATGGAACACTATATCTAAAACTAATGATGTAATGTATGGGGATTAACATAACAATAAAAAAATTAAAAAAAAATAAAATAAAAAAAATTTTTTTTTATTAATTTGTCAGAGAGAGAGAGAGAGCACAAGCAGGGGGAGCGGCAGGCAGAGGGAGAGGGAGAAGCAGGCTCCCTACTGAGCAGGGAGCTCGATGTGGGGCTCGATCCCAGGACCCCGGGATCATGACCTGAGCTGAAGGCAGATGCTTAACGACTGAGCCACCCAGGTGCCCCCTTAGCTTCATTTCTAACCGTGGGTTCGAACTCTACTTAGGATGTTTACTCTGGGGGCCACCCTCGACTCTGAAACGGATTACCTTAATCTCGCTGAACTGGGCTACGTAGTTTTCCATGGTCCTCAACGCCTGGTCAGCTAGTTTCTCTTCATAGTCTTCCCAAAGGAGATCATTATTCTGTGGGGTAGAGGCAAAGGGCAGAGGTGAGGGCCCCACTTCTCGGCAACAAATGCCAAGCAGGGAAAAACCCAAATTCTTCCCGCACAAACTTCCTTTTGGAGCGCTGTGTTTAGAATGTCATGTTGGCTTCTGGTGAAGAGTCAGATGAAGAAACAGCCCTGCCCCCAGGAACCGCCCTATAAGACACTGGACATACCTTCAGGGATCAAGAACAGGAAGAGATGGTCAGTCTTGGACTCGAGCTTGAAGGACAGGGAAATTTGGGAGGAAAAAACTGCATGAACTTAGTTTTCAAAGACAACCAGCTGGGTTTTATGTAGGTAGAACTTCCATAAGGTTTTAAAGAGAGGAAGATGGCCGACTGCAGAGGAATCCGCAGATCAGGGAACACTTGTTGTTACCCTCATGGTTGTTGCTGAGGCTATACACATGAAGGATGCGGACTGGCTCCTTTGCTTTCCTATTTGCTTGGACAGAGAAGCTAAGAGAAGGCAGAAGTGAGTTGCTAAAGAGCTGTGAAGCCGGGACACTCTTACCCCTGCAATGGCCTTCAGCTCCTCGTGACCGTCCCACTCGCTGCTGTAGATCTCCTGCAGGGTTTCTGACACTCTCTTTGAGCTTTCATGCATCACTGAAAGGAGAGAAGTCGGTCCCACCTTACAGCTTCCCCCAAAGGAGGCTGCTATAGCCATACGGGTCAACGGGCAGATCAGCAAGTCTACTTCAGAAGGACGCGCACCCCCAGAAGGTTTGGGTGACCCATGAGGAAAGCTGGGCGGGGGCTGGGACAGGAAACATTGCTCTTCCTATGCCCACACGGTCTGGGCCTCAGGGGCAGGCCTGTGATAAATCGCCTGAGACTGGGTGTTTTTCTTTCCATCCTCAGAGCTCTCAGGAGCTTGCTTCTCCTGTGCTGTACGCTACCCACCTTTGACTGCACTAAGGAAGTTCTTCAGGTCCTTGTAGAGCTTCTGGCCTTCTGCCTGCAAGGGAGAAGTGCTTTTGGTGACCAGAGAGATACATCTGGAAAGATGCTTCAGAGATCAAGGTAGAAGAGTAGGTTAAAAGGAGAAATCAATCCTGGAATTTGCAAATGTTATAAATTAGCCTCTGTTCTCTTTACCAAGAAGTTGGAGGTTGTCTTTTTGGGGGCAGTTTTTGTTTGGAGATTGTTCCCATGGCACTTGCAGGCCTTCTTTCCCGTTCTTCCTTCTGGCGAACAAAAGCCTGTACCCCAGTTCCTCTGCTGAAATTTAGGTGTCCTAGGTGACGCTATCTATGTGACCCTCTGGCTTATACCTTCCTCTCTGGGTAAGTAAACCATCACCATCTTCTGTAGACGCTCGGCCTTCTTTCTCCCGTGAACCCTCACACAGGCCATTCCTCTTCTCCCCCGACATCCTTCTCTGCCTTGCCTCCCTTCACCCTTCCCTTCCATCAGTCACGGGCTTTACACTTCTCTTCCAAATGGCTCATCCCTGATTCTCCTTCAGTCCCAACTCCAATGGCCTCATCTATAGCTCTATCCATCTACCCAATCCTATCTTCGCTCCTGTGTCTGAATTCTCTCTCTTTTTTTTTGGCTGGGCCTCCCAAGCACAGATTAGGTCTCCTCCCTGGAAAAAAAAGAAGGGAGAAAAGGAGAGGAAGGTATCATTTAAGTTTGGATGTTCAAATCTCAACCCAACAGATGAACCATTTTGTCTGAACTCTGACAAATGTTCATTTAGCCTCCACTTCTTGAATATCTCCTGCAAGCAGAAACTCATGACTTCTTGCTGAGGTTGTGCTTCAATTTTAAATAGTTCTACTAGAACTCTGGCCCACTGGTCTCGGGCTGGCCTTCTGTACTCAGAATAGATCTGATAACTCTTGCACATATGTTGGAAGACATCTTTCCCAGACCCTGCACCGAGTCTTCTCTTTCATAGGCTCTCTCTGTTGTTATTTAAAGCCCCTTCTGACTCTGGTGTCTTTCCTCTGTGTGGACTCCAGTTTCTAGGAGTTGTTGTGTGAGAAGGGAGTTGAAGCCAGACTATTGACATTTGGAGCCTGCCTTCAGGAGTGTGGGCCTGGACTGAAAGGGGCAGCCCACTTTAGTGTATTCTACAGGGCAGGGCCTATGGGTCAGAACAGTGAGCCTCACAACAGTTTCGGGGAAGGAGTATTCAAGCTAAGATTCATTATGCGTACACCATAAAGCACTTGTGAACTTGTTCATTTGTTTTGCTTGTTTTCAGCACTAGATAGGCTATTGAGCATACCAAGAGTATAAAAAAAAATTATGGGAGGGGCACCTGGGTGGCTCAGTTGTTAAGCATCTGCCTTTGGCTCAGTCATGATCCCAGAGTCCTGGGATCGAGCCCCGGATCGGGCTCCTTGCTCGGCCGGAAGCCTGCTTCTCCCTTTCCCACTCCCCCTGCTTGTGTTCCCTCTCTCGCTGTGTCTCTCTCTGTCAAATAAATAAAATCTTTAACAACAACAACAAAAATATATGGGAGAAAAACTGAAAATCAGAAAATTCTATCTAACAACTTACATTAAAATTTTTTTTATCTGGGGGTGCGCCTGGGTGGCTCAGTCGGTTAAGCGTCTGACTTCTGGTTTCGGCTCAGGTCATAATCTCATAGGTTGTGGGGTGGCCCCATGTTGGGTTCCATGCTCAGCAGGGAGTCTGCTTGGGGTTCTCTCTCTCTCCCTCTGCCTCTGCCCCTCCCTCCCCCCACTCTCAAATAAATAAATCTTAATTTTTTTTTTAATCTGTGGAAATCTTTGCAGGAAAGATCATTATTATGTAAATTTAGCAGCAGAAAATCTAGGTCAAGTCGGTCAAAGAAAATTGGACTAATTATTTCATCCACATTTTCTGCCTTACTTCTAAGCCAGCCCAAACTCTTGACCATACCTCAGGTTAAAAGCCCTTGGGGCTCAATGCCAGGACTCAAGGGACACGAACGCACAGACAGTCTCAAGGGAGTCGAAGACACTGTCAGAGAGCTGGGAGAAGAGCCGACATTGTGTGGTGTATCACAGCAAGTGAGGATCAGGAGAGTGTCAGAGAAATGACCAAGGAGGGGCCAGATGCTACAGAGAGGTTAGAGTGCAGGAAGAACCAGTCATAGGCACTGGACTTGGTAACTGGAAGTCACTGGTGACCTTGAGGAAGTGCTTTCAACAGCACGATGGAGACCGTCAGTCACCAAAATTTGGAAACACTCAGCATTCACCAGGAAGGATGTTTCATTTCCTCCTTGCTTTTTCATTAATGGGAAAAAAGTTTAAGTAGTCTAAGATGTTCAATATACATAAAATCTTTTAAACATGGATATGGTAGGTGGGTATAAGTTTGAGAGTTTTAAAAATGTGATAGTTAAAGTTTGAGAGAGTTCTGAAAGAGTTTTGAGGATTATAAAAATTAACAAGGATTTCAAGTTCTTTTTTTGAAAGAAAAGAACATGGGCTCAACTTTTTATTTCACCATGAAGATTTGATCTCCAGAATACACATCTAAGTAACAAAAGCTGTTAAATCATCTTGCATAATTTCTACAAATGAAATCAAAATTGTTTTTCTCCATTAGATATTATATGGCCTGAAAAATCGGATCAGTAATCAAGGCTACCATGCATGACTATGGAGGCTGTATGTACGTTGTTCAAAACCAGGGGGTTCTATTGATACCAGAGTCCATAAAATGTGAATGCCTTCTGCCTTCCACTGCACCTCACAAAAGCCCAACTCCACTTCTGTGTTTTAGGATCAAACCTCTAGGTCAAAGTTCTTTATGCTCTTGCTCTTTCCTTTGAGGAGATGAAGAGAGAGAGAGAGAGAGAGAGAGAGAGAGTGTGTATGTGTGTGTGTGTGTGTGTGTGGTGGTAGCGGGAAGTGGGGTGGTGGGACACCACTGGGTGTCATTTTATTTTGCTGGCCTGTCTGTCCCTGTCCCCCCACCCCAAAATGTCTCCAGGCTGAAGAATCCCAGCATCTTTCTTGACAGATACAACTTGCACAGTCTTAGGTTCCCACTTGTCTGAGAGTCAAAAACCTGCAAGTTATTCCACTTTTCTGGCTTTATTTTCCTCCTCTATAAATGTCGGGTAAGACCATCTCTAGCCCTGTAGCTTATGATTTTATCACTTTGGCTCTCTGAATCCATGCCAAATTCTTGGTAACCCCATAAAGAGTCTGGGTTGGTCCTTCCTATCCCTTACGCAAACAGCCCCAGCCCTCAGTTAATGGACCACTCATTCTGGAAGCTTGTCCTAAGGCAGACAAAGCTATGTGCTAAGAAAATCCTTGTCCTGGGGTTCCCCACTTGCTGGAGAGAAATGGACTCAGAGAAACCCAAACACTCAGCAAAACAGTAAGTAGCACGATCAATCCTGAGCGAGTGCTAAAAGTGCTTCATTTGATGGAGGTCCTGAAGGGAGACAAGAAGCTTGTTTGATTTTATTTATTTATTTATTTGACAGAGAGAGAGAGAGAGAGAGAGCACGCATGCCCAAACAGGGGGAGGGGCAGAGGGATAGAGAGAATCTCCAACAGACTCCCCGCTGAGCACAGAGCACAATGTGGGGCTTGATCTCAAGACCCTGAGACCATGACCTGAGCTGAAATCAAGAGTCAGAGGCTTCACCAACTGAGCCACCCAGGCATCACCATGAGGTTTGACTTTATTATTTTACTTTATTTTTTATTTTTTTAAAGATTGTATTTATTTATTACATCAGAGAGAGAGGGAACACAAGCAGGGGAGAGGAAGAAGCAGGCTTCCTGCGGAGCAGGGAGCCCGATGCGGGGCTCGATCCCAGAACCTTGGGACCATGACTTGAGCCGAAGGCAGACGCTTAACAACTGAGCCACCCAGGTGCCCCGAGGTTTGATTTTAAAAGCAATGAACTGGAAGCAGCTGTCACTACCAGAAATCAGAAATTAAAATGCTGCTTGAGGAAAACAATTCTTCCTATTTAATATGGTTTGAAGAGGAAGCAAAGCAGAGCCCTCAAGGAAAACTACCTATGGAAATTTGCTTAGGAACCCAGGCAAGTGGCAAGGCCTTGGAATCAGGCTGGGAAGTTTGGGAGTGGTATTTATTTATTAACGAAAAGTTCTCCTACAAGCTGATTGTGGTAAGGCCCTGGGCACATGACCAACTGATCCACCTTCTGGAATACTTCACTCTCAATCTCCTTGACCTTGTTTTTTTCCCTCTTGTTCATCTTAGCCACCCCAGGTCCAGTCTCCGACCGGACTGCATTGTCACTGTCTTTCCCCTTCAACTGTAAGAGTCTGAGGGCAGGCATGTTGTCGTGTTCACATCGAAGTCCCAGAATGTAGCATGGCGCCCGGTGTGCAGCAGGCTCCCGTGACGTGCTTGTGAAATGAGCTTTTCACGCATGCTCCAATACCAGTCACTGGAGGAAAACCCTTCTCTCGGGAGAAGTTTCCCTTATTCCTATTCTACCTCCATTTCATTTCTCAAATCTAGCTTCTCTCCCCTTCAAGTGACGTTCAGTTGGTGGCCTCACCCAGAAATTCTGAGGGGACTGTCAACATCTATCTGATCCTCTTCTTCTTGATGGTCTTTCCTTCATCTCCTACCTTTTCTACCCACACACCTGCCATTGGTAGATCCATCCTTTAAGGCAGAGAGGAAGAGGAAAGACCGAGGTACAGAATGGGCCAAGGGGCAGAACCCTCTTGATGTGGGTGTCGACTTACTGATTCCTGTTCTTTTCATGCTGCAGTTAGAAGCAGAACAGTCACTGCCGCTGAGCAGACGCCCCCAGAGGCCTCCTAGTGAGGTGCAGGGGGAAGGGCACAGGGTTTAAGTTGGAATCCCAGCTCTGCAACTCTTAGGCTTTTACCTTGATTAAATGACCTCCTTCGCAGATCCTATTTCCCTCCCCAGAGTTAGACTAAATCAGTGATTGCCAAATGCTGTTCTCAGACTAGCTACTACATCATCATTACCTGGAAACTTAATACAAAACATAGATTCCCTAGTTAATGATCAACCAAGGCTGTTAATGTCACACAAAAAGGAGACACGCAGACATTATGTGCCTCCAGATGGAAAACTCTCACACCTATAAAAATTACAAGTATTCTTGCCACCTAAACAAACAAAAACAAAAATCTGAATCTCATCAAGCCTCTAAATCTAATTATTAATTTACAGAAAATACCAGAGACAGAGGGGCATGCTAAACAGTACTATAGGGACTCAATCAGTCAAGTTGAGGCTTCAGGAAACGTCAGGAGAACAATCTAGTGTCACCGACAAACAAACTGCACGAGGGAGGGATCAGAAACCCCGCAGATGAAGAGATTTAACTTTAAACCTAAGAGACTTTTTTTTTTTTAAAGATTTTATTTATTTATTTGAGAGAGAGAATGAGATAGAGTATGAGAGGGGGGAGGGTCAGAGGGAGAAGCAGACTCCCCACTGAGCAGGGAGCCCGATGCGGGACTCGATCCTGGGACTCCAGGATCATGACCTGAGCTGAAGGCAGTCGATTAACCGACTGAGCCACCCAGGCGCCCTAAACCTAAGAGACTTAAACATGCCAACAAGTTGCTGGTTTAAATAAACTAAAAAAAAAAAAAAAAAAAAAAAAAAAAAAAAAAAAAAAAAAAAAAAGGACATCATTAGGGGAGTGTGAATATTGACTGGATATTTTATATTAAGAAATTATTGCTACTTTTTGAAGATATCACTTAATCTTACATTTTAGTGGGATATCAAAAAAGATATTTGTATTGTATTGTTAACTTTGAACAGGGCAAGTTATAAAACCAGTATCAACGGAATAATCTCACTTTTGTAAACCTATTTATTTATTGTGGATTTACTTAAAGATCATACACATTCATAGCAGAGTGATTGTAAGGATATAAGACAACAGTGGTGGTAGTATGGGAGGGTGTGAAATCAGGATTTTTTTTTTTTAAGATTTTATTCATTTATTTGAGAGAGAGAACACACAAGTGGGGGGAGGGCAGAAGGAGAGGGAGAAACAGGCTCCATCCTGAGAAGGGAGCCTGATTTGGCTCCAACCCAGCATCATGACCCAAGCCAGAGGTAGATGCTTAACTGACTGAGCCACCCAGGTGCCCCGAAATCAGGATTTTTTAATTCATGTT
The DNA here is from genome assembly GCF_004348235.1 of Phoca vitulina. NCBI lineage: Eukaryota > Metazoa > Chordata > Mammalia > Carnivora > Phocidae > Phoca > Phoca vitulina. The sequence continues at coordinate 19,673,121 of NW_022589726.1, read as the reverse complement.
TTTCTTGTCCTTTCTGGTTTGTTGTAACGAGTAAATATCTCATAGAAAATATTTTTAGGTGTGATAATGGCTTTGTGGTTGTATTTTAAAAGAGTCCTTACCTTTAGAGACTGATAATGAAATTTTTATGGATAAAATGATATGATACGTAGAATTTGCTTCATAGTAATCAAGGATGTGGGAAAGTAGGTGGAAACAGAAATGAGTTGATTACTTATTAAAGCTGAGAGATGGGTATGTACATGTGGATTAATTATACAAGTTTTCCTATCTGTGCATATATTTGAAATCTTCCATTAAAACAAGTTTAAAAGTACAGATTCTCAAGCCCTACTACCAGAGATCTCACATGTAAAAATATTTCCCAAAGGGTGCCTGGGTGGCTCAGTGGGTTAAGTGTCTGCCTTCAGCTCAGGTCATGATCCCAGGGTCCTAGGATAGAGCCCCGCATTGAGCCCCCCTCAAATCAGGCTCCCTGCTCAGCAGGGAGTCTGCCTCTCCCTATCTGCCTCTCCTCCAGCTCATGCTCTCTCTCTCTCTCTCAATAAATAAAAAAAATCTTTAAAATATATATATACATTTCCCAAATGATTCTAATATAATCAACTGCTGAATTAGATTATAGTGAATGTCCTTTTAATATAATTTTAGAGAATTATTTTCCATATAATTCAATTTACTGATATTGTCCAGTAAAGAATTTGGCTGGCCTTTGTCCCCAGTTCCTGGGAAGTAACTTCTAACTCCTTGGGATTTCCTGAGTGATAGGGATGTGTTTCTTATTCATGGTGGGCCTCTCAGATCAGAGTCAGTTTATGCTAAACAAATGACTCAGGATGGTGGCTGGGCAGGCTGGAAAGATGAACCATGTGATTAGAGGGTTGGGGCTTTGAGACAGGTGATATCAGCCTGACCTCCAGTGGAGGGGAGAGAAAGGGAGCTAGAGATTAAATTCAATCATGTGGCCACGGATGCACTGTAATGAAATCACAATAAAAAAAACTCTAGACACCTGACGCTTGGGTGCGCTTCCCTGGTTGGTAATCCTCTATCCAAGTGCCAGGAAGGTGACATGTCTTGAGAACCCAGAAGCTTCTCATTTGGAGCTCTCCCAGACCTCACATTATGTGTCTCTTTACTTGGCTGGTCCTGATTTGTATGGTTTGTAATAAAGCAGTAATTGTAAATAGAGTGCTTTCCTGAGTTCTGTGAGTTGTTCTCATGGATTGTGGAAGCTGAGTGGCTAGTAGGAACCCCCAAATTTGTAGCGTTGGTCAGAAGGGCAGGGGGCCTGGGAGCTCCAGAGCTTATGGCTGGTGTCTGAAGTGAAGCAGTCTAGTGGGCGACTGTGTCCTTAACCCGTGAGCTGTGACCTAACTCGGATGAGTTAAGTGGTAGAACTGCATGACAACTGCATAGTCATGTAAGTTAATAACCCCCTTCCACAATAAAGAGGGGACTGCAACCTCTGGGGCTGAGATGACAGTTAAATGAGATCATGTGCGTAAAGCACCCAGCACAGTGCCTGGCACATGGAGACGGGAAGTGAAATATCCCCTGGGAGGTTAAACCCGTTCTCCACTTCTTACTGGAAATTTCTACATAAAATTACCTGTAGCATCCAGCGAAGATGGAAGGCACAGGGAGAATAGGAGGTTTGTTGGGGAGAATGACAGGTGAAAGACAGAGGGATTATTTAGAAATGAGGGCTCAGGTGAGGCAGAGGGAGTGGACAAAGAGGCAACAAGGAAAACAGGGTGCAACTCTGATGAGAAGAGCCAGAGGGTGGGACAGAGGCACTCTGGGGAAGTGATAAGCCAAAAGCAGAGGGGGCGGGGGCTTGCTGCAACTTTGTCTAAGGACCTGGTGATGCCACCATAGCCGGGGGAGCCACGAAGAGAAAAGAAGAGTACTTGTCTGTCCCCCAAAACCCAGGGCAGCAGGAACGGGAAAGGGAAGTTTCTCTGGTTGCCAGGGAAAGGGTAAGCAGCAGATCACCCTGTGGCCCTTACCCCTGGGGGGAGGATGGCTTAGTAGAGATGCCTGTTGGTTTGCAGGACCTGCTCTTCTTCTGCCACTCAGCCCTCCTTGTCTTCTTGCTTCCTCCAAGCCTCCCTTCCCCACCCTCCGGATTACCTGTTGATGGTAGAAGTTGTTGGCACTTTGTTCAAACCGTTCATCTTTGGTTTCCACAGTTTTCCCCAACTTCTGCAGTACCTGGGAATGTGAGTTGGAAAGGTCCATAAGGTTACAGTCAAGTCTCTCTCATCTTTTGGCCTCGTGTGACTCTGGCTTCTCAGAGTCTTAGATGCAGTTGAAGGGGTGTGTTCCTATCAGCCCAATGGAATTAAAAATATAGCACATTGCTGAAAAAAAAAATCACATTTTGTGGTTCTTCTCAAACTGGGATACTCCTGGGGGTATGCAGCAGTGTGCTACGGGGTATATATAAAGCCTGGAATAAATAGTACATATATGCTGGGAATGACATTGTTATTTACAGTGGGAGTTTTTTGGGGGGAGGGAAGTATTATATTAAAACAGGGATTAATAAGAAGAATGTAAAATGTGCATTGCTTTTAAAGGTAAAACATGAGGCTTGAAGACTTTTCACTTGAGAGACAGTCTTCCAGCCATGGCCACAGATTCCTCTAGATGGATGAGGTTAGAGAGGCAGGCAGAAGACTCTTTTCTTGGGAGGGCCCTTGTGGAAAACTGTGAAGAGCAGATATAACACATTTAAAATTCAGCTCGAAGTGAATGCTCTCTGTGTCTCTCTGCTCTCCACTGGGGACCTGAGAGCCAACCACTACACTGGTCTCAGTGCTAAAGCAAAGGACAGGGAAATGAAAAAGATAGAGTGCCTGTTCTCTGTCAGGGGACACTCATCTATAAACAAGAAAGCAAGCCTGGGCCTCTACTACCTGAAGCCCCCATTTGGAAAGGAGGCACCCCCCCTTCCAAGTAAGAATCTCAGCGGCTGCCCTCAACTACTTCTCTCTCACCTCCTTCATCAAATCCCTCACTGTGTCCATCTCTGGAAACCATCCCATGCTTTCGAGTCTCACTGTCATGGCTTGGTTCTCAGCGCTCGCCGTTTCTCGCCTGGCCTGCTCCCACAGGCCTATCATGCTGCAGCTTAAAACCTTCTAATGATTCTCCACCCATCTGCTCAACAGATTTGGATTAAATGCCCATATGTATCTATCAGTTATAGTTCAAACTCTAGTATGCAGATAGGTCTCAATGATCTGACTCCTCAGTAAGCCTCAACTCCCATTATTCCTCCTTCCTGCAGGTCTCCCTCCCTAACACTTTATTAGTTTCCTGAATAAGCCATACTGTAGCTTGTTGTAGATGCTGTGTCCTCTTTCTGGAATGTCCTTCCCTTCCTTGTCTCTCAGGCAACTATCTAAAAAAACCCAATTTAGGGGCACCTGGCTGGCTCAGTTAGAAGAGCAGGTGACTCTTGATCTCCGGGTTGTGAGTTTGAGCCCCACACTGGCTGCAGAGATTACTTAAATAAACAAACTTAAAAAAAATTTAAAAACCCCAATTCATATTCCACATCCTTTATGACACTTAACCACATCTACTTTATCCTGTTGAGTTAATCACTCCCTCCTAAGCGCTTGCAACTTCTGTACCTTGCATACACTTCTATTACTATTTTATTATTTGTATTTATCTAATTATGTCTCCTTCTAAACTGCGGGCTCCTTGAGAATTGGGCACTTGCCCTGCTCATCTAGATTTCTCAGTATCCAGCAAAGAGATACTTAATACTTCTAACAGCAAGGCGAGTGGGACTGGTGGAGGAGAGGATCAACAGGCTGGGCCTCGAATTAAGATTTTGCTAAACTACAGGGCGCCTGGATGGCTCAGTTGGTTAAGTGTCTGCCTTTGGCTCAGGTCATGATCCCAAGGTCCTGGAATTAAGCCTTGGGCTCCATGCTCAGCAGGGAGTCTGCTTCTCCCTCTCCCTGCTCATGCGCGCGCTCTCTCTCTCTCCCTCTCAAATAAATAAATAAAACCTTAAAAAACAAAGATTTTGCTAGACTGGAATGGAGTATAAGGGGGGAGAGTGGAGAGAGAACAAAGTCAGAAAAGTACCCATATTCACACAGGTCCATGAGATGGCTCAGTGTGGCTGGTTTAGGGTGTGTTATGGGGAGTGGTGGGTAAGGGAGCTAGAAAGGGAGACTGCAGTCTCACCCTGAAGGGCTCTGAATCACATGCAAAAGTGCCCAGGTCTTGGGAGTGAGGAAGGCTCTATGTAGAGCCTCGGACCCATGTGTCCCCATTCTTAATCCTGGGGTTAGCATCTCTCACTTCTATGGAGCTCTCTCTGGACTGGTTATGATCAAGGGCTCCAGAGTCAAACAGATATATGCCCCGCCTTGGCCTTTACACTTGGGGCTATAAGCGTTTGGGCAAATAAGCCTATGCGTTTCTTGAGCCTCTGTTTACAGAACTCCCCTTACCCCACTAAGATAACAGCATCTCCAGGAGTTGGGAGGATTAAGTGACATTATACCTGTAAACGCTTTCCCAGTGGTGCCCTGCAGGGAGCGCTCAATATAAATCCACTACTGCTAGGTCCAGTTCCACTCCCTTCCCTAGGAGTACCTGTCTGTTTCCTTCTCAGTTTAGCCATATGTCTGTCTGTGTCTCTAGCTTCACCTCATCAAACACCTGGCCCTGGGTATGCCGACTCCGCCGGCTTCCCGGACCCGACCCTCCCTCCCGCGCCAACAAAACACCGTCCTCTACCAGAAAGTTGCAAAACCACCTTGTCTAAGTGGTAAGCGCCTGCTCTCACTTCCTTCCTGCTACTCCTCCCTTCCTTTGCTTGGGGCATGGTTCTTCTTAGGTGGAATGGGCTGAAAGAACGGTCAGCTCCGTCTAGAGTTAATGTGGCACACCCAATCGCCCCAGCTCCCACAAAGTTCAAGGCAAAAAGGCTTCTAAGGGGTGTGAGTGTGTGTGCTGAACACCCCCACCTTTAATTCTGAAACTGAAAAAAGGAGTGTGATCACCTTGAAAGCATCATCCAGTGCCCTGGGCCCGAAGTCAATTGTTGCCGCGGATCAGGGCACATGAACTATGCTGCAGACATTCTTCCTCAACTAGAGCTCCCTGACAGAAGAGAAGGTACAGGTTCTCAACAAACGTCTGAAAGAATGAATAAATTCCACCTTTGGGTCACTTCCCCATGAAAGCCCACCCAACGTCAGTCCCTAAAGTTCTACACTAAGAATTTGGCCTCCAGGGTAATAGAGACATTTAGAGAGAACGAACAGGAACATGAGACAAAGTGAATGTGGCAAAATGTTAATGCTTGGTGAAAAAAGTGAAGAATATTCCAGGGTTCATTGACCTATTTTAACGTTTACGTAGATTGGGATATGAGGATAAAAGCTTAAAAAAAAAAATCATTGCAGGGGCACCTGGGTGGCTCAGTTGGTTAAGCGTCTGCCTTTGGCTCAGGTCATGATCCTGGAGTCCCAGGATCGAGTCCCGCATCTGGCTCCCTGCTCAGCAGGGAGACTGCCTCTCCCTCTGCCCCTCACCCGGCTCATGCTCTTCTGTTCTCTCTCTGAAATAAATAAAATCTTTTTTTTTTTTTTAAGATTTTATTTATTTGACAGAGAGAGACACAGCAACAGCAGGAACACAAGCAGGGGGAGTGGGAGAGGGAGAAGCAGGCTTCCCGCTGAGCAGGGAGCCTGATGCGGGGCTCCATCCCAGGACCCTGGGATCATGACCTGAGCCGAAGGCAGACGCTTAACGACTCAGCCACCCAGGCGCCCCTGAAATAAATAAAACCTTAAAAAAAAAAATCATTGCAGATATATAGTTCTTTACCAGGACCCTTCCCCATAATCGTTTATTATATTTTAGTTAACTCTCTCAATTGGGGTAATTTGAATAGGGCCCAGTTTATGTGAGAAATCCTCATTTTCAGGATACATGCTAAAGGAGGCTCTTCCTTAACATGGTCTTAATATACTTTCTAGCCTTTTCTGCCACCACTCCCTATTCCAGCTCAGCTGCATTTCTCACTATTCTGCCTACAAGGATTTCCACACTCCAGGCCTTGCTTCTGCTGGCATTCCTCAGCTGGAATGCTCCCCTACCACTTGCCTGAGGAACTACTCATCAGCCACAGTTCCCATCGCAAATTCCGCCTCTGCTACAAAACCTCCCTCAATTCTCCTCAGTCTTTCTCTTCTCTGAATTCCCACAGAGTACAGATCTCTCAGGTGACTCATTTAACCTTTTTTTTTTTTTTTTTTCCCTAGACTAGAAGCTTCTGGCAGGCGATAGTGCCTCTTACTCATCTCTAAATTCCTTCCCGGGTCCAGTCCAGGATCCCGGACAAAGGAATTTTTCTGTAAGTATTGTTGACAGAACTCTCTGGGAGACAAGTTGAATAAAAGTCAGTAGAGGAAAAGACCAACAAAGAAGTGGTAAACAATGCCCCTTCTCAGGGGAGAGAGAACTGAGAGATTTGCCACAGAGAAATCACAAACAGATGGTGAAAGCATTCATTTGAAATGTGAAGAAGTATCTTGCTGTAAAAACACATTCAGTCTCACGTTGAGTCTGGGTGGAAACTGGAAAATAAAACAAGAATGCTTCATCTTCCCTGTGTGTAACAGTCATTGGACCTTCACTCCTAGCTCTTCGGAGGAGGAGACCTGGGCGAAAGGTGTTTCTCCTCCTAGTTTTGCTCCTGAGAGATCGGCAGGAAGTGGGCTGGCGAGGCAGGAAGTGGGCAGGCACAGATGGTTTATTAGGAGCCTTGTAAAGAGAGCAGCCTGAGGTGGGGAGCCAAAGGCAGGACACCTGGCCTTCAGTGATAGTTCTGCCATTTGCCAATCTCTTTTGAGTCTCGTTTCTTCATTTCTAAAACTGGGATGTTAATAACATGCTCAAAGTGTTGCAAAGATGAAGTGAGACCCTATCATGCGAGTGTTGGCTCCATAAAGAGAGAGATGGTGTCTTTCTTAATTTCCCATGGCTTGTCAATCGTAGGCGCTTGATATCTGACCCATTTGACTATTTGACCCCTGAGTTACTACATATTACTCAGAAGATTTCAGCCAACTGCTTATAAAAAAAAACTATAAAGTGTTCCAGGGAGTCCTTTCTTTTGACAGTAACTTTCTCTCTCTCTCGCCTTCAAAAACCTCCCAAGACTCAAGGACTCTGGCAGGCTGAGTTGAGCTCCTCCCCACATTCCAGGCCATTCCCACTCTATACTGCTCCAAGTTCAGTGTCTGCCTGCCTTTATGTTTATGTCTGGGCGCAGAGCATCTTCCTGTTTTCTGCCTTAACCTGCAAGTTCCCTGAGGCAAATGTGAAGTGGCTCCTCTCTCTGTTTTCTCTGGGTTCAGACCAGGAAGAACAGGGTGTACCTGGGTGGTATTTGCCTCTGAGGTACAAGGCACCCTTGCCCCTTCTCTCGCTTTGGTATCCTTACTTACCACGTTGAATTTCCAAATCATTGAACATCAACTGTCTCATTTCACAGATGCAGAATCTTAAGCCCAGAGCAGGCACATTATTTATCTAAGGCTTTGGAGTCCATGCTTAGAAAAGGAGAGAAATCCCAAACCAAGGGCATAGTGTTGATGATAGGTTGGAGGAGGACAGAAGGTGAAAGAATGAGGTAAAATCAACTGCTGTATCTTTTAAAAATAATTATTATCCATGAGTTTTTGGCCTTCTGGGTTTTCTTTGTTCTTCCAACCCATAGTGCAGCTGGTACCTCCTGTTCTCCACACCGCTTCTAACCAGACCTGCCCACAGGCTCTGATCACTGTCAGATTTGTAACTAGACAGCCTTTCAAGACGCTGAAACCACGATCAAGGTGAAGTTAAGAGTAAGATGAAGTAATGAAGTCTAGCCACACAAAACCTTTCCTTTTCCTCCACTCTTCCACATGACCCTGGCTTCCTCAAAGACAGAAAAAGGAGATTCATCTCCCAAGAGTGTTGATAGGTGGAGAGCAGAGAGGTTCAGGTTAGAAGGGAAGGACATACTCTGGACAGGTAGAAACAAGAATGTCATTAAAATGTGTAGGGGAGTGTTACAGGGGGACAGCCTACCTAAATGCTAGTGCTGGAGTAGGACCACCCAGAGCTAAACCCAGAACACAATCTAGAAAGAGATGCTCCTTCAACACCCTGGGCCGGGTACTTTTCCAACTCAGAGACCACACAGAAGGGCAGATACGGGCTACGGCTTACATCAGCTTCAACAACGCGCAGAGGCCCGGCAGGGGTGGGTACAGAGAGAATCCTGCAGAATTACTCTAGTCCTTGTGGACTAGGTGGTCCTCGCTGATAGCACAGCTGGTCATGGCTGCCTTATGACTTTGGGGGAGATTATCCCCTTCAAACCTTCAATTTCGTCATCTGTAAAATACCATCCTCCCTGGACGGCTAGGACAAAACCTGCCAACGTTGGTTCCTTTCTCCCACCTTTCCTGGGTCGGCCTGAGTCTTGTTTAGGGTTCTGCGGGAGACTGTTGTCTCCTCTGCGTCCCTACCCTTGCCCAAGATCGGGGGATTTCCTCCGTTCTCTCAAATCTTTCTGTTTTAAGGGAAACCCAGTCCCACGCCCATCTGCGGGGGAAGCCGCGGACCCCTCGGTTCGGCCCAGGCCCCCTCGGGCACACTGCACGCCCCTCGCACCGCGTCCGGCCGGCGGGACCGGCTGGTGGTGGGGCCCGGCCACCTACCTTCTCCTGGGCTCTGCTGAACTTCTTCTGCACCTGCTTGGCGAACAGGCCGGCGGCGCCTCCCGCCTTGCCCTCCGCCATCCTGCCGGCTCCGGGCGGCCTGGCCCGGCGGCCTGTGGTTTTCTGGAGGCCCCCGAGGAGGAAGTGCGGTTCCCGGCATGCCTCGCATCCGGCCGTGGCCGCCCCGCCCCACGCCGCTCGCGACCCCCGCGGCCGCCCAGGCTCCTGCCGAGGCCGGCTCCCGGCGCAGCCACGGTGGCCCTGCGGCCCCCCCAGGCCCACCCCCGCTCAGCCCCGGCCCCAAGGGGGACCTCTGGAGCTCAGGCTGGGGGCTGCACCTGTTCGGAGGAGGAGGCTGGAAACTCGGGCCTGCCCTCAGGTGGTGCTCCCTCAAAATCAGCCTTGAAGCTGCGCAGCCCGGAGGGACGGGAGCACCAGCCCCACGGAACAGAGTTTTCTAACGTGGGCCGAGACCCTTTCGTGCCTGCAGCCAATTCGCCATAACCGTCAGCACTGGGGAATAACTGGAACGGTGGGGTAGAAAGATCGCGATTTCCACTTAGCAAGAGTATTGAGAAACGTTGTTTCACTTCTATGCGCGTGTCTTCTGGGTTGCCGGGTTAAATGTTCGACTTATTCCAGGCTGCGGTTTTTAAAAATGGAAAGCCTCTGCCGGAGAGGTTTCCTGTAGGCCTAGAACTGGTAGGGACAGAGTGGGGGAAGGGACAGGCCCCCACATCGGGATTTGAAAGGCAGGAACAACTGAGCCAGCGGTAGAAATGGGGGTCCTTAGGGAAGGAAAGGACTGAGGAGGAGAGACTGGAAGCCCGCGCTGGGGAGCGGAGCACACTTCTCTAGCTGTACGGACTGGTGCGTGTCCTGGGTGGAGGCGGGGTGTGAAGACAGACACAGGCTGGGAAAGTGGGGATGAGGCTGCCCACATCACATCTGTTGCTCCCACCGAGGTCTCCTAACTGAAGCTGACCCCTTTGAGGGGATAGCCGGAGATGAGGACACTGGGTTTGGAGGTATCATTTACTCACAGATTTTTACAGTGGTGTAACGTCCCTCCAAGAGGGGAAGAGGGTCAAGATGACTTCCTGACCAGGAGTGGAGAGGGAAGCTGGAGGCCCTTGTCTGCTGTCATTTCCCAGGCCATTCCCCCAAACAGACAGTGCACTCGGCCAGCTGTGTGACGGGCATGCTGGGTGTCCGGAAACCAAGGATAAATTTTTAAAAAATGAGATCTCTGACCTCAAGATGCTTAAAGTCTGAGGTGGAGAGACGTTGGTAATCAGATGATTATAATATTATGTGCTTAATGCATTTATAGAGATGGATACAAAATTGTCAGGTCCTAGGTCATTAGGGTTTATTCTGGACGATAGCTGTGGGGATGGTCTGGAAGGGGCAGAGTGCAGAAAATGGAAGGACTTGATGTTGGATGGGAAGAAGAGGGGAGAAGCCCAGGGGATGGCAGTGCTGTGGGAACACAGAGAAGGTGGTCACGATAACAGGTCTGTCGCTAGCAGAAGGAGGCCAACACCTGTGTCACTCTTGGCGTCTACAGCATCCTCAGCAATGCAACCCAGCCACTGCCTCCTAAGAAACCCTCTTCTGTGCCAGTCTCTTAGGAACTGAAATCGATGGTCACCAAATCATGTGGTTTTAGAGCAGGGACAATCTTCAGAAGTTAACTAGATGAGGAAACTGAGTCACAGAAAAAGCTGGTGACTTGCCCAAGGTTACCCAGTTCCTCAGTGTTGGAACCGAGATGGGAATACAGGCATCCTGACCCAGCTTCTTACAGTGCATACACTGTTCCAGAGGCTTCTGCTGACACTGCAGCCTACAAACGCCAGGACCGGTCTTAGCCGGTTTCTCTGGTTATAACTTTAACTACCTATTCCCTCTTGTCTGGTCCTCGGGGATCGCTATGAACAGCTGCTTCTCATCCTCTTCACCTTCTTTCAGTTCCCTCTTCCGTCTATTGTAGACCACTCCAAAAGACTGAGCCCAGGTCAGGATCGGGCAGAATTATCAGCTTCCCAGTTCTCTGTGGTTTATAGAACCCCAGATCCGGTTGTCTATTTTAGTCCCAGCCTTGAAATGCTGACTCACACTTAGTTGGAGGCCCTCTATTGTGGTCTCTTCTCCCTTTTTGTTCTGCTCAACCCTTTCCTCTCTTCGTTCCGTATCTTCTTTTCTCCTTGTTTCTATTCTTGCCTCCCTCGTCTCCTTTGTAATTGGCCACTTTCTTTGTCTGCTGGCATCTGACCTACCACTGAATCCTATACTCCTATCTCTAGGGTATCCTAGTAGTTGCCATCACTCAGAACTTTGGGGTGAGCACCTGTTCTAGACACTGAAGGGGGGAACCAAAAGAAGGATGAGCCCACAGTCTACCTGGGAGAGTCCGGGCACATTTCAGCACTCAAGAACATTTTAAAGCACTCTTTGCCTTTGCTTATAGCAAAGGCACATGGGAGGAAGAGCAGATGGGCAGATTGATAGATAGGTAGATCCGAAAATAATGCAAAAAGAATAATGTAAAACCATTCCCACTTGGCTTAGTTTGTGAACTGGTAGAGGTGGCGGTAAATGGAAGAACCAGCATGGAAATGTGATGACATCCGATGTGGATCCTAGAACTGCATTTCCTTTAGAGGGCTCCATTACAAATAAAAAGACTCAGGGTGGTAATGTACATTCAGTTGTATTTGCTTTTCTGTGTCTGGCTCGGTGGCCTCTCAGAAAGTTTTGTCCTTGATGGTCTCAAGTCCTACTGTGGATCTAAGCATCATCCTGGGCAGGCCGTTGGATTCAGGAAGATGTTCAGTTGGAGGCAATAACCTGAAGGAAAAGCCGATATGTCCACAGTCAGTAACTTCTGCCCACCTCCCTTCTGTTTTCTTCCAGGACTCCTGGTTGAGGGTGGCCCTGCCCGGGTTTCTGGGGTAGTTGTAGGGGGGCAGGAAGTAGATCTCAGCTGTGTCGGGACAATTCAGTGTTATAGGCAGATGCCCAGCACTTAGTGGCAAGGACAGGCCTGGAGACGGTTGTGAATCAAAGTTCATACCACAAGACTCCAGAGTGTGTTTGAAGGCTGGAGGGCATAGGTGGGATGATGATGAAGTGGGTCAGTGTGGAGGTAAATTCTCACCTAACCTTCGAGCATTGTCTAGGGTGGTAAAACCTCTTGCCAAAGGGTAGAGCAGCTTCTCATAATGCCCTTAGAAAGAGCTCATGGGAGAAAATGTTAGTGACTCTTCCATTGCCCGAAAGCATGGGGGCCTTGCTGCAGCCATTTTTTTCCCTTGGCTTTGACTTAGGACAGCACTGATATGTGCCTGGTTGAGGTCTGCTGTAGTCACTGTCTTGCCCTAAGCAGTAAACACTTTGGTGAAGCCTGAGTGGGTATGCGGAGGGGGACCCAGGACGGCAGCATTATGGTGGGAAGGTGCACCACGGAGGCAAGGGAAAGGAGTAAACGAATGTGGTAAGGAAGATGGTGGCTTCCCCTGGCCAACTTCTGCTCCCCAACCCTGCCAGTACACGGGGGTTCAGATGACCGTGTTTCAACCCGTCATCTGGGAAGACTCACTGTGTTTATCCAGGAGATGTAGGCAGAGACCCGGGTGAAGACTGTGGGCTTCCTGGAGACATTACAGCCCAGGCTGGACACAAAGCTGGTCACTCCATGGACGGTGTACTTGCCACTCACCAAGCAATGGAGAGGGCCCCCAGAATCACCCTGCAGGGAGGAGAAGAAGGGGTCTAAAACTCCATTTTTAAATCTCTGAACCTTTTTTTTTTGCTTATACCCCCTCCCCATTTCTGCTTGTAAAATCCAGTGCAGTTTTAAAGCTCCAATTCAAATCCGCACTTCCTTCGTATCCCCACAATGCAGATGAAATCTCTTTTTCCTTTCGGGACAACCGCAGTACCTTTTCCTTTCTTTTGCTGCACTCATGTCATGTTCTGCCTTGTATTTTGGTTTCATAATTTGTTTCTACCTGCCACGCCTATCTATGAGCTTCTTGAGACAGGAACTGTGTCTTACTGATACATTTCCTCTCCACAATGCTAGCATACAACTTTGAACATCTTAAGCTCAGTAGCTTTTATTGACTTACAGCGAACCTGAGAGTAGGGGGAGTAGAGTGTTCTAATGATTTTTTCATCCCCAGCATTTAAACCAATGGTTCTCATTAGACTTAGCATTTAGACACAGGGTAGGTAGTCAATGCATTAAACTAAATGGGGGTAAGGAAAAAAAACTGGGGTGTAAAGAGGAGTGAAAGTGATGTATTGGGTAGCGGTTACATGCTCAGGCTTAGAATCAGAGGAACCTGGGTTGATAGAATATGACCTTGACACTCTCCTCCTTATTTAGCTCCCAGGATGCCAGTTCTATAATTCCAGACAGAAAATGGAAAGATATTTCTCTGCAAAATCTGACCAGCATAAGAGGGAAGACCAGATGATCCTGCCATTGGAGGTCCCCTGCTGCAGTGGCCTCATTTGATCATCCAACAGACCAGTTCACCGTGGATGAATCCCACCGAAGGCTCAGAGCTACTGATCAACTTTTTACCCTCACTCTGAAATAAGAGCAGATGGTGAAGGAGTACCAAACATCTGAAGAAAGCCTCTAATGTAACAATAAAGTTCAAAACAAGGAGACAAAGAAATAAACAAAAAAATGAAGGCAACCAAGATTTGTAGGGAGAAGGAAACAAGCAATAAAAAACTATGATTAATATTGCATCCATGATACAAGAACAGCATGCTATTAAACAGAACATTCAGAAAACAAAAAAGAGCCTTTGGAAATTATGACTATGATTGTAGAAATGAAAGATTGGAAGGGTTGGAAGATAAAGTAGAACAAACAAACAAAATATAGAGAGACTAAGAAAATAAGAGGACTATCTAAGGAGGTAAGTAGGTGAATAACAGAAATTCTAGAGAGAATATAAAAATGGAGGGGAGGTAATCATCAACAAACATTTTCAGAACCAAAGTTCTGGAGTTTCTAAAATGAGAAAACCCACCAAGTCTCTTTCACAATAAATGCAAATAGACCCATACCAAGACACAAAACACAGGGGTCAAGAGAGGATAAAATAAGTCATTTACAAACTAGTGGACAGTGTGGGGTTGACTTAGTGATAAGTGGAATATATATTATTCAAATTAAAAAGACAGTTATTAACTCCAGGGAAAACAAAGTTCTGCAGGAAATGAAAAGTAATTTTAGAATATAATATGGATGAGAGGTCAGGCATGAAAAAAGAGGTAATCTTGCCCATTTGCAAGGACATGGATGACCTCGAGGGCAGTATGCTCAGTGAAACAAGTCAGACAGAGAAAGACAGATACATTATGATCTCTCTTCTATGTGAAATTTAAACACAGAACAAAACAAAACAAGCTCATAGATACAGAGGACGGATTGGTGGTTGCCAGAGGTGGGGCGGTGTGGGTGGGGGAAGAAATGGAAAAAAAAAACAACTGCTTCCCTTTCTCATGAACTTACTGAAGAATTTGCAACATCAAATAGTGTGTAAGACAAGAAACAGAAATAGAGGAACACATGACCAGGGACCCACAATAAAACATATACCCGCTTGGGTGTGCCAAGCATGTCTCTAAAAGAATATAGAGACAGACAAGAGCAGCTGTTGACTCCATGAGGATATAATTTTATATAATTCACTTATAAGCTGCTTTTGATCACAAAGCACTCTTCCAAAATGCTCCAACTGTTAAAAAATGACAGCAGGCCTAAAATAAAGTCACTTCCGCCAAGCTCTACGGAGACTTAATACCTAACCTAACTGTAGCTTCAGCCTCTCCCAGAAATGTGATCTTTAACCAGCGAACCTGGAAATTCCCAGTCAGCACTAGGAAGTAATCTGCTGATAGACCTCTTAGGAGGGCAACCTTGCCTAAAACAAGGCATTCTTTGCTAATAATTTCCTTTTTCCATTCTCTCTCTGCCTTTATAACCTTTTTCTTTTCTACAGCTTAATGAAGCTCCTTTCTATTTTCTAGATGGGATGCTATCTGATTCATGAATCACTGAAGCCACTTTGATCTCTAAATTTAATCAGCTGAATATTTGTTACTTAACAGATTTGGTGGCAGAGGCCAGACCAAAGGACACGTCTGACAGCTCCAGGGACACCAAGAAACAGATGAGTGTGGCATTTTGCGAACACTGAGTTTACGGTCTTTCTCACCATTTCCAAGGGCCGTGGGTAAGTCCCCTTGTCAGTTCCATTATAATGAACTCTCATCAGATCTTTAAAAATGGGCATTTTTAAGTCTTTTATCATTTACAGAGAGTTACTGTTTTACTCAGATGATTTTACAAAAGCTTCCTGCAGATGTGTTTTATCTTCAGAGAAATTCATGGAAAAGAATCTGACAAGTACTCTAGAATACAGGTCTCTGATACTTTCAGATCAAGCAACTGAACTGGTTGAAAATTTCCAGAACTGCTGGAAAAAATGGATTCAA
Organism: Phoca vitulina; assembly: GCF_004348235.1. Lineage (NCBI taxonomy): Eukaryota > Metazoa > Chordata > Mammalia > Carnivora > Phocidae > Phoca > Phoca vitulina. The sequence goes on along the minus strand of NW_022589726.1, from coordinate 19,657,840 downwards.
ATAGGACAAATGTTAATTACATGGGCCTGCATGAATTGAGGAGGATGATTATAATTTCTATGACTTCTCGTTGAAAACATTGCTGGTTCTCTAATGTTTTGCTTTTCCAGATTTTAGGAAACCTTTTTTTTTCTTTTATCTTCAGCTATCAACAATTTGGTGAGCTATATCTTTGTGACCAAAGATGAAACATTTCCTTTTTCTCCCTACCTGATCTCTCCATAATTCGAAAACTCTCGAGTATTCTTTTCATGACAATATACCGTTGACCCTTGAACACCATGGGGGTTAGGGACACCAACTGCCCCTCCCTGCATAGTCAAAAATGCCCGTATAACTTTTTACTCCTCGAAAATGTAACTAGCCTACTACTGACCAAAGCCTTACTGATAATATAAACAGTCGATTAACACATATATGTGTTCTATACTGTATTCTTACAGTAAAGTAACCTAGATAAAAGAAAATGTGATTTAAAAATCATAAGGAAGAGAAAATACACTTATTGTTCTATATTGGAAAAGATCCACATATCAGTCGACCCACATAGTTCAAACCCATGTTTTTCCAGGGGAACTGTAGTTAGTTATTTACAGAGGTTCAATGAGAATCTGATCTCCTTGTATAATAAGACACAATTGGGGGGCGCCTGGGTGGCTCAGTCATTAAATGTCTGCCTTCGGCTCAGGTCATGATCCCAGGGTCCTGGGATCGAGCCCCGCATCAGGCACCCTGCTCGGCGGGAAGCCTGCTTCTCCCTCTCCCACTCCCCCTGCTTGTATTCCCTCTCTTGCTGTCTCTCTCTGTCAAATAAATAAATAAAAATCTTAAAAAAAAAAAGGCACAATTGGAAACACTGGTTATATTACCAAAGCCCTGATTAGAATATCATATTTAAGAAAGTTGTGTATAGGCTCAGATATGACCAGACAGTTTCAAGGAACTAAGGTTGACTTTACAGAGCCAATAAAGCCTCATGGAAAAATTGACCTGGTACTTTGCTTACAAGGTTCCAGCAAAGCAGTCTTCAAAAGAGATTACGTTGAAACTAACAATATGTTCTATGTTAACTAATTAGATTTAAATAAAGTTAAGATAGAAATTTTAAAAAAGAGCTTATGTGATCAATCACTATTCTTGCTGCACTTATGTAAATCAGGCAACGTTTAAAGCAAACTAATTAGCTTTACTATAAAAAATGAAGGTAATTGTAGAGAGAAGAAATTATGTTTACACTTTCATGTGTATTAGATTCTAATCCTGTTAATTGTCTTTGAAGTTCTATTATACACCTGTAAATTGGCCTGGATCCTGAATTCTTCCAGTTTCCTAAAAAAAATCTGGCTGTGACTCTTCACACTAACACTTCCAATTTTCTCTCACCCTTCTGTTTTGGAATCGATAAGAACAAAGACTGCCCTTGAATCTCCTTGGAAGGGACGACACCAGGTCCTCCTCACCACCCAGAGGGCAGCCAGACTCCAGGGACTTAAGCCTTGGACATGCATCTCACAGCTGGAGAAGGCCCCACCTGACATCTGGTCCCACACAAGTGTTGGAGACCTCCCAGGCAAAGTCACTAGGGAGAAAAGTAGCTGACATCGAGGTAGACTGCTTCCTCCCAAGAGGCCAGTTCAAGACTTCATACTCTAACTAAATATGAAGCCCTTTCTTCTTCCCTTTCTTTCCTTTACTCTGGTGCTGGCCTGGAAATAGAACACCATCATCCACATCTCCTGGGCCATGGCTAAGGGCGGTAGCCTCTGGAACTTAGAACAACTTTTTATTTCAGACTAAGAGAAGACCTAACTCTCCCCTGGCTTGAATGGGCAAATGGAACAATCCCTGAGAATGAATCCATCTCACAGTGCCACCTGATCGAAAAGTGGTTTGTGCCCCGAGAGAGTTTGTCTTTGTCCGTGGTGGTTATCACCCTCCTTGGGCTTACAAAGGACTAGATAGCTGGCACACAGCCAGGAAGTGCCTTTTAGGTTATCCAAGTGTGCCCGCAGACTTGCCACAAATGAACTAAGACACCGACCTCATTGTACAACTCCCCTGGATTTACATCATCGAGTTAGAGGAAGAACTGAGTTAGAAAGGAATCATTGATTATTCATGACTCAGGATTCCCTTCCTTTGGTAGGGCCACACTTCCTTGGTTAGGAGTAGAGTAAATGTACATCAGAATATGAACAGAAACCTCTCCATAACTCTTGAAGACCTGGTAGAATCTGTTGCCAAGACAAGAGATGCCCCACAAAGACCCTTAGATTCTCTGGCCAAAGCTGTTCTTGATGATAGGATAGTCCTTAATTATCCCTAGCTGAGCGAGGGGATGTCTGTGCTGTGGCCAGCGCCACCTGTCGCACCTGGATTAACACTTCTGGAGGAGCTGAAACTCACATGAGATCACTGAGCAAGCTACTTGGCTTAAAAGGCTGACTCCTACAATGGGATCTCTCTTTGACTTCTTTGATTTTGATTGTTTGGGTGTTGGGGACCATGGCTCCAAAGTGCATTCCGAACATCAGGAATTAATCCTGCTTATAGTAATCATCATAGTCTGCCTGGTCTGTTGTTATCCTCTCAACAGCTTCAAATGCACGTTCACAGCCACCGACCACCAAGCAAGTGATCCCCCCAAGACAGAAACAGCAAAAAAGGAATGAAGAGAATGAGCAATGTAAAGATTGTGAACCTGAAGTCACATGGCCTGTGAATATCACAGAGGTTAAGCCAAAAACCATCATGACTTGTGAATACCACACAAAGGATCAAGAGAATTTCACAAAAAGCTGTGAGAACTGCAGAGCAGGAGCTGAGAGTAGCACTAATGCTTTACATTTTGATCATACCTCTCAGGTAAGCTGAGAATCTCATCAAAAGTGGGGGATTTTTGGGCGCCTGGGTGGCTCAGTCATTAAGCGTCTGCCTTCGGCTCAGGTCATGATCCCAGGGTCCCAGGATTGAGCCCCTCATCAGGCTCCCTGCTCGGCGGGAAGCCTGCTTCTCCCTCTCCCACTCCCCCTGCTTGTATTCCCTCTCTCGCTGTGTCTCTCTCTGTCAAATAGATAAATAAAATCTTAAAAAAAAAAAAAAAGTGGGGGATTTTTTGGGCGCCTGGGTGGCTCAGTTGGTTGGGCGACTGCCTTCGGCTTGGGTCATGATCCTGGAGTCCCAGGATCGAGTCCCGCGTCAGGCTCCCTGCTCGGCGGGGAGTCTGCTTCTCCCTCTCCCACTCCCCCCTCTCATGCTCTCTCTATCTCATTCTCTCTCTCAGATGAATAAATAAAATCTTAAAAAAAACAAGTGGAGGATTTTTTTTTAAAGGAGAAGCAAGTTTTTTTTGTTTTGTTTTGTTTTTAAAGATTTACTTACTCATTTCAGAGAGAGAGAGAGAAAGAGCACAAGCAGCAGAGGGAGAGAGAGAATTTCAAGTAGACTCAGATGGGGGCTCGATCTGGTGACCTCGAGATCACAACCACGGGATTGCGATTGGAGCCTAAACTAAGAGCCCGGTTGCCCAACTGACTGCACCACACAGGCGTGCCTCTTCCACCCAAATTCTAGTGGGGGTTTGAGAATATTTTGGGACTAGAGGAATGGAAGGTAATTAAGTTATATATAATACTATTGTCTTATGCTAATTGAACTAAAAAGAAACACAGGCTCTGGAGAGATGGAAGATGTGGCTGAGGATTTGAGGGCAGAAGGAGGAGCTGGGAAAGAGCTCAGTGGGAATGAGTGGATTGAGGTGAGAGGCGCTCAGCGAATCCAGTCTGAGGTGAAGGGTTGGGGCCCAGCAGTCTGAACACCCAGAAGACACAGTCTTGGGAACTGCAGTGGGAAAGGCTTTGGAGACAAAACTGCCTCAGAGAATTGTCAATTTGGAGCCACTGCCAAAAAAAGAGTACTCTGCTTTTTCAGAGTTCGAGACCCTGAGGGAGCAGAGGGAAAGTGAATTCATTCAGAAAGGTTAAACCTTAGGGTAAAAGGGGGAAGCTAGCGGGTGGGGACCTGGCAGAGACTGCCTTGTGTATCAGGTTCTACTTGCATGTAGGGCTCCCAGGATGCAGGAAACTGGACAAACTGGGAGGAGTTGGTCGCCTTGCTTCCGTGGTTCTAAGTGCTCACCAGGAATCTTTGATCATTTGATTCTACTATTTCAGCCAGCCTCCCAGCCTCCTGCTGGCTTCTCTTCTTCCACCTAGCACAGACCTTGCTGTTGGTCTGCACTCTTGTCCTTTGGCTCCAGTCAAGGCAGGAAAACCCAGCCCTGGATTAACCCATTCCCTGCAACTGGGTCTCGAGTCAAACGAAGTGAATCATATACTCAGTCATTGCATGGTCTCCAACCTCACCCTATCAGGAACATCTTGGAGGCTGATCATTGTCCCACTCACTTTAATTAATCCAGACCCATACAACCCTTGTTCCTTCATTCTCAGCATTCAAACTGACTCCTAGTTTATAAGTAAATAGAAAATTAATGCGGAACACCTGCCATCCTCCAGCCAGCCAGCCTGTACGCTCTTTCAGATCCATGCACATTTTGGTATTTTGCTCTATCCCTTCCTGTTCCAGCTCCACCTGTGCCCTTGGTTTCATCTCTCCTTCTCCTCTTGGATCTTGTGCCATCCACTCCTTTCTCTCTCTGACCCTACAAGATCCTTTCTTCTCTGCCTATTAACACACTCAGTGGTCCCATACTATATTCACCCCTTCCGTGACCTGTCATCGTCCTCAAAGCTATCAGACTTTTTTCCATCCAAGACTGGATGCCTTGGATGCCAAGATTGGTCCCTTTCTTTCATCCAAGATTCTTGGAAGGGGATCCTACATTCCTTACTATGCTTCTCATTGTCTCTTCATTTCTTACCTTCAATAAAGCTTCTCCCCTCTCCTGACACTGTTCTTGCCACAGTTACCAGTGACCCACCAACGGCCCAAGTAGGCCCTTTCCAGTTACCTACCGTGGCTGCTGGATGCTCTGTATACTGTGTATGACACATCAGTATTTCCTGAGATTCTGGAAAACCCTTATGATCTCTAATCCCTTTTTAAGTCTTATGGTTCTCTGTCCCCCACCTATCCCTGAAGCGCTCAAGTATTCATGTTATCACAGTTCTTTCCTCAACTCACTGTTCTTTTCTCATTCTACAACTTCTCCCCTGTGGGATGGGGGTGGGTGGGGGGTGGGGGGTGGATCTCACCTGCTGTATCTCTAGTCTGGCTCTCCCCCTAAGTTCTACATCCTATATCTAATTACTTACTGGTTAACTATACCTGAACGTCCTACTGGGATTTCAGACTCAACTTGTTCAGAACCAAATTCACCACCTTCTCTCCCAAGTCCTATAAACCTTCTCTCATTGGAGGCAGCAAACCCCTCCCAGATGACTTAAACCAGATGCCTGAAAGTCATTCCAGGTCCTCCTCTTTCTCTCTCCTCTCTGCTGCCCTAGTTCAAGCCCTCAAATCTATCGCCTAGATAATTACAATAGTCTCCTAACCTGCCTCTTGGCCAACCTTACCCTCTTCAAAGACATGCTTGCCTTGTCATCAGACAATGCCTCTAAAAAGGCAAATCTGATCATGCTATTCTCCTCTTCATAACTCTTCAATGGTTTCCCAGGCCTAAGAGATGAAGTTCATGTCCCTAAGCATATGATGGAGGTTCATGGCAGGCTGCTGCCCCCAAATATACCACTTTGGGATATTGATTATTCTGAATTAAAGTTACTTAAGAACAGACAGTGTAAGGACATTCTAACCCTACTTTGTTCCTTTGAAAGCAGAAAATAATCACCCATGTGAAAGGTACTCTCCGCGTACCAGGAGGTAAGGAGACATCTTTATCGTTAGAGATAGGGAATTTAGGGCTATATAACAAACCCTGTTAACTTCACCCTGTTGCTTCTTCACTCATTTACCCCAAGCCCAAATGTCTTTGTCCTGTCAATTCTTCACAAATTTATTATTTCTTTGTCTAAAAGGTCTTTGTCTTTGAGTCTCATATTTTTATGAGCTTCTCCACATAAAAAACAAATTAAATCTGTTTTTCTCCTGTTAATCTGTCTTACACCAATTTAATTATCGGATGAGCCAAAGAACGTAGAAGGGAAGAAGGGAAAAATTTTCTTCCCCCGCACATGGCACTTGAAGCCCTAAGTCAAGAGGCTCCTACTTGCCTCTAGCGTCATTTCTTGACATTCCCTGGTATGGTAATAGTTTATGTTCTAGCTCAGGGGTCAGCACACTTTTTCTATAAAGGGCCAAATAGTAAATATTTTAGATTTTGCAGGCTATAGAGTCTCTGTCACAACTATTCAACTCTATGAAAGTAGCCATAAACAATATGCAAGTAAACAAGTGTGGCTATATTTATTCCAATTAAATGCTTTTTTATGAACATTGGAATTTTATATTTTTCATGTGTCATGACATTATTCTTTTTTAAATTTATTCTCGGGGTGCCTGGGTGGCTCAGTCATTAAGCGTCTGCCTTCGGCTCAGGTCATGATCCCAGGGTCCTGGGATCGAGCCCCGCATCGGGCTCCCTGCTCTGCGGGAAGCCTGCTTCTCCCTTTCCCACTCCCCCTGCTTGTGTTCCCTCTCTCGCTGTGTCTCTCTGTCAAATAAATAAATAAAATCTTGAAAAAAAAATTTATTCTCAACCATTTAAAAGTGTAAAAACCAGGGCGCCTGGGTGGCGCAGTTGGTTAAGCAGTCAACTCTTGGTTTTGGCTCAGGTTGTGATCTCAGGGTGGTGAGATTGAGCTCCACGTCAGGCTCCTCACTGAGTGCAGAGACTGCTTGAGGTTCTCTCTCCTTCTCCCTCTGCCCCTCCCGCTTATGCTCTCTCTTTCAAAATAAATACACAAATCTTAAAAAAAAAAAAACTTAAAAAAATAAAAATGTAAAAACCATTCTTAGCTCATAGACTATAGAGAAACAGACAGCAGGCAGGATTTGGAAGTTTGTGGGCTCTGACTTGTGCTCTAGCTGTAGGGAACGCCCTGTAATTCTCTACATGTTCTAGAGGGTTTCTTGGCCCATGCCCTCATTCATGTCATTCTCTCTGAATAGCTTTTCCCCTTTTGCCTGGCTTTCTCCTATGTAAGCATCAGGACTTGCTTATAGACTCTGCTTTCTTGGGGAAGACAAGTCTTTTTTGACCCCAACAGGTACAGGTAAGTGCCTATCTTTTAGGGTCCTATATTGCCCACTGCATATTTTTATTATAACACTTACCCACATTGTATTACAATGTTCTATCACATGTCTGCTCCTGCCCTTCCTCCACTAAACCCTCGGTTTGAGTCATCTTTGTATCCCTAACACTTAGCACAGTGCCTGGCATTTAATAGGTAATTGAGAACATTTGTTGAACTGCATTAAGATATCTGTAAGATGGTATACTGCTGATTGATCCTGTCTAAATAGAAGAAGAAGATTCTATTTATATATATAAATGACTATAACACTATTTTGTGCGCTTCCTCTTGCCGTATTCACCTGTCTACATTCCTGGAAATACTACCGAGGTAAAGGGGTGGTGGTGGAGGAGTTACAAGAAAAGTGGGGGTTGATGGGAAGAGAGCTTCCTCGTACACGATTAACAACCACCACTCTGGGCTGTAAAAAGTCTAGGTGGCTAACAGCTTCTAAGGACCACACACACACACCGACACACAAATGTTGGGCCACATACTAGCTTTTGAGGTCAGGGCACTGGGCACGATGAATTTTAGGGTTCCTTTCAAGTTTGAGATTCTGTGAGTCTAGAGTTCCTGGCACAGACTCATTCTCACTGGGACGCCAGAGTAGCAAGTCAGGTCTGTACGTGGGAGTGGGAGGAGGTGTAGAAAGGAAGTGAGGAGAAGGTGGGGGATGGGGGGGCTGAGAGGGGAGGGGCCTAATGTGGGATTTCTGACACTTCCTGCACGCATTCACCTGGCATCCTGAGCGAACCCCGTCTCCTCCAGCGCATACCATGGTTCTCTTCATGGTGGAGCCCCAGAAAGAGGAGCTGGAGCAGGTGACGTAGTCCACAGAGGGCAGGTAGGCCTGCTGCAGCCTCCGCGCCAGCTGCCCATTGGCTGAACAGGACGCAGAGTTGGAGGTCAGCCCCAGGTGCTCTCCGGGGGGAAAAACTCTTCCACACCCTGCCCAACCTTCCCAGGCTCTGAAGAAAGCTGAACTCAGGGCAAGTACATTGCGTGCCATAGATCCTCCCCCTTCCCCTCATTATATGGAGGCTACAGGCCCCTTCCTTCAGGGGTCATCCTGTGTCTCTGTCCCAAGCTCCAAACCACCAACCTCCAATCTCCTACTCCTGCCTTTTTTTTTTTTTTTTTTAAAGATTCTATTTATTTATTTGACAGAGAGATGGCAGAACACAAGCAGGGGGAGTGGGAGAGGGAGAAGCAGGCTTCCCGCTGAGCAGGGAGTCCGATGTGGGGCTCAACCCCAGGACCCCGGGATCATGACCTGAGCCGAAGGCAGACGCTTAACAACTGAGCCACCCAGGTGCCCCTCTCCTACTCCTGCTTAAAAAAAGAAAAGAAAAATTGACCAAAATGGTCTTATTTGTTGAGGACTCTCCTGCTTTCACCTTACACTGCAAACCGTACGTAGCAGAACTGGGACCATACCCCTTGTCTTCATTTCACAAGAGCTACCTCTATGGAGGTAGTGTGATGGTGTAATGACCACCAAAGTGGGAGCCAGGATACCTGGGTCCTGGCCCCAGCTAACTAGTTACTAACTAGTCATGTGATCTTACACAGGGTCTTTACTTTTGCTGGGCCTTAGTTTCCTCATGTATAAAATGAGAGGCGGGGGCGCCTGGGTGGCTCAGTCGGTTAAGCGTCAGACTCTTGATTTCCGCTCAGGTTGTGATCTCAGGGTCCTGAGATCGAGTCCCATGGGGGCTCCATGCTCAGCGGGGAATCTGCTTGAGACTCTTTCCTTCTCCCTCTGCGCTTCCCCACCACGCTCACTTGCAGGCTCTCTCTCTCTCTCAAATAAATAAATAAATCTTTTAAAATAAAATTAAATGAGAGGCGGGTACAAAATATTCTCTGAGGTTTTTTGTTTTTGTTGTTTTTTTTAGTTATGAGTCTATGTGACTTGACTATTCCATGGCCTGTTCTTAGCTTGATTTCATGTACCAGTTATCTTATCTCTGGTCCCTTGATTCTGGCTATGAACACCTAGGACCACAGAAAAATGTGCCCCAGAAGCCCCGCTACCTACTCAAGATCCATGTGGTGGGTGGTGCCCATGTAGGTGACTTACTCTTGGTCCTGCCCCAGCCTGTGATGTAGCAGGGGCTGTTGTTGGCCAGGATGGTTCCCTCCTGTGGCAGAACACCCAGCTGGACATAGCTGTTGAGGGTCACTTTCTGGGCCAGGCGCAGCAGGGCAATGTCATAGCTGTGGGAGGAAAGGAGCCAGCTCAGGCCTTCTTTCACGTCAGCATAGGGACTGGCCCTCACTAAGCCGTTGTGTCCCCAGAGAATTAGAAACTAACAGCTTTAGGGGCATCTGGGGGGGCTCCGTCGGTTAAGTGTCTGCCTTTGGCTTAGGACCCTGGGATCAAGTCCTGCATCAGGCTCCTCTGCCCCCCATTTGTGCTTGCTCTCTCTCTCTCTAGGGCTCTCTCTCTCTCAAATAAATAAATAAATAAATAAATAAATAAATAAATAAATAAAATCTTAAAAAACAAAAAAAGAAACTAACAGCTTTAGGGGCGCCTGGGTGGCTCAGTTGGTTAAGCGCCCGACTCTTGATTTTGGCTCAGGTCATGATCTCAGGGTTGTGGGATTGAGCCCCATATCGGAATCTGTGCTCAGCAGACAGTCTGCTTGAGAATTTCTCTCCCTCTCCCTCCCCCTATGCACACAGTCTCTCTCTCTAAAATAAATAAGTCAATCTTTAAAGGAAAAAAAAAGAAAAAATTATTAAAAAAAAAAGAAACTAACGACGTTGAAGGAGGAGGGGACTGACTTGCTGGGGCTCAAACTTGACACAGTTGGATGGTAGGCTAGGTTTAACAGCAGCACCTGCTGGTGAGGTCTTGGTGTTGTAGTCTAGCTGTGACCTCTGCAACCCAGGGGAGTGGAGCTTACATCTCTCAGTTATGACAGGGGGGATCAGAAAGGAGCAGAGTGGTAGTAGATCTTGGTAGTAGAGAAGAATTCTCAAAGAAGAAAGATGAAAAATGCTGCGTGTTTCTGAAAGCTCTGCAGAAATATCCCAGTTACCTGAACCCGCCCCGCGACCCCCATTCTCCAGAGAATCAACCACCATTTTAACTACTTCCTTTCCAAAAGTTTACAGCTCAGTCTTGCAGGAGTTTTTTTCATGTAAGATTCATTTTAAGAAATTTACTTTTGCTGGTGGCGTCTATTCCAGAAAATGAATAATAAATAACAACACAGATGGAAACATTAAACTCTGCAGAGAAGGAGTTTCAGGGGATCCAATCATGCAGACCAGCCTAGATCAAAGAACTCCCAAAGACCTTCAAAAATTCCCAAGCCTTCCAAAATCCAAATTCTCAGAGTCCTTCTGAATGAATGTGAGGGACGCCAAGACCCTGTTGCTGGCCAGTCAGCCCTCGACCTCCCAGCCCAAGGCCAGCCCAGCCGTGCCCCTACCCGGCAGCCACATTATTGCTGTTCCAGGATGGATGCACAACGATCTTCTGCACACTCACAGACTGCTCGGTGCCATCATTCTGGTTCAGGTTGTGTTCTCCAACCACCACACGGAAGGTCATGGGTCTGGAGTGACAGAGGAGAAAGAACCCCTGAGGGATCCAAGGGGCTCTTTCCCCTCAGAGAAAAGCTGGGAAACCATCTCACGTCCTATTTAGGACAGGCAGCCATCTTATCTGACCCAGGCAGAAGGCGGACGAAAGACCCTGGAAGATGAGGAAGTAACAAGCTCTCTCCTTCTCTAATTTACTAACTTGGGGGAGTGACAAAAACTACCATCAACTCCATTGCCCAGTTTATGAGGTTAAGCATCATAGACTGGATATCTCATAACCTGGGAGGGGTGTGGTGAGCACAAATGATACAATGGTTCTCAGCCCACAGAGGGGTCTGGGGGAGGTTATACATCAATAGTTCTTAAAACACGATCCCTGGACCAGCAGCAGCAGCAGCATAACCTGGAAACTTGTTAGAAATGCAGATTATCAGGCTCAACCTGAACCTACCAAGTCAGAAATTCTGCTGGGAAAGACCCAGCAATCTGTGCCTTCCAGGTGATTCTGATTCATGCTCAGATTTGAGAACAATGGCTCAAGACAATATGAAAAAAATGGTTACCAGCCAGGCGTTGACCAGGCACTGAGATAGTCACCTACTTAATCCTCCTAATAACTCTACGAAGTAGGTATTATTACCCCCATGTTAGAAATAAGAGAATGAGAGCTTAGAGAAGCCATCCAAGCTAAGTAAGCCATCCAAGGTCACAAAGGTAGAAGAAGGTGGACTGGGATTTGAACCAAAGCTTGCCTGATGCCCAAATCTGTACTTTTCATTATATCCTGCTACCTTCCTGCAGGACCCCCAACACTCCCTTAAAGTCTTGCCCCGAGTGCTCAGAGATACGTATTCCTTGAGAAAGGCCAGACTTCTCCCCTTCCAGGGGCTCAGCAAAGCTGGGTTTTGTTTTTCTCACGTGTCCACGCAGTGAGCAGCCGTCATCACCCAGTTCTGTTTGATGAGGGTCCCTCCACAGTTGTGATACCATTTGCCCCCAGACAGGTACTGGAGGGAAATCTAGAAGGGGAGGGGAGAAAAGAGGGAGAGGCTGGTGTTTCTTAAGAGGCTTTGCCCCAAAGTACCTGTTACACTTCCTTCAATTCCTGCCATCCTTAAAAAGCTTCTCCAACTCTGTGGGCTAGAGATGGCCGAGGGGCTTCATGGGACCTGTTGGTTGCTACTGATCGGTTGTTGGTGGCTCCCTGGAGTGGTGGTGAGAAGGGGTGTGCAGATGGCGCTGGGATCAGCAGGAAAGAGGGCTCCGTTGTTGGGTGATGCTTGCTGGGCCCATGGGTGATGCTTGCTGTGTCCATGGATGGGGGGAGGAAAGGTGCACAGACAGTGTATTTGACATCCCTACTCTGGGTTGTTGCAAAGGGCCAAGAACCCAGGTCCTGTTACCTCTATTGCCTCTTGGTAGGAAATGTGGCCATGGAATTTCTCCATCACCTGAGCCCACTGGCTCGGGTCTCCAGAGCTCCCCCTCCAAGGTCTCCAAGACATACCCTATCCCCCTCCCCTAGGGAATAAGAACGACCTCTGGAATACTCATTTTTACCAGCTCATGTCGTCTTCAGCACCTCCTATTCCACAATAGCTCTACTTCTGAAAACTGGGCTGCAAACTTTTGTGAACTGAATTTCATTCTAACTGCCATGATTCCTCTGAAAGTGGCCATTCCCCAGTTAATTTGCCAGTTTTACGCATTTAGAATGGCTTAACTCAAAGCCTGGCTGCCCTGTCAGAAAAGTAGAAACTCTCAGTAGCCAAAGAAGCAAGCTGCTCTCCTTGGGGATGGGGTTGTGCCTGAACGCAGAGGCAGCCGGCGTGGAGTGGGCTGTGCATGTGTGTGCGTGTGCGTGTGCGTGTGCGTGAGGAGTCTGAGGGGTGGGTCTCGTACCGTCTCGCTAGTGCGGCACAGGTGGTATCTCTGGGGACATATATGTGGTTTGTGTTTGGGTGTGAGCCTGGGAAAGTGAGTGGGGTTGGGGTTCAAATCCCCTCCTCCAAAACTTTTGCATGCCTTTTCCACCTAAGCCTGGCCCCATTCATCTCTTAAATCTAGAATCCAGGGGCACCTGGGGGGCTCAGTCGTTAAGCGTCTGCCTTCGGCTCAGGTCATGATCTCAGGGTCCTGGGAAGCCTGCTTCTCCCTCTCCCACTCCCCCTGCTTGTGTCCCCTCTCTCGCTGTCTCTCTCTCTGTCAAATGAATAAATAGAACCTTAAAAAAAAAAAAAATCTAGAATCCAGACCGTCAGAGAGCTTCTTGTTGACAGGGATGTACAAACACACGCGATGCCATATACCAGCACACAGGCGACTCTTGTTTTGTTAGAAGTCTGGGGCTGTGAAGGAGCACCCACCTGAGAGGGCCAGGAATTCCTCTGGGCCTCAGTCCCTCCAACTATCCGGGCATTGGTTTCTGGAAAGTCCTGGGTGCTGTGTCCTTTGTGGGGCAGAAGAAGAGTGAGTGATGACTAAGCATGGGGTCAGCTCAGGGTAGGGAGCAGGGAGGCAGTTTGCTTTGTCTGCGAATTCACAGTTCCTCCCTAGCAAATGAGGGGCCCCGCTGAGAGTTATGGGAGCCCCTTTTGAAAATAGAGGAGTCTGAATGGCCTCTGCTTCCCCCAGGTGTCCTCAGAACTCTGGCATGTTGTGAAGGACGCATCTCACATCCCTAGGCTAGGGCTCCAGAGGCTCCCTGTGGTCTCAGCCTTGCTCGGGGGTCATCCCATGGCCTGAGGTGACCTCCCACCTCTACCCACACATACAGTGCTTTGGCAGGATTCTCCAGGGGGCAAGCACAGCAGTGCACATCCCAGTCAGGCACCTGCCAAGGGTGTCTTCCTGTAGTGGGAGTGGTGAGAAAGCCCAGGCCCCGGAAAGGGGCATCTCTGCTTCATGGTTCAAGGTCCGGCCAACCAGAGGGTTCTGCATGGAGAGTGGCCCCGACTGTTCCTCTCATGGGCTCCAGGAGGGTAAAGTTTTTGCTAGACTCACAGTCAGAGTGTTCCATCCCGCCCTGGCGTAGAGAACAGGCCTGGATTTAAGGATTGCTTTTGACCCTCCTGTTCAAATCCTCCTCCTAGAACCCAGACCAGATGACCCACTTACCATAAAGGACCAGGGTGGTGAACACCAGGAAGCGGAGCATGTTGCTGGCTGAGTGGACCACTGCCCCCTTGCCATGAACCAAGCCCTCTTTATATTCCTCTTATCAGCGGCTTTGCTGACCTTCTTGCCACCAGCTGGCAGGGCTGCCGATGGAAGGCGGGGAAAATCCCAGGTGACATGGAAATACAAATGAAAAGATTGATTTGCAAGTAAACTAATTTGTTGTTCAAAGACAGAACAAGGTTGGGTTAGGGCTGAATTAATCATCTGCCTTCAGTTGAAAAGCAGCCAATAAGCTCTTTTTCAGAAATCAGAGTGGGGACCAGACCGGCCTGGCCCTCAGGGGGCTCCCCTCCTGGTCTGTCACTGCCTTTCTGTCCTCTGTGGCACTCAAAGTGCAGAGATCCATTCTGTGCGTGCAGAGGTGGAGGCAAGGGGGAGGTGTGGAGGAGGGAAGAGTGCTTAGCAAAAAGAAGAGCCAGCAAGCTCCCCCTGCCCAAGCAGGGAAGTGGGACATGCCCCCAGGACGCAGACAGAGGTGTAAATGCAGGGAGCCAAAGCAGAGTAGATACAGTGGAGAGCATTCTGGTGGAGAAAGGTACTAAGAAACGGGTTTGGGGAGACTCAGATGGAGAGTGCCCAGAGAAGGAGAATGTGAGGCAGGTTAGAAGGGGGTCTCCCAGGATAGGGAGATAGTCTGAGGGTTGTGAGCATGGAGGGCAGAGGGAGCAGGTGAGGAACAGGCCTGTCCTGCAGAAGAGGAAAGGCCCTGCCCATCAAAGTCAGGAGGGGAGGAAGGAAGGAGGTGCAGGGTGCCCTGTGGTGGGCAGAGGATTTTGGGTTGGGAGGCTCCAGAGGGAGGACCTTTATTAGTGGAGCTGTGGTTTAGGCAGAGAGAAGCCAGGAAGCCTGGAGGGAGGCAGGAAAGTCACCTGGTTCACCTGGGGGTCTTTGTGGCCTAGATGCTTTCCAGAATTCAAGTTTCTTTCCTTCTTTCTCCTTTCCTTTTCCTTTTCCTTCCTTCCTTCCTTCAAATGATTTTATTTATTTACTTTAGAGAGAGAGAAAGAACATGAGCAGGGGGAGGGGCAGAGGAAGAGAGAGAGAGAGAGAGAGAGAATCTCAAGCAGACTCTGGTTGAGCTCGGAGCCTGACATGAGACTTGATGTTATGACCCTGAGATCATGACCTGAGCCGAAATCAGGAGTCAGATGCTTAACCGACTGAGCCACCCAGGCGCCCCTAGAATTCAAGTTTCGTGCCTGCAGGTGCAGAAGCCTGGAAAAGGCTGTTGGAAGTCCTGTACTTTCCGTCACTGAGGTGTTCAGGGCAAACACATTATGGCGCTCAGGTCACCTGGAGGGTCCCCTTTCCAGTCCCACCCCTGGCATTCTAACAGAAGTAAGTGGCGAAGGGGGCTGGGCTTGGCTGGGGAACCAGGGCCTCTTGGGTCATCCTCCCCCCAACTCCCTGTTTGTTCTGGAGTTAAGGAGACAGGTCTCGCCCCAGGACAAGGAGCCCAAGAGGAGGCTTTAGGGCCACCTAAAGGTCACCCCTCCACATCACATACTCCAAAGTGAGCCTCTAAGGGCAGGGCCAATGTCCCATCCACCTCTGCACCCTTGGCCTAGCTCAGAGGAGCCCAGTCTGTATTTGCATAAATACCAGCCTCATCTCCCCTGCTGGGCTGACTCTTCTATTCTCACTCTTAGGGTTAGACCTAGACAGTGGTTTGGGTTTACATTTTGAAGCACTGCGTTTCTTCTGACTCAGCAATTCTAAATCTAGGAATGCATCCTTTTGAAATAAATACAGGCACAAAAATAAATGTCCGAGGATGTGGGTTATGCAGTTTGTCACCAAGTTGCCGCAAAATTTGAGAAAAACCCAAGTATTCATCAGCAGGGAAAGGCTAAAGAAACTGGGTTTAACCGTATTATGGACTACTCTCCAGCTTTTAAAAAGAATGAGTTAGACTTAAATGAACTGATAGGAAAAGATGTCCTTGAGATATTAAATGAAGACATCAAATCACAGATGATATGGTCCTGGGTATGTGTCTATTTGTATATTCATAGAAAAAGGGGATGGAAGCGTTTCTACACAGAAGTTATTACTTCTAGAGAATGAATCAATAGGTATGGAGGCATTGTGAGGATCGATTTCACTTTTTAAATTCATATTGTTCTGTATTATTTGGCTTCTCCAAAGCATTACTTTTGTAATTAAAAATAAGAATATCTTCTGGGACATAAGCTATTTTGGGCAATGGTGCCAATCCTCTTCAGGTGGGAAGTAGATCCCTAGGAGGGACCAGCCATTCAATGCCAAGGTGAGAGGCTTCTGGAGCCAGGAGATAGTAGCAAAGGGGTAGTGTCAAGGTTTTAAGCAAGATGTAGGCAAGGTTTTAAGGTTTTAGGTTAACTCTGAGAATGGTCAGAGGGGTGAATTTTAAGTAATAGTGTAGATATTGGGTTAGGGTGAGACCAACCTCAGCTAAAGGGAGGCCATGAAGCCTTATACCACCCCATCCGTGCCCTCTCCCTCTTCTTGACCACCTACCTTCCCTAGTCCTCCCTTCACCCCCAAATCTGGGCCTACTCTCTAGGTGTGGTATGTGGTTTTCTCTCTTCTGCTGCACCTCTTGCTCCCTGTGAGTCACTCTTAGCTGACTGCCCCCAGGAGACGTTGTGCTGTTTTTGGGTAGGGGTGAGGAAACTTGGCACCACAACAGGGCACCGTGGTTGGGCATATATCCTAAGATCGGGCTGGAGAGCTGTTGAGTGATGCCATAGAGAGTAGGAGGGATATCGCGATAAGTGGCAAACAATCAACACCTGATAAACATTTGGATGTTTAGTGCAACCAAGAATAGGACTAGGACTAGAGTTAGGAACTACGGCTCCCTCTGGTTTACCCACATTAGCATGGCCTTCAAAGCCTTCTCAGCTGGGCCCCAACCCACTGTTCTACAGGCTTGACTTACCCAGTGGGCACAGCAGGCCCAGTGCCTAGGGCCCCACAGTTTTAGTCTCTTTAAAAATCAGAAGAAATATAATGAATACCATCAGCCAATATTCATCTTTATACCAATGCAGTTGTAAAACATAATTTAAGAAATTTTTCGTGAACACAAAAGGACCTAGGTCCCATGAAAGTCATAATGTGGCCCCAGCCCTCCCGCTTCTGCATCCACTGCTCCTTCGCCCCGATGTCCCCTGGGCTTCTCAGAACTACTTGTAGCTTTGTTCTCTGTGACTTTTCTCACTCTAGATCAGTGCTTGTGTGAGATTGCCCCTCAGGACTCATCCTTGAGGCCGAAGGTCAAATGTTACCATCTTTGTGAGGCCTTCCCCGATTTCCCTAGATGGAAGGAATCGTTCCCCGTCACCTAGCACAGCTCTGAACACCTCCAGGCTTGTCCTGACTTGCTTCCATCTGCTTCCCCAGCGAGAGTGAGTTCCATGGGGCAAGAGTCTCATCTTACATCTCCTCATATCTACATGGGCTTGACACACAGTATGTGGGCTAGATCGGGGGCCAGAGGATGTCTGGGGACAAGAGACAATGATGTGACAGAACTTTTCAGATGCGTGGGGCTCTCCACAGCCCGAATCAACGGATTTGCCAACGGATCAGCTAAGGGACAATGTGGGGGTAGGAGGAACCAAAGGCAAGTCTCCTTTACCAAAGCCATAAGACCTTTATTTTCATTGGGATCTCAAGTCCAATTCTCTTTCCAGCAAAGAATTTTTCCTTTCCCCACCCCTGGCCATATCCTGGCCACTCTCTCCTCTCCCTCTGGCTGGGCTACCTCGGAATGTTTCCCCTACAGGGTCGTGAAAGCTCTCAAGGAATTTAGGAGACCTCCTGCAGTGTGGAGTTGGGCAGGGAGAGACAGCTGTGGTCCTAGGGCGCCCTCATGTGGTGATGCCCGAGATGACGGCCTGCTACCAAAAGTCAGAAGCCCTTCTGGAAGGAATGTGACTCCTCTAGGCAGCTGGGCTCTCTCTTTCAGGCAAAGTGGCCAGGCGTGGTGAGGTCCAACTTGCTTGGAGAAGAGCTGACACGCGTGTCGGGCCTGCTCCACACGGGGACTCCATGCGGGTACAGCAGACGAGGCCATTTCTGCAGTCACGCTCCATTCTCCACACGGTCCCCGCTTCCTCAGACTGCCCTGGGCTCTTGATAGTCTTATCCGGGTTCTGGTCTCAGGTTGCCAATACCTTGCCGTGTGGTGTTGGACAAATTAGTCATCTGGCCTCAGGTTCACAATACGAAAACGATAGGGTTGGGCTGAAAGAACAGTTTCGAATGGTGCTCACAGACCTTTAGAAGTTCAAGGGCTGTTGGGCATTGTCCTCACCTGCCCTCAACTTCGCCCACTGCCAGTCAGCTTTTCATCTACGTTATATATGGGGCATTGGAAAAAGGCTTCTGGGACTGAGACCTGAGACTCACTGGCTGCATGAGCTTGCTTTCAGCACTGACATCCCAGGATCCCCAACTGTGGTCTCCCTCGTGGCTACCTGGCTCCACTGTTCCAGGCTCTGTGGAGGCCAGCCAGCCCGAAGTGATCAGCACGGAGGGAAGAGAGAATGCGAAGGCTGATGGCGAGGTGTCTAGTGTTCTCGTGGTGTGGTGGAAGGAGCTCTGGCTCAGCATTCGAAATCAAGTCTGTCTTGGCTCCCGCTATCCACTAGCTGTGGGACTACACACAAGCCCCTTTCTCTCTCTGCCTCTGCTTTCTTATCTGTAAAATGGGCCTGGTGGTTCCCGGCCTTTCTCACAGGGTTACTGTGCAGATGAAAGAAGATAAAGGATTTCTGTTGGGGTGCTTTCTATAAACTAATTGGCTCTAGAAACTTCGGGCAATATTACCAGGGAGACTCTTACAGACCTCTAGTCTCTCTGTTCGAAGGTACTACTTCACTAGTTCTGTGGATGCTCCACACGACCAGGGACTCGGGACGTGGCTGCACAAGGACTTTTCTTGAATTCAGCCTTGCTGCCTTGGGCCCTACCCAGGCTGCCTTCTCTGCTTGGAAGTCTGTTTCAAGGACAGGAGGCAAGCTCCAGGCCAAGTATCATATGTTCCAACGGTCTCTTTCATCAGCATGGGGGAAGGAAAATGGGCTCTCTGTTGCAAAAGTAGGAAGATCCTGCTTTGATATCCACTGGGTTTAGAAATCCATCTTTAAGGCCTACAGAGAAGCTGATAATCAGGTTCTCAAATATCAGGTTCCTCAAAATCCTATTTCCTGAGAGGCTTGGTTCCCCATGGGAACTCCCATGGGAGTGATCGAGGCTTAGTTGAAGAGCCATTGCTGGTGGGGATCACTGGGATTGCAGGAGGCCATGGCTGGCTTTTTGTCCTCAGACGTCAGGCAGGTACCAGATCCTGAGTTCCTGATTAGCTGGTCCTAAAAGATGACATGGTAAAAGGTCAACCTGGGCTTCAGATCTCTAATGGTGCTACTAGGGGGCATGAGATGGGGAACAGTAAGTAGAAAGCAAAGGCAATACAACAAGGCACAAAGAGGACACTTCTAAATTTCTTTCTTTGGATGCCAAATATCCTGATAGGATGCATTCCTGAGTTTCCACCTGGGCCCACTGTCAATTTCCCACTTCTGCCTTTAGCCTGAGCAGCTAGAATAGAGGAAGGCAGGACCATGGGGCTAATGCTTTCAGGGACCCCTCCTCTGGATGGCCAGACGCAAAGGCCCCTGCTGCACACTCCCACTTTCTGCCTTCGATCATATTTACACTCTTCCCTTCCTTATGGCCCCGATCTTCCTTGAAGATTGGGGTAGGGCGGGGTGTGGAGGCCCATGGGTAGTGCTAGTTTGGGTCCAGTATTATAGAAGTTACATTCTATATCCTGAGGCAGTGTGGTGTACTAGAAAGAACCCAGGCTTTTAAGTCAGAATGATCGAGGTCTGAATCCCAGGTCTGCCATTTACTAGTGATGGGGCTTGGGCCAGTCACAAACTTGCTGAACTTTAGCTGGCTCATCTCTACCCGTGGGGGCACTCCCTCCTTGGGAAGAGCCTCTGAAAGATTAACCGCACTCAGTGTACATGCGTACGAGATTTGCACCTGGCACACGCAGGGCAGGCAGGAACCATGGGTGAATCTTCACCTTCATCTACTTGGGTTCAGCCTGAAAATACTTGAGCCATGACGGCGATGGCCGTGGACCATAACTCCCAACCTCAACTTTGTATCAGCCGGAGCCAGACCTCACCAGACATCACTTACGCCCCGAGAACCCTGCCCGGGACCAAGCCCACTTTCTCCATACTTTCTACATTGTCTCCATCTGCCACATGGCCAAAGATGCAGAAAAGGAGGAGGAGGGGGCGGCTGTGGCCGCAGGTTCTTGATTCTGAGCTCTCTGGGCAGCTCACTCACCTGGGTCAATTCCCATTCCTCATCCTTGGGGACTTGGCTGTTTTTGCCAGTGAAGTGACAGTTCCTCAGGCCCAGAGTGTCAGCACTGGCGTGTAGACACAGCTGCTTTGCGATGTTGTGGCGAAGGTCCCTCTGGGTCGTGTACTCAAAGTACTAGAAGGCGAGGCAAGAGGAGGTGGAGAGTTTGCCCCCTGCCTTCCAGAGCCAACTGCCCTAAGATTCCAGCCAGAGTTGACCTTCTTGGGGAACAAGTGAGGGGGCACCAAGACCTCAGTAAGTCATGTGCTACCTTTAGGATTCTTACTGTATCTAGGTTTTACTGGAATAATGGTTACTTAATATGTATTTTTTTTTATTTTTTTAAAAGATTTTACTTATTTGACACAGAGGGAGAGAGTGCACAAGCAGGGCGAGTGGCAGAAGCAGGCTCCCCGCTGAGCAGGGACCCCCCCCCACCCCCCCGGCCACAGGGCTCGATCCCAGGACCCCGGGATCATGACCTGAGCCAAAGGCAGACGCTTAACTGACTGAGCCACCCAGGCACCCCAGTATTTTTTCTTGAAAATCATTCAAAATTTAACTTAGCTTCATTCTATGCATTATCTGTGAAATCATGTGCTTGATATGCTAGTTTCTTTGTTTAAAACAAAAAATGTTCACCAATGTACCGCCTAAAATCATCGTGTGGGCCAGTGGCAGAGGACATGGCTTGATAATGACCTTGTCTTGATCGCACAGGTTGGCAGCCTGTTCAGTGTCCCACGCCACTCCTTTCCTTGCTTCAGCTCTGTGTCAAGTGCCTCTTCCTTACCAAACGCTGGGCATTCAGGGCAGGCTGAGGGACTGGGGTCAGGGAGGTCACTAGTTAGTCCTCAGGGAAGAGCTGGGGCACCGTAAAGCATGGGGCACATTCCCAGCATGCCAGGTAACTGTGACATGTCAGTAGATGGTTGTTTTGGGGTCACTGCTGGTGACAGAGGCAGCGCGGTGGCTTCTGGGCAGGGGAGGCGGTGAAGCTGGGTGTGGGTGAGAGCAAGTGCTCAAAAAGTTTCCAAAGTTCCTCTAAAACCTCATTCAGCAGCTGGCCCCCTCCAGGAAGCCTTCCTGATTAACGGTCACCTCCTCCTGCCCCCTCCCTAGCCCCTGCCACTGATGCCCAGTGCCCCCCAGATGTGCCTACTTCACACCAGACCTTGTCTGTCTGTGCCATGTCTTCTCCCTCAGACTGGGAGCTTTCTGAGGGCAGGGGTGCTATCTCTTCCTCTCCCTGGATTTCCTGACCCTAGTCCTCAGGAAAGGACTTTTTTTTTTTAAGATTTTTAAAATTTATTTAGAGAGAGAGAGAGTGCGAGCAGGGGGAGGGGCAGAGGGAGAGAGAGAATCCCAAGCAGACTCCCCACAGAGCCTGATGCGGGGCTCAATCCCATGGCCCTGAGATCACGACCTGAGCCGAAACCAAGAGTTGGACCCTTAAGCAACTGAGCCGCCCAGGCGCCCCGGGAAAGGACTATACTGAGTGGAGAAAGAGGCTGTGAAGAGAGGAGTTGTTCCAGAAGCAGGCTTCTCTGGGGCCTGACCAGTATGGGGGGGCTGGGTACCTGGTTGCCACCCAGGCCGTGGCAGGTGTACATGATGAGGGGCTTCCCCCCGTGGTTGTTCTCACCCACATCCAGACACTGATTGATGCCGAGATTCCGGATCTGCAGAATGGTGAGCAGAGAGGGGAAGCAGGATGGCACAGTTAGGAATGGTGTGGTTTGTGGTGTGGGGCTCGATTGGGATAAATCTGCATGGCTGGATTTCTCCTCTGCTCATTAACCCAGACGCCTGGACCTAACAGCACAGTGAGGTGCTGAGCCCAGAGGCTGGGCACAGGCAGGCTGGGGAACCTCCCAGGCTGCCAGGTCTCTGGGAAAAGCCCTCAGCACACAGGAATTTCCTCATGAGCAACGATTCTCCAAGTGTGATCCCCCGACCGTTGGCCTCACCTGAGGACTTGCTAGAAATGCAAATTCTCAGGCCCCGTTCCATTCCGACTGAACCAGCAATCTGTGTTTTAACATGCCTTCCAGGTGATTCTGATGCAGGTGAATGAGAACCACTGCTTATGGACTGTTTCCCCCTTACGAGGTTTTGGTTATCTCTAGAAGCCCCACAGTGGCCTTTCAGTCCTCCTTTGGATAAAGGAGTGGAGAGAGTAAAAATCGACTCTTGTTTGACATCCCTGGGTGGGGTAAGCGGTTCTGAACTCCTCTGGGGGGTTCTTGTGATGACGGGGGGGCAAGCTGGCTTGTGAGACTTACAGCTCCATAGAAGGTGGGCTTCAGGTCGGGAACAAACATCTCTGGGTAGATGTTGTTCAGGAACCAGGAAAAGTTGTGACAGTGTAGTTGTTCCTTCAGCTTCAGTCGTTCCGAAATGTCCCCGAAGGATTTCTGTCAACCAAGCCAGCCCCCAAAAGGTCAGTCCCACCGGCCTTACCCTGTTTGTACGGTTGAAGTAGCCCAGAGTTTCTGGGGCCACTTTCTCCAAGAATGGGTCTTCTGCTCAGAACCTGTTGGGCTACTGGCTTAGCCCCACATTTAACCGCCCTCCTACCCCTGCTTTGGCTTTGGGACCCCCGCCCACAGCCTCCTCCCTCCTGCATCCCCTGTGATTTCCCTGTCAGTTTTCTCCCAGACCTCAATTCTGAGCCTCTCAGAGCAAAGCCCTGTAAGAGGTTCTTCAAGTCCATTCTCCCTCCCCTCCTAAAACATGCCAGGACTCCCCAGGCGGGGACAACAAAAGCTCCTCTCCTCATCGCTAGCCTTCAAACTCTGACCTCCCTGGGCTCCAGCTCACAGGGTCTGGGGGGTAAAGGGAGGCACCAGGGGGTAGAGATGGGCGGGCCTCTACCATTAAGCCCTTGACTAGGGTATGGGATGCTGCCCTTCTCTTCACCAAAACCCTTCCCGAGTGCCATTTCCTCTCACCTCTAGGGCCATCTTCGCTGCCTGCATATTTCTCCGATAGAAAATCTCCTTGTAGCCATCCATCCAGACCTCAGCCAGGCGCACTTGGTTGCGAGCAATGACACTGATGCCCTTGGGGAAGGTGTGAGGGCTCTTGGTACGGAACACGTGGCCTACCACCGAGCAGGGGATGATCTCCAGCTGGCCCCCACACTGCCACACCTGCCACAAGAGGACACAAGATAGGGCCTTCAGGGGGGTCGTGGGTCACTGTCATCCCCACCCCCCCTGCCCCAGCAGCTCTGTTCTAGTCCCAGGGTGCTAGGGTCCCAGGTCTAAGAACATAGGGAAATGCTGCTCTCTCTCCTAGAAAGAAGGACATGGACCAGGATTCTTCCTAGGCCACGACTATGCAATCCCTAGCTCTATGATGTTAGTTCAACTCAGATTTACGCAAATGTAGATTTGCAGGGTCCTGAGGGTTGTCAGGGCCCACTTTAGGGAAAAGACGGTTGGCTAACTTTGTGTCTGTTTACCTACACTGAGCTCCAGTCACTTGGCTTGTTGACCTGGAAATGTGATTTTATCAACTCACCCAGGTGTTACTGGGAACTCAAGCTCCCTCAAATCAAGATACACTTGTGATCCAATTGGAGCATTGGTGCATCAATTATAGCAAGAATAGTCAATTTCCAGGTGGGCTGGGGTAGTCACTTGAACCTTTAGCACATTAGCTTCCCAGGAGAGAGACTGAACGGAGGTCAGAGGCTCATGGATGAGCCTAGAATCAGAACCCTGGGAGTTATGGGGACTGACCTGGTGACCCTTCTCTGTGCCAGTGGGCCGGTTTAAGACATCCCTCCCACCTGGGTCCTCTCTTTTTTAGGTTTTATATTAGTAGATGTTGTTCTTCATTTTAGTAGAGTAGCAACAGAAATACACAATCATAGTCGTAGTAACAGAGGCATCAGTGGACATGCTTCATATGTCCCAGGCCCTGTGAGAGGTGACTTCATACACGAGCTCATCCGCTTGCTAATGACCTCTCCCCTTAGTGTGGGGATTTGTGCGGACTTCCTCGAGAGGAAATTCTTTCTTCCTAACCTAATCCCGATTTGCCTTATTCCTGGAATCCCTCAGAGTTGTGGGGTCCACCAGAGTTTGGGCCACCATCTTCAGTGATGCAGGGCTTGCTGAGCAGAGGGTAGGAAAACTTCAAAGGCCACCAGGGCCTGTGTCCTCTAACCTGCAAGGGGAAACCCAGCTTTTCCTGAGAAAGGACAGTGACTGCCAACTGACCTGCTCCACCTTCACCCTAACACTCTTCCCACAGACCTCACGAAACACGTCACCAGGCCCCAGATGTCTGGTTCCTTTACCACTAAAATCCCGTCCCTCTGAGGAGTTCTGCTCAGGAATTTGTTCCGAGTTGTCCAATCTGATTCTCAAAGCCCTCCTGCCACGGACGGGGGTGGGGGGAGCAGAGGAGAGGTGCCTCCAGGATGGGAAACAAACACCCTTTAAGTCCAGTTCCAGCTGTAATATCCCCGAGGCTGCCACGGCCTGAGAGACAGGGGCTCAGTCTGTCCCCTGGGCCGCGGCAGCTCCCCCCACGAAGCCCTCTTCACTCTCACCCGGAAGGACATTTCCACGTTCTCCCCTCCCCAGATCTCCATCTGATTATCATAGGTACCGATGTGCTCAAAGTAGGACTTGGAGATGGAGAACAGGCCGCCGGCAAACGTCGGGGATCTGGAGAGACAGAGGGAGAAGCATGTGCATCTCTGGAGGGGGAAAAACGAGCAGAAGCCTGGTGTGGAAAGCTGTGGACTTGGTGCTAGGCTACCACCCACCACCTCCGTTACCCCCCCCGCCCCCTGCCTTCTTTCTTCTTTCCCTCTTCCACTAACTTATGCACTCAGCAAACATGTACGGAGCTTTATTGTGTTCTTCCCACCTTCTGGGACCAGGTCAAGGAGAGATGTCATTATCATCACTCTCTTTGAAAAGGCACCCATTCGTTCGTTCCAAGCAGGAAATGTCAAACACGGGCCACCAGGACCCATGCGGCACGTTAGTCACGCAGCTGAGAAAGCTCTCGTTGGCCGAGAGCTCGGTCTAGCAGCCGACGGGAGAGGCGCCATCGTTTGCTTTTTGGCAGCAAAGTTCCTAGAGCATTGTAGATACTCAGTTATCAGAAACTGTGTGAATCCGTCTTCAGAAAGGGGATTCAAACCATGAACGAATGAATATTATGACCTGGGTGGACCCCATTCTATTTCAGAATCCCTGGTCCTAGTCAGGGACTAGAGAGCCATGGTGTTAGGAGGGCCTAGTCCTGCTGCAGGAGAAATTTTAGTTTTGGGGAAAGCCACCAGCTGCTTTGAGCGGAGGAAACTGAGGAAGGGGTGCTCCTGGAAACAGAGGAGGAAGTGAGGTGAAATTCAGCTCAGTTTGGACTAATGGGAGCATTGGGATGTTCCAAGGAGCTTCTGGCTTTCAGACAAAGGCAGGGAGGCGCAGATCCACTGTAAGCGAAATCGGCAAAAAAAAAGTCTCATTCCTAGAATTCACGTACCACGTTGCTCATAACAGAGCCTGGGCTAAGGGTTGAGGGCGGGGTCGGAGCCCGAGGAAGACAGCGGCAGGAGCCTATAAAGAATCATTAGCTGTGGGCGTCTGCGCCTGGCCAGCCTGGCTTGGATAGGGCTTTGCTGCCCTCGGTGGGTGGCTCCGGGTGCTATGCTCAAGCGCAGACTGAAACCTTCTCTGTAAATCCAGAACCTGTCAAGGTGCTTTACACACAGCAAGGGCTCAGTCAGCATTCACCGGACTGACTGGTCAAGGAACCTGACCTTGGCATTACCCTGTGGCTGCGCTCGTCGCTTCCAAGCAGGAGTTGGCTCCCAGAGCCACTTTCTGGAAGGAATTTCACTCAGAAGACTCTCATGCTCAGGCAGGCTTTCTGTCCCTGGTTCTGGCCTCTCCCAGGCATTCTAAGGCCCCCCACCCCTACCCCAAATAAGTCCTGGAAAGGCTCAGAGAGCCCTGGGACTTCAGATGAGCACTTTGGAGCTAATCTGCTTCTTCTTGAGGGTGTCCCTGATCTGGGCCTATTTCTTGGCCTTGAGAGGGCTCTCTGACCAAGAAGGCACTGACCAATTACCTCTGAGGATAAACCCTACCTGGGGACTTCACTGCAGACCCACACCCAACGCACCTCAGGCAACACCCTGTACTTCCTGGGTCCTTTACCTCTCCTCTTAGGCACCTGCTGGCTTTGAGAGCGGAGGATGGGAGGGTACTCCCCACAGGCCTCCTGGTGGGGTACCATGCAAAATGCCTGGGAGAAGCCATGCATATGGCCAGGGCGCTTATACCAGGGAGCAAATCCATTCTTCAAACACTGGAGCTTTGTCTTCTAGTTGCATGGTCCTCGCACATTGGAGCAGGGGACAGCAGTGATGGGCAGGGGCCAGGTGCCCTGGCCCTGACTGTGCCACTGTGTGCCTGGCCCCCAGTTTGGGGGAGGGGGGCTTTGTTGCTGTGCACACCAAACAAAAGACATCTATGAAACAAGCAGAGGGTCAACAGGGACTTCCAATCTCTTTTCTCTCTCCTGTCTTCTCTTTTCTTTTTTCCCCTCTTCGGTTTCTCCTTTTCCTCCTTTTAATGGAGACAGAGCAAGCTGGCTGTTCAGGATCCATGGAATTCCTCCCTGTGGCACCCACGGGGTCCACTCTACTGAGGCTCTGGGCGGCATTTCTTAGGACCTGGGCCTGTGGTGGGGGAGGAAGTCCAACCCTCCTCCTTTCAAGCCTTCCCTCTTACCTCTCTGCTCACTGGATCCCCAACCTCTGCTGCCTCCATCCCTGATGCATATTCAGTTAAGTTTCCTGGCCAGTATGGAAAAACAATGGCACAGACCATCCAAAACCAGAGGATTCTCTAAAAGTCACTCCCCAACTCAGGTTGGCTGAGACATCTGTTAAAATAAACTTGTGGGGGTGCCTGGCTGGCTCAGTCAGCAGAGCACACGACCCTTGGTCTCAGGTCGTGAATTCAAGCCCCATGTTGGGTGCAGAGCCTACTTAAAAAATAAATAAAATAAAATAAACTTGTGGTTTCTGACAGCGCCAATGGGCAATCTGGAGAGGGAAGGACAGGGTGGGTGAATGAGGGGCTGACCCAGCTGGGCATTAAACAGTGGGTAAACTTTCAAGTATCTGCCCTTTAGCTCAGGGGTGGGCCCACAAAGGCCTACGGGCCAAAGCTGGCCTGACTTCATAAGGTGCTGGGCAAAGAATGATTTTTACACTTTCAAACGGTGGTTAAACCAAAACAAACCAACAAGGAAGAATATGCAACAGACTGTATGTAGCTGGCAGAACCCAAACGACTTGCTGTCTGGCCCTCTACCGGAGAAGTTCAGGGTACCTGTAACAAACTGCAAACAGCAGAACACATGTCTAGTTGCCTTCAATATGTTTTCAGTCCTTTCAAAGACACTGACCTGGGAGTACAAGGCCCCCTATTATAAGGGCGATTTAACAGTGGCCTCTACCCCCCATCTCTCGGCACCTCTGCACACACCTGTCATGGTCTTCCACGTGTGGGGAGGAATAAAAAGACAAACTACATAAAGCCCTCAGTCAGTGCCTGGCACACAGTAAGTGGTGAAGAAGAGCAGCCGGTCATAGTGGGAGGCAGTGCAGGGCTGTGGTTAGGGGTGTGAGCTTTGGATCCTTATTCCACCAGGTGCTAGCCACATCATCTGAGGCCGACTGCTCATCCCTAGGAGGCTGTGTTCTCCCCTGTAAAACAGGCTAATCCTAGCATCCACCTCGGAGGGGATGAGGAGTAACGAAACTATATCAAGTGTTTCGTGGCGTGCCTGATAAATGTGGATCTAAGATGGCCTGGGTCCCTGGAAGCCAGCGTGGGGCTCAGCAGGCTATGGGCCTTACTTGATGGGGTAGGTCTCATCCTTGCGCCTCTGCTTCTCATGGGCGGGGAGAGTCTCCCAGCCAAAGGTCAGGCTCCAGTCAAAGTTGCCACGGCTGTGGACTCTGCCCCTCTGGACGGGCTTGGAGAACTCAAAAGTGTTCAGGTCGATGGTGACGATGTCTGGGCTTACCACCGCCGTCTCTTCCTCAGCAATGCGAGCCAGGAGGGGCTCCAGCCAGCCGTGGAAGCACTCACCTGCAGGCCGGGTCCAGGAGACAGCAGTCAGGGTCGTGCCACAGCTGAGCCCAGGCCCCACACCAAGAGGGAGACTCAGCAGGACAAGAGAACCTTCCCCACATTCCCTAGTGTTAGAGAAATACAGACGAGCTGCCACAGTTGTAGAACGCATAGAGAGATCTCCTGAGACCCTCCTACCCACCCCGCTCACCCAACCAAAAGGTGGAGGTAACTTTGAAGGGAAGAATGGAAGTCTCAGGGGAGTAACTCAAATGGTCAACTCAAATGATCCAAAGCACAGGGAAGAACCTGGATGGGTGACCTTTCAGGGTTTCCAGCCTATCCACTGAATCAGCCCTCCCCACCCAAGTGTGGACTTCAGAAGGGGGTGTCCCCTCTTCCAGGGAGACCGCACCTCAAGCTTCAGCTCCAGTTGTGGAATAATAATCCCCTTCGCTAGACTAGCCCTTTGAGATTTTCAGTGAACTATATAGATTACTTTATTTGGCCCTTGGAGTAGTAATTCTGTTGGTAAGTAAGGTTGGTATCCTCATTCCCACTTTACAAATGGGGAAACTAAGGCTCAGTTACTGGCAGAGCCAGAAGGCAAACCCAGGTCTCCTGACTCCGAGTCTAGAGCTTTCCCTAATACGTATCACCGCTTTCAGGGAACAATTTCTTTCCAGACAACGGTGGGGAGGTGTTTGGGTTTTGGGGCAAAGAGGAGGTCTTTTTGGCTCCACGTGGCCCTATGGGAAAGCTCCATACAAACTAGTTCCCAGTGGTGACAGGAGGCCTCTTTGAGGGGCTGAGCTCAGAATGAGGTACAGAGCAAGCAAGGAAGACAGAGGGGAGTCTGGGGCTCCAGAGCACATCCTTGGGATTGGGATGAGAAGAGGGCACGAGAAGCTAGCTAAAGTGGGTCCCAAGCCACCTTTAATCCCAGAGCAGCAGGGGCCTTGGTGATGCCCTGGCTCTTCGTTCCGCCGGAGAGCGGGGCAGGGGCTCGGACCACCCTCAGGCCTCCTGGGTGCCAGGCTGGTCCCCTTGTACTCACAGTGGGCATCCAGGAAGGTGAGCACCTCCGCCTGGGCCACGCTGGCCCCCAGCAGCCGGGCGGTGATCAAGCCCTTCCGCTCCTCCTGCCGCACCACCCTCACGACCTGCAGCTTCTTCACGTACTGCTCCAGCTGCTCCTTTAAGTAGTCTGGAAGGGACAGTGTCCTTGGTGCCAGCTCACCACTGGGTGGCACACCTCACCCCCACCGTGAGCGCCAGGCTGGGTGCTCTCGGGCCTCCTGCCGGCCCGAGCACCTGCTGAACGAGGCAATTCCGTGGGCACCAAAGGTCGGGAGAAGGTGGAAGCAGGAAGCCCTGGGTGTGCCAGCACCCCGTGCCACCCCAAACCCCCCGTGCCAGGAGCCTGGCTCTGTGGGCCGATCCTGGGCCTGTTTACCTAGGAACCTCCTCTACTCTCTGAGCCAGGACCTCGAAGTTGTGTTTCTTTGGTCTCAGATCAACTACAAACATCCGCCAAAGGCTCTCAGCTGCCCCTGGGTCTCTGCATCTTCTCAGCCACCATCTTTTGGAACTGTGATTCCAGCCTCCTCTCTTTTCCACACCCGGGGGTTGTGGCCATCCTTTCTTAGGATCTATGACTCCCTGTCTCCCAGGCTCTTCTGAGTGAGCGGACAGGGAGAGCACACATAAATGCTGATTTCTGGCTTGCTGGGCCCGCAGCAAGAAGTCATACTCTAATCCTCTTTATTAACTCCTCTGCATGGAGAAATCTTTAAGAAGATGAAAAGATACTGAGCAGCTTTTTAATTAAATTAACAAAAAAATGTACCAAGTGTCGGCCCTGTGCCAGGCGCAGGGGGTGAGCCTGCCGCCCAGGGAAGTGGCGATTGCAGGTAGGTGATCAGTGACCCCCCCCAGAGGTCGTGCAGGGCTGGGGGAGCCTGCAGTGGGCACAACCATCCTGAATCTGGGGGTTGGGGGAGGATAACTCCGCTGAGATCTCCAGCTCCTTCAGAGTGGGGGGCTTACTTCACGACCCTGCTATTCATTCTGAAATCTTCAGGGCTTTATTTTATTTTATTTTTTTTTCTTCAGGGCTTTAAAAATAGCTCTCTTCTGGGGCGCCTGGGTGGCTCAGTCGTTAAGCGTCTGCCTTCGGCTCAGGTCATGATCCCAGGGTCCTGGGATCGAGCCCCGCATTGGGCTCCCTGCTCCGCGGGGAGCCTGCTTCTCCCTCTCCCACTCTCCCTGCTTGTGTTCCTGCTCTCACTATCTCTCTCTGTCAAGTAAATAAAATCTTTAAAAAAAAAAAATAGCTCTCTTCTGAAACAATCCATCTTGAAACACATTCTGAATCTTACTTATGGTTTATTCACCACTATATGGTTTATCTGTGCCATGGTTCTGTTCCCGACTATGTAGAATAGAGTGGCCTAGAGTTTGAGCTTTCTGTTTGGGGCTGTGGGATCAGCCCAGTGCTTAGGCCTTGCTTCAAATGCAGCGTTATACAACTGTGGGGCCTGAAATCAATTAATTTTGTGTGTGATTGATTTCTCTCCCTCCTCCCTCCCTCCCTCTCTCTCTCTCTCTCACACACACACATACACTATGCCCTAATACTTGAGCACCTACCATGTGCCCGCCATTGAACTGGGTGCTTACGTGCTGACTTTCTTACTTAATCTTTTCTATGAAGATTAAAATGTTCTGAAATCTGGGTATTGTCCCTGATGTTTAGGAGTCAAAATTGGCCTCATGTGGCAGCTGCAGTCTAGCACTCCGCAAGCAGGTGCTAACACACTGCCCAGACATTATCCAGGGCAGGGACGGGCCGGGTCCGGGTGTTGCCCTCAAGAAGCTCCTGGACTCATAATCCAACTACAGCCCCAAGTGCTGGCTCTAACAGGAAACAGGAGGGAAGAATGCCAACCAGGAGCCTCACCTTCTCAGCATGGCTGATGTTTCCCCTGAGAACTCGCTTAACTGTGCTCAGAGGAAGTACATGGTGGTGGAGATAACCCAAGGACAAAGCATCATAGGAAGTGGGTTTTGTGGTAAGAGACTGAGAAGCACTGAACTGTGAACCCCAGGGGGTGCTAAGCTCTACAAAGCCCTTCTCCAACGCCTTCCTTCCAGTCTCAGGTGGTTAGGCTGGACCTGGGGATTCTGAGCACGAGCCCCAGCCCTGGACCCACTGGACATCTGCCCCAGAGATGCGTATAGCAGAGCTGAGTGTGGAGACACAGGCAGAACCATCCATACTTTCTTATGTTCCCCCAGACGTTCACCTCCTAATTCCGGTTCAACAACCCACTACCCCAGTCCAGCTCCATTCCTCATGACTGGAGTCTATGAGACTCCTGTGACCTCGAACACACATGCATTATTCAGTCCCATGGTTTGAAATAGCATCTATACGCAGGTGGCTCCTAGGTCTTTTCTCCTGGCCTTGCCATCTGCACTTGGGGGTCTAACAGAACCACAAACCTAACACGCCCAACATGGATCCAGATTGCCTGCCAACCTGCCCCCCCTCGTCTCCCCGTGTCAGGATGTGGTACCAGCATGCTCCAGCTGCTTTAACCTGGGAGTCATGCTGGACTCTTCCCTTTTCTCACCCACCACAGTCAGTCCACCAGCCAGTACTGATGCTCATGCTCTCTCTGTCTCTCAAATAAATAAATAAATCTTAAAAAAAAAAAGAAAAAAAGAATAAAACACCTAGGAATAAATTTAACCAAAGAGGTGAAAGACCTGAAAACTAAAAGACATTGTTGACAGAAATCACAGATGACACAATTAAATGGAAAGATATACCATGCTTTGGATTGGAAGAATTAATATTGTTAAAATGTCCTTACTATCCAAAGCAATCTACAGATTCAGTGCAGTCCCTATCAAAATACCAATAGCACTTTTCACAGCACTAGAACAAATAATTCTAAAATTTGCATGGAACCACAAAAGATCCTAAATAGCCAAACCAAGCTTGAGAAAGAATAACAAAGATAGAGATATCAAAATTCCACATTTCAAACTGCAAGTTATAGTGTTCAAAGCACAAAAACAGACACATAGATCAATGGAACAAAATACAGTCCAGAAATAAACCCATGCTTATATGCTCAATCTATGACAAAGGAGGCAAAATATACAATGCAGAAAAAAATATAGTCTCTTCAATAAATGGTGTTGGGAAAACTGGACAGCTACATGCAAAAGGATGAAACTGGACCACCTTCTTTCTTTTTTTTTTTTTAAGATTTTATTTATTTATTTGATAGAGAGAGACACAGTGAGAGAGGGAACACAAGCAAGGGGAGTGGGAGAGGGAGAAGCAGGCTTCCCGCTGAGCAGGGAGCCTGATGCGGGGCTCGATCCCAGGACCCTGGGATCATGACCTGAGCTGAAGGCAGACGCTTAACGACTGAGCCACCCAGATCCTCCGAAACTGGACCACTTTCTTACACCATACATAAAAATAAAATCAAAATGGGTTAAAGGCCCAAATGTAAGACCTGAAACCATAAAATTCCTAAAACAAACAAACAAACAAACAAAAACCCAGGCAGTAATTTCTTGGACATCAACTTTAGCAATATTTTTCTGGATACGTCTCCCCAAGCAGGGGAAACAAAAGCAAAAATAAACAATTGGGACTACAACAAACCACAAGGCTTTTGTAAGGAAACCATCAACAAAATGAAAAGGCAACCCACTAAAAGGGAGACGATATTTGCAAATGATATATCCAATAAAGGGCTAATATCCAAAATATATAAAAAACTCATATAACTCAACACCAAAACCCAAATAATCAGATTAAAAAGTGGGCAGAGGACCCGAATAGACAATTTTCTAAAGAAGACACACAGATGGCCAACAGACACATGAAAAAAAGATGCTCAATATCACTCATCATCAGGGAAATGCAAATCAAAACCACAGTGAGATACCACCTCACACCAGTCAGAATGGCGAGTATCAAAAAGACAAGAAATAAGTGTTGGTGAGGATGAGGAGAAAAGGGAACCCTGTGCACTGTTGGTGGGAATGTACATTGGTGCAGCCCACTGTGGAAAATAGTATGGAGGGTCCTCAGAAAACTGAAAAGAGAAGTACCAAATGATCCATTAATTCCATTTCTGGGTATTTACCTGAAGAAAACAAAAGCTCTAATTTGAAAAGGTGTATGCACCCCTGTGTATATTGCAGCATTATTTATAATAGCCAACGTATGGAAGCAACCTAAGCGTCCATCGATTGATGAATGCATAAAGATGTGGTGTATATACACAATAGAATATTGCTCAGCCATGAAAAATAATGAAATCTTGCCATTTGTGACAACATAGATGGACCTAGAGGGTATAACACAGTGAAATAAGTCAGTCAGAGAAAGACAAATACTGTATGCTTTCACTCATATGTGGAATCTAAAGATTTTATTTATTTATTTATTTTAGAGAGAGAGAGAGAGAGCACGAGTTGGGGGAGAAGCAGAGGAAGAGGGACAAGCAGACTTCCTGCTGAGCAGGGAGCCCGATGTGGGGCTTGATCCCACAACCCTATGATCATGACCTGAGCTGAAATCAAGAGTCGGAGGACATTGAAGACATTATGCAAAGGGGAATAAACCAGAAACAAAAGGACAAATACTGAATAATTCCACTTATATGAGGTACTTAGTCAAATTCATAGAGACAGAAAAGTAGAATGGGGGTTGACAGGGGCTGGGGGAAGGAGGGATGAGGGCGTCATTGTTTAAAGGGTACAGAGTTTCAGTTTGGGAAGATGAGGGAGTTCTGGTGATGGATGATTTCACAACAATATGAAGGTATTAAATGCCACTGAAGGGTGCACTTAAAAATGGTTAAGATGGTAAATTTTATGTTATGCATATTTTACCACACACACATACACAGGAAAAATCCAAACACTGACCACTGCTTACAAAGGTCTTGGGACTCAGTTTTGTTCATCTCTTAAACTCACTTTGTACCAGTGTTCTTCTTGTCTCTTTGCTCACTGCAGCCCTGTGGCCTTATTTCTGCTCCAATAACACACCTAGCCTCAGGGCCTTTCCACTGGCCGTTCCCTTTACAGCAGACCAGCCAGAGTAGCCCTTCCTGGCTACCTTGGTTACAAGAGCTCCCTGAATATTCACTAGCCCATCATCCTGCATTCTTTTTCTTTTTCCTCTAATTTAATTTCTTCAGAGTACTTACTATCTGAAATTATTTATTTTCTGTCTTTCTCATTAAAAAAGTTAGCTCTAAGAAGATAGAGACCTTGCCTAGCCTGTTCACTGCTGTAGCCCCATGGGCCCGCACAGGGTGTGGTGCCCGGTAGGTAACTAAAAAAAAATACTTATTAAGCAAATCAGTGAACGCCTGCCTTTGTTTACTCTTCTCTTGTGGGCTGTCCCACTCTTCCTTGGCTTCTGAAAAGGCTAGAAAAGAACAACAGAAAAGCCCTTCTTGTAGGCAGGATTTCCTCACTCATTTTTCCTGTTTTGTTTGTTTTTATTCTGTTTTCATGCCCATCTGTGTTCTATTCAGCCTTGAATCTAACTGCAACTGGGAAATTTTTCTTGATTAATCCATTTGGAAGGATAAAAGGAGAAATAAACAAGTATGACACCCTTTGGGAGTGTTCCACGATTCACTGGTCCAGATAGAACACATGGACACAGGGCCGAATTTTCAAACCTAAATCAAGATTCACTGTTGGCCACGTTCCATTTCCAGGTGTAAGGAGGAGACTGGCAGATGAAATTAACACAATTTCTCGATGGGCAGAAACAGAAGGAAACAGCGAAATGGAAACTTCCCCGGAAAATCCAGGACCCAGAGTTATTATCGAGAGGACTTCTTACATTATAAAACACGTATATAGGTAAAGCAACTTTACCTGTTGAAATACACACTGGAAGTTGTAATTCGACTAAAATCAGAGGCTTTGAACAATTCCCAACTTGCATTACTTAGGAGTTTAGGAGGCCACGAGAGGACCTGCCACTCTGATTCTGAGCAGCATGGGGAAATAGAAGTGGGGGAAATCTTGAGCTAATCCAAAGTGCTCCTCAAATGTCTCCTCCCCCAGGTTTCACAATGTGTTTCCCGCCTCAGGGCCGCCCTTCCTTCTCTTCACCTCCCTCCCTTCCTCTAGCACGCCCCCTCCTCTCCGCCACTGGTCACCATGACCTGCTCACTCCTCTCTCCCTGACGAACCTGCTCACTGAGGGTCCTGTTCACTTCCTGACACTCTGGGTTCTAGG
The DNA here is from genome assembly GCF_004348235.1 of Phoca vitulina. Classification (NCBI taxonomy): domain Eukaryota; kingdom Metazoa; phylum Chordata; class Mammalia; order Carnivora; family Phocidae; genus Phoca; species Phoca vitulina. The sequence goes on along the minus strand of NW_022589726.1, from coordinate 19,622,087 downwards.
TGTGTCTGCTTTCCTCCCATCCATTCCACAAATCCCCATAGGAGGGCGGCCTAGGTTCCCTCCCCCTTCAGGCTCCCCGAGGGGCAGGGCAGGGCTTTCAATACAGGGATGCCCTGTTGGGGGCACAGTGGACCGATGGGCCTCGAGGGCCTGTTTCGAGAAGCTTGTAGAGTGTGCCAGACCAGGAGTGGACCTGGCTGCTGAATGGGCCACGCAGGAATGAAATCGGTGCCTGGGCTTCGGATTCCAAAGTGGGAAAGAAAAAAGTTCCCCAGCTTGGCACGAGGCCTCTTCCCACCCAGGCCAGTAACAAATGTCTACATATACTCATGGTCCTACCTCTGCTCCCGGGCGGCAGGAGGGGATGGCAGAAGAGCATGGACACACACAGCCCCTTTTTGTGTGTGCGTAACGAGAGCCAGTTAATCTGATCAAACGGTCAAATGTGGGAAATCTTATCCTGCTGTGGACCGTGGCGATTTCTGACCATGGATCTGAGTTTTTTCCTTTTCCCTGCAGAACTGAACACTGCTGAAAGCATCTCTAGGGTCCGAAAGCCCTCGAGGTGGGGTTGTTTATCGTAGGGTCCACGAATTCCCTGGAATTACATGCATCGGTCCCACGGCCCCTGTCCCCATTCTGGCCCATCATCCCACTCTCAGGTGACTCTAAGAACTTCCTCTCCGGAGTTGGAGTCCTCTGCCTCTCTTCCTGACACCTACCCTCCCCCAAAGCTGCCACCCTTCTAAGACAAGGTCATTCTCCAGCTTAAACACCTTCAGTGACTCTCATTTTTGTCCTAAATAAATACTTTTAGCATGGCACGAATGTCAATTCAACATCTTTTTAGTGTCATTTCCTACACCAAACCTAAGCTTCATCCACATCAAACCTCTCAACTGCTCACAAACACACCTGTGTCTCTAGGACTCTGCTTATGTCATTCTCTCCTCTGGGAACGCCCTTCAGCACCTCTTCTCTCCCCAGACGCGAGTGCTTCAAGGCCCTGCTTCCATCTGGCCTCCACCGTGGGCCACCCTCGGCATACCACGCAGAAATAACGCCTGGCGACGCACCCTCACGGCGCACTGCTCCCGTACAAAGAATAAACTGAAACTAATGCTTATGGAGCTCTTACTCGATGCTAAGTACTCCGTGGTGCATGAATTATCGCCTTTATCCCCCATCTCTGATCCCTTGCCCGGCATGTGAGGGAGTCGACTGCCTTCATTTTTAGAAGAGGAAACTGAGGTTCAGAGAGGTTAAGGATGCTGCCCTCCTTCCCAGAGGACCAGGGGAGACAGCGGCCCCCTGCCCGGCCCCCTCCAGCCTCACCGTCGGTGCTGGCGTCATCCACCAGTATGACCTCCTTCAGCAGGATGGCGGGGGCGGTGTGCAGCACGCTGTACACGGTCCGCAGCAGCGCGGACCAGGCCTCGTTGTGAAACACGATGATGACGCTGGTGGTGGGCAGTGGAGGGCAGCGGCGGAACTTCTGGTCGACACATCTAGAAGGATGGAGGTCCAGATACAGCTCTCCAGGTCCCCGGGAGTTCCAGGGGTGAGAGGGCCCTGTCCACAGGCTGCCATCACCATCCTCTGCTCTCCGTTGCGGTTGGGAGGAGCTGCTCCCTGTTCCTGGCTTACTCTGATCTTCCGCCGACTCTGGGCCTCTGCACAGGTCCTAGCTAAACCCACTGCAAACCCCGTCTGCCCCACGGCTGGCTCGGTGCCCCAGCTGTGATGCGGAGGGCTCCCCTGCCCTCCCTCTGACTTCCCTCGTCTGCTCCCCAGCCTGAGTTCCCAGGGCTGACTCTCTTCCTCAGTAATGTGTGTACTGTAAAAAGTGTAATCCAATCCAGAGGTCCCCGAGGGGAAGTAATAAAGGGCAAATTTGACATCTGAGAAAAGTGACTACAATTTCCGTACTCAAGGAGAGAAAAAGGCTCTTTTCTTTACAATTTACAGTGCTTCTCTAACCCATTTCCTCATTAATTCTCTGTAACCTGATACTACCATCACACACAATTTCCTGTGACCTATTCTGTGTCTTCATCGACTCCAGCTACGCTGGGCATGTGGCCACGCCACCACACTCTTGACACTCTCCCTTGGGTGGGGGTGGGACAGTGTGAATCCTAAACCTCAGGGAATCATGTGGCCTGACAGTCTTTCTATTTTTTCTCTCTCTCTTTTTTTAAGATTTTATTTTACTTACGAGAGAGAGAGAGAAGGAGCAGGGGGAGTGGCAGAGGGAGAGGGAGAAGCAGGCTCCCCGCTGAGCAGAGAGCCCGACGTGGGGCTTGATCCCAGGACCCTGGGATCATGACTTGAGCCAACGGCAGACACTTAACCAACTGAGCCACCCAGGTGCCCCCTGACAGCCTTTCTTATTCCCCCTCTGCTGTCAGAGAGATTTCTATGGATCCGCCAGAAGAGACTCCCCAACTTCCTCCACTGGCTACCCTCCTGCCCTGCACCCCTCCCCGCTGAGGAGCTCCTGATAACTCCGAGTGGCTCCACCTTCTAGGACTTTAATACTTGGTCCAAGTCTGAGGCACCCTAGGGTCACAGCCCTAAGGAATCATGAACTCGAGGAAGGGGGCTGCCTGTGAGAAAAAGCCAGAAAGGGTCTAACTCTTGAGCTGGGAAAGACAAAATCTTTGACTTGAGGACAATGTGAGCACAGCCACGGCAGCCTCGGGGTGAGGTGGCTACAGCTCAGACACACAAGGGCTGGTTCACGGCCCAGGACCGTGAGTATAAACGGCTTCACATGGAGGTTGGAATGAATTCCTGGTCCTGTGGCCCTTCACAGAGGGAAACCAGGAGGCATGGGGATAGTCCTGACCATCTGGGCTGCTGTCTGGAAATGTCCCTTTCTCAACAGCTCAATGGCAGAGTCCCACAGGCTCTCGGGCAGGCCTCCGCGGAGGGCAAGGTCACCGAGTCTGCAGTCTGGAGCTGTCCCTCCCAGTTACCCTCGTGCCAGGTCCTGGTCCCAGGCCCTGAGCTCCTCCTTCTGGGTCCCAGGCCCTGAGCTCCTCCTCCTTCACAACTATAATTTCATAACTGGTCATTTTACTGTCACGGTCTCCCTGGGCCTCTGGCCTGACCATGATACCAACCCCGAGGATAAGGGCACTGGTCAGGAAAAGAAGAGAGGGCTTAGCAGAAATCCTTGGCCATATCACACAACCACCAGTAGCTCTTTACCTGGCCTTTGGCCCATGGCCATGACCACACCAGCCACACCTTTGGCTGAGCCCTGGCCTCACCCCAGGACTCTGGGGGCTACTTACTCAGGGGGTCGGGTGTCCGGCCCCAGGGCCCTCTGCAGGGAGATCCGGTCACTGGCAAAGGCATTGAAGCAGTGCTTCTTATAGCCTTCTTCCTTTTCCTGGGTCTCCAGGCGGGTCCACTTGTCCTTCTGAAACGCTTTCCCATCTGCCCCGGGGCCATTGGGATCCTGGGGTGGCCGTTCCCAGAAGGGCTTCAGCTCAGCTGGGGTGTAGAACCCAGGCAAGCAGGACTGGTTTGTGGAGACAGCTGTCTCCTGGGGCTCTGGAGCCCTGATCTGGAGCTTAGGCATCGAATCTCTAAGGTTGTTCATGGCCCCCAGCATGAGGTCCAGGACGTGATCCTTCTGGCTCACCAACGACTTCAGCCATGGTTTCTCGGTGGCCTGTTCCGAGCTGCTTACATCCCGGTGCAGGACGAAGAGGAAGAGCACGAAGGCCCCGCCCACCATGGCCAGGCGTAGGTGCATGTGGCGTCTGCGGAAGAGCCGCATCCTCGGGAGCCCACGGGGACCCTGGCTGGGTCAGCTCTGAGTGGGGGGCCCAACCCCAGAAATAGCTCGGTAGGGTGTGGTGGCTACACCTGGGGGCCTCAGCCTGAGAAGGGAAGGGATGAGAGAGAGAAATGAGCCAAGGCAGAGGTGTGGAGGGAGCCCGGGGGCTTGGGATTTGAGTCCACGCTCTGCCGCCGAATGGTGACCACACCTAGGCCCAGTCACTTAACTCTTCTGGGCCTAAATTTCCTCTCTCCACAAGATGAGGAAACCAGACTCAGTGTTTCTCTCGTGCTCTAAGACTGTGACACTCATACACCTGGGATGACCAACCGACTGACTGCTGAAACTCTGCATGAAGAGGCTTAATCAACATAACCGCTTTGGGAAACAATGCAGCATTATCAAGCAAAATTTAAAATGTACCCACCCAGGGGTGCCTGGGTGGTGAGGTCAGTTAGGCCTCGGACTCTTGGTTTTGGCTCAGGTTATGATCTCAGGGTCGTGGGATCGAGCCCCATGTCGGGCTCTGCACTCAGTGGGGAGTCTGCTTGGGATTCTCTCTTTCCTGCTCCCTCTGCCCCTCTCCCCACTCTCTCTCTCTCTCAAATAATAAATAAATAAATCTTTTAGAAAAATTTTGAAGAAGAAAAAAATGTACACCCCCTATGACCCTGCAATTCTACTCCCAGTTTTACATCCCAGAGAAACTCCTGTGCCTATGAGCCAGGAGGCACGTAGGGGAAAGTTCCTAGCAGCGCTGACTAAAATGGCCAAAATTAGAAACAATGCCATGTCCACCCACAGAATGAACAAGTGTGAAATATCCGCAGCACAGAGCACTCTAGAGCAGTGACAAAGCATGAGCAACTTCTACAAGCAGCTGCACGGGGCAATCGCGGAGGCCAGACAGTAGGCTGCAGCAAGATACGTACCGGATGAACCCACTTACAGAAAAGTCAAAAACCTGGAAAACTAAACATACTGTTTATGAACACAAAAATGAAGGGGTGGTCAAGCTAGAAAGAAAAATGAAGGGGAGGGATGCCTGGGTGGCTCAGTCATTAAGCATCTGGCTTCGGCTCAGGTGATGACCCCAGGGTCCTGGGATCAAGCCCCACATCAGGCTCCCTGCTCAGCGGGAAGCCTGCTTCTCCCTCTCCCACTCCCCCTGCTTGTGTTCCTGCTCTCGCTATATCTCTCTCTGTCAAATAAATAAATAAAATCTTAAAAAAAAAAAAAAAGAAAAATGAAGGGGAAAAAGACTCTGAAGGAATAATAAAACCAAAATTTCTGGAGAGGGAGGAAAACATATGGGAATAGAGCCCTACAGTGGACTTGAAAGTATTTTTTCTTAAGTGGATGGTGGCTGCTGGGGGAACTGTTATTCTCCACACCCTTACATGTATTTTATAAATATTCTTCTGTATCTTACTCATATTTAATTAAAAAAACAAAACAAACAAACAAACAAAAAACACTTGAGGTTCTATGACAACATCTTCCGGGCAGAAATGGGATTATGTGTTCACTGGCTTCCATCCTCAGGAACTTAGTCACATGGCTCAAAGGATGAGTGTAAAATTTTCTGTGGAGAACTCTGGAAGCATAAGCCTTTTTTTGTTGTAGTTAAAGCATTTATTTATTTACTTGTGTGAGCTAGAGTGCGTGCGTGCACTTACGTGAGCAAGTCAAGGGGGGGGTGACAAAGGGAGAGGGAGAAGCAGGCTCCCTGCTGAGCAAGGAGCCCCATACAGGACTGGATCCCGGGACCCTGGGATCATGACCTGAGCTGAATGCAGACGCTTAACCGACTGAGCCACCCAGGTGCCCCTGGAAGCATAAGGCTTATTGGTTAAATGTTAGATGTTGGTGGCAGGAGACCTGGGTACAAATCCCAGTTTTGCCCCTTCTAGTAACAATAGCACCTACCTGCTAGGGTTGGTTGTTGTAAGGATTAAAGCTCAATGAAATAATTCATGGAAAAAGTTTAGCAGTCTCTGGACATAGTAAGTTCTCAAAAAGTGTTAGTTTCCATTATTAGCATCTGTGTGTGCCTGGAACAAAGCAGTTCATCTCTCTAAGGCTCCATTTCCTCATCTAGAAAGTGGGGGTAACTAATACCTAACGCATAGGGTTGCAGTGAGGATGAAATCAGAGATAATGTACGTAAACTACTCAGCAGAGTGCCGGGCACGTACTAAGCCGTCAATAAATGCTATCAATTATTTCTATTATTATAATTAATAAATCCCTGCTCAGCTTCCCAGCAATTATCCTTGAGTACCTGGTCCTTGGCCAAAGCCACATTCATTACCTGTGGCATGTCTTGTTTAAAAGTAATGCCAGTTGAGCTCCTTAATGCTGTTATTTAAACACACAAGCTCCTTCCTGCCTGTGGAGAGAAGCCTGGTGTCTGGAGTCACTTGGATCTGGGGAATATGAGTCCATCCTGATCTCAAGAGGGAGCAGGGCTAGACAAGTGGTTTTCTTTTATCACAGCGGATTCAGCAGCATCATCAAAAGTCAAATAAAACCAAATCTCTTTGAGCAAGCTTTTTGTATCAGGAGGCGTCTAGGAGACAGGGGAGGAAATGTGTTCATTCGGCCAGCATTGTGAATGCCTGCTACATGTCAGGTACTCTGCCAGACGGCTGTGTGAAGTGGGAGCTTAGGTACTGAATTAAGAATATTCAGGTTAGGACCTGCCCAACGAGGAGACACAAGCCACGCCCACGGCATCAGCAGGTGGTTCCCCCAGCATCTGAGCTCCCACTTTGGGGAAGTGAAACCCATGGGGTCATTCTGACTGAAGGCCCAGTTTCAACACACCCACACAAAGGAAGAAGCAGAGGCACAAGATTTATTATTACTTACGGATCCCAGAAGCGAGGGGGCGCAATGAGCCGGGGCAAGGGCAGTCCTTGGTCCGGGGCCACCTGCAAGCAGGAGACAGAGATAGACAGCTAGCACCTATACTCAAAGGCACTTGGGACAGAGGTCACTAACTTTTCTTGGGCTTAACTCCTAAATGGTTATTTTAAAAGGTGCCCCGCTAAAAGCAAAACGGGAACTTTCGGCAGGTATTCTAAACTCAAGTCCTTATCTAAACGTCCAGACTCTGCATGTGAGTAGGGTAATCATACTCGGTAAAATGCCGAGGCAGCAACTCAGAAAAACAAAGCTGTCTTTCTCAAAAGTTGTTTTCCTCGTCAAAATGGGGCAGACAGAGATGAGCAAGTCCAGCCTTCAAGGAGCATAGAGTCAACTGGGAAAGTCAGATTTTTTTTTTAATTGAAGTATAGTTGACTGGAGAAGTCAGATTTTAAATGGAGATCACCCAGTGAGACAGGCACCCTTGGTGCCCAGAAAGAGAGGACGCAGGAAACTCAGCAAGTGGGGAAGGGTGATGTCTGTGAAGAGGTCCCGCAGTAGGAGGAGCCTGGACTGAGCGCTAACCCACAGGTAGGAGCTGGCCAGGCAAGGCGAGCACATTTCAGGCAGAGGGAACAGCACAGACTAAGACCTAGAGGCAGGAGATAGCACAGCCAAGCAGAGAACTGCCAGTAGTTCATTATGGGGGGAGCATGAAGACAGACAGGAATAGCTGAGGATGGGCCTGGAGAGATGGCTGCAACTGGGTCATCATGCTAAGGAGTTCGCGCTTGACCTGCGGTATGGGAGCAACAAAAGCTTAGCCTGAGCCCAGCATTACAGGAAAACAGTATGATAGCCGGTGGAAGGCATCTAGGAGATAGATCTGACTGGCAGCTGGATGGCCAATGGAGAGGGGTTTGGGGGGGGGGGGGAGGTGTTCCTGACCCAAGATAGTAGCAGTGTGGATCAGGAGGGAGGACGATGCTAGGAAAACTCCCTTGGGTGATGGGATGGGAGAATCCACCCTATCTGGGACACAGAGGGACAGGGAGCCAGGCCGCATCTGCCCTGATACTTTCTGTCTACCATCCCACTGCAGCAAGAGAGAGCACAGTTAGAAACAAGGACTGGGTAACAGCTTAGTTACCAGCTGCTGCCAAGTTTTTGAGACTCACCTCCTCCAGGAAGGCCTCCCTGATTGATTCACTCAGAATCACCAAGGTCACTCCAATTCTCTCGTCCTGGAATTGCCTCGTGGTCCTTTGCAGTGGGGTTCACCTTTGCTCCTTTTATTTCCCCTGGACAAAGAGATCTAAGGTTAAATTGAGTTCTTCCCAGGCATCTGCTCTTTCAATCCAGCCTGCCTGTCTAAGTCTTGCTCTCTGGAGTCTGCAGTTCCTCAAGGTACTAACCACATCCTGAAATGAAACGAGACACCTGTGATTAGCCAGGGCGGTAAGGGACAAGGTCTCTGTTTGCTCAGCATGTGGGCAATAGGAAAGAGCCTGGCAGAAGGGACACATAATCAGATGGAAGCCAGAAGACTTTGGGATTAAGGATTCCTGGCCTCCGCGTGGGAGATTCCCAGAAGTGTGGTTAGCAAGGGTGGGGAGTCAGCCCTCCACCAGCCTGGTCAAGGAGTAGTCCCTATTGTATGTAGTACTTGGTCAAGTTCAGAGGATCCTCCCCCCCCAGTGTCTTGTATAGCTCCCTCATCTTTGAGCTCCCACACCTGGTAAACATGTCCACTGGTAAACATGTCCATAGCCCCCATCCACTCATTCCCCTCCTGCTACTGCTGAGCATTCATTCCCAACTCTTTTTCCTCCAGCCACCCTTGGGGTTGCCACACATGGAACCATCTTGGTTTCAGTACCAAGATGATGCCAGAAATCCTCTTCTTCCAGGAAGCTTTCCTAGATTGAACAAATGGGACCTGCTCCTCTGGCCTCACTAGCCAGAACACAAGCTTACTTTCTCTCACTGAGGTTTTACCCAGCCCTAGTCTATCAAACCACTGATTACAACCCATTGTAGGGTTGTGGAATAAATCTAAAGTGTTGCAAATCAGCATGAAAACATTTTTTTTTTTAAAGGAACCAGATTTCTTTTTTTTTAAGTTTTATTTATTTATTTGAAAGAGAGAGAGAATATGAGCAGAGTTTGAAGGAAGCCACCCAGGCGTCCCGAAAACATTCTTTAAAAGATCAGAATAGAGGGGTGCCTGGGTGGCTCAGTCGGTTAAGCGTCTGCCTACAGCTCAGGTCATGATCTCAGGGTCCTGGGATCAAGCCCCGCATCAGGCTTCCTGCTCAGTGGGGAGCCTGCTTCTCCCTCTCCCTCTGCCCCTACCCCAGCTCTTGCACGTGCGCGCGTGTGCTCTCTCTCTCTCTTTCTCGCAAATAAATAAATAAATAAAATCTTAAAAAAAAATCAGAATAGAATCAAACAAAAAAGAAAATACCAAAGTGTATCACATGCAATATGGGTAAGTATTGTTTTGTTAAAATTTCGTATCAGTTACTACATATATACATGTAGAACATACCAAAAGTCTTAGCAGTTTTAAGCTTTAATAACTTCAGAAGTGTAAACACTACAGACTTAAGAACATCATTTGAAACTTTTATTAAAATTTCTTTTTCCTGGGGCACCTGGGTGGCTCAGTTGGTTAAGCGACTGCCTTCGGCTCAGGTCATGATCCTGGAGTCCCGGGATCGAGCCCCGCATTGGGCTCCCTGCTCGGTGGGGAGTCTGCTTCTCCCTCTGACCCTCCCCACTCTCATGTGCTCTCTCTCTCATTCTCTCTCTTTCAAATAAATAAATAAAAAATATTTAAAAAATAAAAATAAAAATAAAATTTCTTTTTCTTGATTTTTATGAATTCTGAATAACAAATTTTTATTTTAATGCTTGTCTCCACCCATTAGAGATGATAAACATATCCTGATACAAAATGAAAAGGAAAATTTGTTGTTTAAAATTCATCAAACTCAATAAAGGTGAAAGAAATTTAAATTCCTACATTCTCAAATGATGCTTTTCTGTCAGTTTGTAGAATTCATACCTCTGATGTGAATAAAGTGTCAAAGTGCCCTAAGACTTTTGGGAGACTCATATGGGAGTGGGCACTACGTCTCGTTGTAAAATGTCTTTCTTATTCCGGCCCGGTCACAGAAGGTTGAAGGCCAGTGATGCAATGTAGTCCCTCCTTTTTATATCCTAGCCTCCTCCAAGAAGCCCCTTCAGATCTCCCAGCAGAATTCCTCTCTCCAGCCTCCCGTCCCTTCTGTCTGTGCTTCCACGCTGGCCTCCTCACTGCCCGCCTCAGGTCAGAGGAGTCTGTTCTCTCTTGTCCCTTTGTGAACGCCGGGCCAGAGAGGCAGGTTGTTTTCGCCTTTTCGGTCACTTGCAAAGTCTAGCCCAAGTTTTTCAGGGAGTAGATATTCCATAAACTCTCATTCAAGGAGATGAAGCCCGAGGGGTTAAAGTGACGTGTTCCAAGCTACAAGGGTAAGCGATATTTTGAATGCACTTACAGGAGCAAGCATTTGAGTTCCGTGGTATTCTGTTGTTACACCTCAGCAGGCCGCTTTGGCTGGGTCTGTCTGCGAGTCCAGCGCCCTCCTTTTACAGGAGAGGCCAGAGTGGTTAGGTGACTTCTCTAGTATCACACAGCTGTGGCTCCCAAGAGCAGATGCCAGTCTCCCAAGTCCCAGGCCACTGCTCTGTTCCCATACTCTTCCCTCCATCTTGGAGGTCACCTGGGGGGTGGGGGTGGGTGGTCTGGGGACTGGGTTAGGCTCCTGTGAGCCTGGGGCCAGGCTGTCCCCCCCCCCCCACACCCCCCAGTTGCCCTGCCACTCACCAATCCACTCTTATTCGGGCCCCGCCCCTCCCCCAAATCCTACCTAGGACTACAAATGCTTTAACAATGGCAAAATTGTAAGTCCCAGGCAAAGTTTCAGCTTTGTGACAACCAGAGTCAGCCACCCCAGAACACGCCCTTGCTGGCCAGGTGGCCTTTTTGTAACAAAGTTTCTGTTTATCAGCTAAGCTCCTCACCTCCGGGAGACGTGGCAGCCAGGAAGTAAGCAGTCGACACCACCACGGGGATGTTTGCTCAAGTTACTCAGACTACGGCTCAATTACAGGTTCTTCGAAAAAGTGATGACTGTCACCATTCTCACCGAGGGCGCAGGTGTGTGGAGCTAGACATCATGTTGGGGAGGGGGCAGGTCAATTTCAAGCGACCAGTGTGGGGGGAGAGCACTGAGAGGCCCTTTGGGGCCATTTGATTCTTTCTTGTCACCAGCACTTCTCCATCAAACACAACACCCATTTCACTTCCTCTGTTCTCATGAGTAGCGAATTCTCTCCTGCAAACCCCTCCTCCCACCCTCTGACCCTTTTGATTACAGAATGCTGGGAGGTTTTCACTTTCCCCTTAATTACACCTTCAAGACATTTCAGCTTTTCCTCAAGATTCAAGCGGCAGGACTGTGGCGTATTTTCCCAGAAAGATGCACTCAAAGTTATTTCTGTAGCCAATCTCTCATGTCCCCCGCCCCCCCATCTAGGTTCATTTTATGTTTGCATAACATTTTAAGCCGAAGTTACCCAGCCACGGATATTCCATTGAAAAACTCAACCCAAATTTGCTCACAAGGTATACCTAGAACAATGCTTGGCATGTAGTCGGTGCTCAATAAATGTTTGTTCATTTATTCCAAGTCTGTAAAAAGCACTGAAAATCAAACTAATACGTGACCAAACAAAGTTCAGCAGCTCACGGGTTTTTCACTGGAGGACCTCCAGGCCCGTCGGGTGGGGCAGGGATGTGCAACTGTTCTCGAAGGGAGGCTCAGGAGGCTCGGGAGGCTCGGAGACTGCTGGCTCCTCCGTGTCGGAGTGGGGGAGGGGGAGGGGTGACCCCGAATGGTATTGCTGAAGGCTTGGGCAGGGCCCCAGATTTGAGGAGGGGGTGGTGACGGGGGGGGGGGGGGGCAGAACTGTGGTTTTTCCTTCTCTCCTCACCCCACAGGTTGCTCCCGGCTGTAGGGCGGCTACCCAGGACCACCCACACTCAACTTGCCACACCCTGAGCTCACGCTCTACGCCCCGCCCCCTAAGTTGGCGGGTCTCCTCAATTTCCCCGTCGCTGCCAGTAGCACGGAAATCCTTGAAACAGCCCCTGCCCCGGCCCCACTCCCAGGCACCTACGATAGTTTTCAGTGCCTTCTCAATGTCAGGTTCATTCCACGCCCCTCTCCCAGGTCCTGCTGATTCATTCCCTACCTCCTGGATCCTCCTCTTCCTCTCTTTCAAAACCGTCATCTGAGACTGCATCCTTATCTCCCCACATCTGGAGGATCAGCAGAAGCCGCCTGCCTTGCCTCAGGCCCCTCTCCCTTCCACAATCTGAGCAGCTATATTCTTATTCCTTTAGCGCCAGTTGACGGCAGCCGAACCTGTTTGCTTTCTCCTTCCCGGTCCTTAAATGTCCTCGTCCTCGATCTTCGGCCTCCAGAATGCTTTTCCCGACCAACCCACCTAGCCTTCTCAGCCCCACAGCATCCCACAGCCCTGAGGAATTTGGTCATGCTATTCCATTGCCTTGGTCTGTCTGTCCTTTGTTCTCTGTTATAGGTAGAGCTGAGGGTGAGGGATTGGGTTTCTTCCTTCCTTCAAACCGACCTAGGGCTCAGGACAAGGTTGCACAGGGTACAGGAGAATAACCTGCCCCCATGGGGCTCTCAGGTGCCACAAAAGAGTCTTCTAACAGTCCTTTTTCTCCCCAGACTGAACCCAACCTTGTTCACTGGGCGAGCCTTTTACACAGCACAATTACAGCATTGAGCTCAACACTGAGACAGGCACTGCCCTGCACTTGACCTCTCATTTATTCAAACCCTCACTCTCATTCTCATTGAATGAGAACGGACATTTTGGGCTTTCCCAGAGTGGGACAGAGGGCTGTATGAAGAACCAAGTTCACCCAAGTCTTTGGCACGGCCATTCGCTGGGTCCCTCTGGTACACAGACACCCTCTCTGATCCTCAGCTTCACTTCCAGAGCTGGTGAGGTCTGCGTGAGCCAGAGGAGGCTTAGGGCAATACCACCACCACTTTTGATATCACTACGCATCACAGCAAGTCAAATGACAGTTATCTTTTCCATTTTACACGGAAGGAAACTGAAGCACAGGGAGGAAGCCAGCACAGTGATCAAGGTCACATAGCAAGGAAGTAGCAGAGGCAGAGTTTGCACTCGGTCCCAGGTCTCTCCAAAGCCCACTGTCTTCACCATGACACCACGCTGCCTCTTATTTGGCTGTTGCTTGGAGCTTTGCCAAAGCACTTTCATAGACACCTCATCTGCTCCCCACCCAGGGAGTGTTTATGCGATTTGGCCAAGGTTAGACAGCTAAAGTAGAGACAGAGCTAAGTCGGCTGCCTGGATCCATCATACCCAACTGCCTCCCTGCATTGGGAGGCCCCTGGTCCTAGGGTTAGCTGCCCCTCCTATTCCTGACTTCCGTTTTGGGCAATTGCTACCTGCACTAAGCCTATGGTCCTATGTCCTATCCAGGACACCTGAACTTGGGCTAAGATGTTTCTGATCTCAGAGGGCATTCAACATGCATCAGCACCTCCCCTTCTCAAGTGTGGGTTCTCCACGCTGCTGTGGGTGGGTGTGAGCTGTCCTGCCAACTGCGGACAGTGATGACCAAGGCCGGGGCCATCTCAGGCAGCCTGGGATCCTTCATGGTTCTACTGGCTCCGGACTCCCTCTTCTCTTTGACAGTCCTGCCCTTTCTGTCCTGATGCCCCTGAAAGTAGTTTCTCTTGTTACCTCTGTGTGCCTACATGAATGGCGATGTTGAGGAATAGGAACTTGGGGAGTATCTGCAGTGATACCGGCTTCTGCAGGATAATAGGAACCAAAGTATATTTCAAACCCCTCACCTTACCTTGTACATGAACTTGCCTGTCTCATCCTTTTTACCCTTCCTCTGATGGGGAGGGACAGGGCTCATGTGTTGGGGAGGTGAACAGGGCCTGCGCAGTGCACACACATCTCTGGTAAAACGAGCAGAAGCCCACACATCTCTTTGGTGTGTCTAGAGTTGCTAACCTCATCCAGTGCCTGTAAACTGCATTTGTGGGTCTGGAGGGGCAGCGTTAAAACCCTTCCTGGGGCTGTTGCGCTGGGTGTTAGCCAATAGAGGGGGTCTGTTTTAAGCTTTGCTGACAAACTGAGCCCCCCTTCCCCCATTCACACAGGAGAGCCCTGTCCTACCCTCTGCAGACGTCAGGGTCTGGGATGACTAGCTCTGGGGGCAAGTAACAAACGGTTTCTCCTTTCAGTTAGCCTGGGGCTTGTCGGAACAAGTGACGGGGAAATCGGGAAGTTGGCGACAGTCACAGTCATGAACACCCTGAGACTCCCTTCCCACAATACCACACAGCTCCCACTTCTAAAAGGCCCAAGACACCAGACAGAGGACATCTGAGACCCCACCTCTACTCAGGCGCAACGTGGCACTGGCAGGAGGATATATCTCTGAAAGATTTCCTGTAGCGGGGCACATGGGGTGGCCCAATCTGGGAAGAAGGGGAACAGAAGGGATGCGGGGCCATGGGTGGGTAAAGGGAAAAGGCCGTAGAACCCTGGAGGGACTGCTACAGCTTGTCCCTCTCCCACCCCCACCCCCCTCCAAGTCCCAGAGGTCTGAGCTTTTCATTCATCTTCCAAAGGCGGAGGGGGTGGGGGGGTCCTACCGAGGGAGGAGCTAGAGGCCACCGCGACAGCTTAGGACCAGTCTGGCCCAACCCCTTCATTTCACTACGGGGGGTGGTGAGGAGGAAGTGGAGGAGGAGAAGGTCGGCGGAGGAGGGAGGTGGGGAGCAAGGACCTGGCAGACGCGAGCTCGACCGGGGAGAAGTCCCGAGAAGCGAGAGAGCTCTGCGTTCTAGGCTCGGGGGTTCGGTCGCGGGCGCCTGCGAGGGTCGCCGGCTGCTTCTGCCACTTACCTGTCGCGCCAAGGCAGAGACACAGCCGCTTCGCGGTGCGGCTCGCAGGTTTCCCGACGGGACGTCCTGGAGGGCGGGGCCGGGGCGGGCCCTGCACGGCCACTGGGGCGCGCCCTTCGCGCCCCTCCCCGGCTAGGTGCGGGCGGCCACCCGGCGCGCCCCGGAGCGCTGCTGCGGGCCGCGGAACGCCCGGCTGCGCCTAGGGCCGCCCGGAGGCTGGTGGCCGGGCGGAGGGCGCCCCGCGCCCCCCCGCCATTCTCCGCCCCAGCGCTGCTAGGAGCCCGGCTTCTCCGGCTTCTCCAGATCTCAGCTCACCCGGGGCTGCAGTCTCGGCGGCCAGGCTCTCCGCGCCGAAAGAGATCGGAGCGTCCTGGTCACCCCAAAGACGAGAGGCTTTAAACCGAGCCGCGGGCGGCGCGGAGCAGCGTGTGCAGGGAACCGCGGCGTGCGGCGCATGGGCTCAGAGCGCTCGGAGCCGCGAGGCAGCGGCGCTGGAGGGGAGGAACGCGGCGGGCCGGTGAGAAGCCCCGGGGCTCCGTCCCAGGTTTGCTTCTCATTGGCGGGGTGGTCTTGGGCAAATGACTCCTCCCCTCCATCCAGCGACCAGAGCAGGTAGTAACTGTGAGCCACGGACAATGCTAAGGGCTTCGCCCGCCCGGTCTCAAGTAAACCCCGACCCCAGCAAATACTCCGGTTGTTAGCCAGAGTATACACGGGAGACGGCCGAACACACAGCCTAGAGTGTTGCTTGCTCTAGGTGTGGTTCCCGGACCAGCAGCAGCAGCAGCAGCATCTGATAATTTGTTAGAGACGTAGATTGTTGCCCGCCCCCCCCCCGCGACCTAAATAATATGAAACTCTGGGGATGGGGCCCACCAATGTGCATTTTTAAAAGAACTCCAGGTGATTTTGGTGCTTGCTCAACTTTGAGAACCATTGAACAAGTGGTGGCAGGGCTAGAATTAGAATCAATAAATTAAGTTCTGAAGCCCAGGCTCTGAATCCTCCTGCCATAGCCTCGGGCTGCCCACCGGTTCTCTCCAGCTCTACGGTTCTGTGTTGTCATCTTTTAGGTCCTTATCTCAGTCATAGAGAAGTAACATAGATGGCTACAAATAGCTGGTAATTTGGAAAGGTTCTATGGTAGAAGCTTGGACCACTGATTCTGGTTTTCTTTTTGTTTGAATTTTTATTTTTATTTATTTATTTTTAAAGATTTTATTTATTTGACAGAGACACAGTGAGAGAGAGAACACAAGCAGGGGGAGTGGGAGAGGGAGAAGCAGGATCCCCAATAAGCAGGGAACCCGATGCGGGGTTCCATCCCAGGATCCTGGGATCATGACCTGAGCCCAAGGCAGACGCTTAACGACTGAGCCACCTAGGCGCCCCTTGTTTGAGTTTTTAAATGCGCGTGTATTTCTAAGTGTGTAAGACCTGGGAGCATGCGTGTGGGTGGGTAAATCTGAGCAAGGAGACTGCTCTCACATGAACTGGGAAGGGCAGAGAAGCCACTTGGGGATCCACGGTTGGTCTAAGGGAAGTCATCTTATTTTCCCACAGGAAGTCATCTGTGGGACCCCGAGGTAGGACTGAGCTATTTATTCAGAAGGAGGCCAGAGTTTTTCCAGTGATGGAGTCCCAAGAGACAAGGCAGGCCAGTGGAGCCTGGAAGAGACTTTGCCCGGCTACACTAGATCAAGGGACCAGGAAGGACGGACTCTCCCCAAAGGAGGAGAGAAGAGAGGCATCCATGCACTCTTGGCAGGGTCACCTCTCTCTTAACTGCAATCCCGCCCCCCCCCCACCCCCGACTCCCTTGCTTTCACACTAGACTGTCTCTGGGGTGTAAACTCCTGAAGAGAGACCTTTCCAGAATTTACCTGGATCATCCCTTTTAGCCCCGTTACAGAGCCTCAGCGCTATAACTCCCACTGCTCAGCTGCTACCATTCTTGTCACTTGCCTTATTCGACAGCTGTCTTACTCAGACTCAGGGCATTTCCTATGGAAGACTGTGGGTTGCTGTGCCTTATTTGCACTTCCTGGGGGTGAGACACTGCTGTATGGTCTGAGCCTTCTGTCTTTGCTCCGCCCTTCCTCCAACGCGCCTCTGGGACCCTTGGGGTTGTGCGATCCTGGCCTGGCCCTTGAGCCTTAGTCAAGACCCAGCTTGACCTGAGGGTGATGGGCCAGGCTGGACTCACAGCCTCAGTTCTTCCCCAGGTCATGGCAGAGTCATGACCACCAACCCTAGCCTGGAGTTCTCGAGAGGGTGGTGTCCGGCTTCTCAGGGAAGCCGCATCTGTCTGTGTTTCCCGAAGCAAATTACTCATCCCATTTTACTTCAGCTGACTCAAATTTTAGACATGACATTGAGTCCTTAGAATAATTAGCTGCCTAATTTGGAGGTGCATGTAGTCTGCAGGATGTGTGACCCGCCCCTGATATGTCATACACCGAGCTGTCTCTCCTAGCTGGAAGGACGGTTTGGGCTCCCTGCCCTCCACTCCAGGAAGGTCTGGAGGTGAGCCACTGCAGAATGGTGACTGTGACCTCAGCCTGCCCCTGGTGGCAAGCCACTTAAAAAAATAGTTTTCTTGAATTGAAGAAGTTATATAGGCAGGTGGTTAAAAAATTTTTTTCAAGCCCTGTAAAAAGGAAGGTACATTTTCTCCCTCCTAGACCTTAAGATCTCTCCAGAGGTCATCGATGCATATCCGTGACCGAAACTCTTCCCATCACTAAGCTCTTCTGTAGAACATGCCTGGATTCCTTGCTTCTCCCGAAGTCCTGTGAGTTTCAGCATTTTCTCACCATCTTATTTTTATTTCTTGGTCATTTTAGATTTTGTTTCTGGGTGTTCTGAGTCTCGCCTTTTACATCAGTGTGCTTTAGGGGGTTCCCCCGTAAGGCAGGAAACGTGGTGGGGAACAGATCGGTTGAATCACGGGAGACAAGGGCAGCTCTGTAAGGCTATTGACATCAGCTTTGGCCCTTATCGAGTCTCTTGCTTCCACATGTAGTCCCAGAGAGGGGACGCCCACCTCTAGATGCGGCGGAAGGAGGGAGACTGGCCCATTAGGTGGAGGTGCTGCCTCCACTTAGCGGACAGAGTTTACAGAGGAAGCTGCCATGAGTTTGCCAGGCACGTGGTGGGGGTACAGCTGGCTGCTTGATAGCCTGCCCCCCCAGCTATCACTGCACCCCACCTCCGCCGCCCACAGGTGGCTAACCAGCAGAAAGAACTGAGTGAGTTTCCTGAACTTCTTTATGTCTCCATTTCTTATCTGGAAAGTGAGGTTAATGATGCCTAGTGTTGTTGTAAAGCTTGAGCAGATAACTGATGTGAAAGTGTGATAATTTGGTTCTTCTATTACACCTGTTTCTTTATCTTTTCCGCCCATATTTCCCCTTCCTCCTTCGCATCTCATTTCCCTCATGCCCAAAAGAGAAACCCTCAAGGCAAAAAATGTTTTAGGAACCCAAGCAGAGCTGTCCCAAGTTCTGCCATAATCCCTCAGGCATTACAATTCACTCACCTCGGCCTCAATTACCTTATCTGTAAAATGGGTATAAATATTATTTTTATTATTGAGTTGTTAGGTTGAATAAGTAAAATGTTTATTTTTAAACATTTTCAAATGTTTATTTGCCAATGGCTGGCACACAATAAGCACTCAGTAAATATTAGAATATTAGCCCTTAGCATTAGCTGTTTTCCTTCTTCTAGTTCTACCATTAGCAAAACGACGTCGAAGCCTACCGCATGCCAGCCTCCATATGGGGTAGGACACGGAGATACAAAGGTAAATAAGCCCATCTCTCTGTTCAGGACACCTACAGTATAGGAAGGGAGGCTGATAAATGTACAAATGTACACAAACCATTTTACAAAACAGCTTTATAAAAAATAAACTTTGTCAGTGGGACAGGAAAAAAATGTAAAAAGGTTAATGACTGGGGTAGAGTCAGGACTAGGGTAAGGTGAGTGAAGTATTAGCCTTAGGTGCAAAATTGAAGGGGACGCTGAAAACCTTTGTAATCAATAATATTTAATGTGATATTTTAATACACCCAAATTAATGCAAAAAATCTATCTTGGACAAAATATCAACAATTGTTTTCTGAAATGTTAGAATTTTTTTATTCTTTTTTTTTTTTTTAAAGGTTTTATTTATTTGACAGAGAGAGACACAGCGATAGAGGGAACACAAGCAGGGGGAGTAGGAGAGGGAGAAGCAGGCTTCCCGCTGAGCAGGGAGCCTGACATGGGGCTCGATCCCAGGATCCTGAGATCATGACCTGAGCCGAAGGCAGACGCTTAACGACTAGCCACCCAGGCGCCCCAGAATTTTTTTATTCTTATTAAGCACCAGCTTCATATCGTAGAAAATTTCAATTCTTCCTTTAACAACCCCTTCTTCCCTCCCCCACCCAAATTCTTGATAAAGAGCTCTTAAAGACACGTTATCTTCTCTCTTCTGTATAAAACTTTATCAAATAAAGGCAAAGAGCTGTGTATATCTTGCTATAAAATGCTGCCCACGGCTGTGGAGATGGTGTCTGCCCAGGCTCCTTTTTACTGTCCAGATCCTGAAAGACTGTTTGTTCATGAGGCAAAAGGAAAAGGCGCATGCACCCCATATACATTTTAAAATATATTTTTCAGTGTTATTTTTTCGAGAACATTAAAAACATTGAAAAACTATTGAAAAATTGAGAAGTAGGTGTATTAAAGCTCACAACATTATTTTCAGTTTAAATATTTAATTTATACCAGAAGAGAATTTACTATGATCTCACTTCAGCGGAAGTTAATTAAAATTTATTCGAGATGATCACTTGGTCAAAAGAAATTGTTAAACATGACAGTCTCTCAGTGGAAAGTGAAATAAGCAAGGAATTCGATTTTGAAAACATCATTGAAAAGTTTGCTTGCACGAAAGCCAATTTCCTTTGCCCTCAGGCTCCCATACGGCTCAACATGGCCAGAGATTGGGGGCTGGATAAAGAACCCGAAGACAATGGAGCAGGGCATAAGAGAGAGAAGGATTAGAAGAGTTGCAGGGGTGGGTAATATAGCATTTATTGTTTTCTCTAATTACTCAAATATCATATGTCCAACATACAAAATTTAGAAAGCACAGAAAATCACAAAGGCAAAGAATAAGCTATTTGGGGTCCCTCGGTGGCTCAGTTGGTTGAACATCTGACTCTTGATTTCGGTTCAGGTCATGATCTCATGGGTTGTGGGATCAAGCCCTGCATGGGGCTCTGAGCTCAGCGTGGAGCCTGCTGGATATTCACTCCATCTGCCCCTCCACCCACTCATGCTCTCTCTCTTTCTCTCTCTCTCTCAAATAAATAACTAATCTTTAAAAAAATAAGCTATTCATAATTATGACACCTAAAAATAACCACTGTTACAATTTTGGTATAATATGTTCTGGTTTTTTCTATGTATATATAATTCACATGCACATACGTATTTCATAAATTCTGAGATGCATTTTTTTTCACTTATTAACATTTCTGAGATCAGGATGTACCTTTTTTTTTTTTTTTTTAAAGGTTTATTTATTTATTTAGAGAGAGAGGGAGATGGTGGGGAGGGGCAGAGGGAGAGGGAGAAAAAGAATCTCAAGTAGACTCCCAGCCAAGCATGAGCCCGATGCGGGGCTTGATCTCAAGATCCTGAGATCATGACCTAAGCCAAAATCAAGAGTCAGATGCTTAACCAGCTGAGCCACCCAGGGGCCCTGAGACCAGGATGTATCTTAAATTGATGATGTCATAATTTGATTAGCAATCTTTCCTTTACTGGTATATAAAATAATGATTTGTATTACAAATCTATGTTAAAGGGCGCCTGGGTGGCTCAGTCGTTAAGCATCTGCCTTCGGCTCAGGTCATGATCCCAGGGTCCTGGGATCGAGCCCCGTATCGGGCTCCCTGCTCAGTGGGGAGCCTGCTTCTCCCTCTCCCACTCCCCCTGCCTGTGTTCCCTCTCTCACTGTGTCTCTGTCAAATGAATAAATAAAATCTTAAAAAAAAAACCAAATCGGGGCGCCTGGGTGGCTCAATTGGTTAAGCAGCTGCCTTTGGCTCAGGTCATGATCCCAGGGTCCTGGGATGGAGCCCTGCATCAGGCTCCCTGCTTAGCCGGAGCCTGCTTCTCCCTCTCCCTCTTCCTGCCGCTCTACCTACTTGTGCTTTCTCTCTCTGTCTCTCTGTCAAATAAAAAAATAAAATCTTTAAAAAAAATCTATGTTAAATAACTATATATATAGTCATGGAATTATATGTATATGTACAGAATTACATATGTATGTAATTACTATATACATACTACAAGCTGGGATCATACTGGATATGCTGTTTTGTAACCTGATTTTTTGACTTACCATACTGTGAATATTTTGGTAATGAAATGATCTCACATGAGATCATTAATCACTGCATAGTGGTCTGTTGTATAGACAAGCCTTTTTTCTTTTTAGCCTACCACCTATTGCGGGACATTAAGGTTGTTTGTCTTTTTTGTTTTTCTATTATGTGTAGCTGGCTGTCCCATTAGAGGTTAAATCTGTACATGTTTTTCTTTCCTTCTCTGTTGCTCCTCAAGTGAGAGAGGAGCCATAAAGTCCCTTTGGTTGGCATTTGGAGGATAATTCCCCTTTGAGCCCTTGAAGTAGCTCCTTCCCTCCAAGAGTAGGGGTGTGTGTGTGTGTGTGTGTGTGTGTGTGTGTGTGTGAGATAACCACCCTGGGAGGCACTGAAGGTACCACAGAAGGTAGTCATCTAGCCTGTAGGAAAGTGAGATGTTATCAGTCCGTCTGTGTTAGGGGGATCTAAAAGGAGAAATGCTATGTCCCTGGACACCCCCAGGGAAGGAGGTGATGGTCTAAGTGGTGGGTCCAGGAGACCCCAGGGAGGGGGCTGTGATGACTAATTTCTGTCAACTTGACCAAGCTATGGTGCCCGATTGTTTAGTCAAACACGAGTCTAGATGTTGCTGTGAAGGTATTTGTGGATGTCATTAACATCTAGAGTCAGTTGACTTTAAGTAAAACAGATTGTCCTCTCTGATATGAGTGGGTTTCATCCAATCAGCTGAAGGCTGTAAGGGCAAAGCCTAGGTTTCCCTGGGAAGAATCAGCTTTGCCTCAAGACTGCAGCATGGAACCCTTGCCTGAGTTTCCAGTCTGCTGGCCTGCCCTGCAAGTTTCAGACTTGCCTGCCCCCACAGTTGCATGAGCCAATTCCTTAAAATAAATCTTTCTCTCTCTCTGTATATCTTGTTCTGTTTCTCTAGAGAACCTGACTAATATGACAGCCATGCATGAGGTGAGACTGTGGACATTGGGCAAGTACAGAGAAACCACTAGAAAATGCAGCTTGTTGCAGGTTTAGGCCCAACTTGTCTAGGCCTCTGCCCCATTTATTGCAGAAAATGCTGGCATCTTTAGCTTCTGTGAAAGCCAGCATATGACGGACTACATCACGGGTAACAGTGCCCCCTCTCTGTAGGCATCTCTCTGTTGTTCTCTGCAGTAGAGGATCCTAGGAACCCCCTCACTTTTACAGGTGAGCAAGTGCCTGTGATGCCAGGGTCTGAGGTCTTTGCCATTACTTTCTGCAAGTCTCTCCATTTATTCAAGTCCCTATTTTATGCTCAGAAATTTTTTTCTGGTGTTTTCCCCCCGCAATCTGCACAGTTCTTAAAATGATCTCTTGGTATTTTATATTTTGGTTGCTGATGTAAATATTATCTAGTCCAGGGGATGCTTGATCAGTTTTTCTTCTATATAACAGAAGCCTCCATCTATGTTACAATGAATAGTTTTTCCTCTCTTGGAAAATCACATGGGATTGGCAAACTGTGACTATGGACTCTTCTCCTTAAAAGCACTCACGATGCCCAGGATCTATGTGTACCTTTTACAAAAGAGAACTTTAATAATTGGAAAGAATAAAGCATCTAAATGCTCATAAGGTTTTGCTGTGAGAACTCTTTCTGCCCCAAATTAATGATATCTTATTGTTTAATAGCTTTTCTTAAAAAAAAAAAAAAAAAGAGATATGCACTTTGAACCTTCTGAGACAGAAGTAATTGGATCTTAACCTGACAGTCATTTTACCCAGAGGGAAGTAATAACAGGAGTAATAAACTATCCCCCAGAGCAAACTATCCCCCAGGTAACAGCAAAACCTTTGTTAATCTATCCCTAAAAAATAGGAGAGGAGGTTCCTATCTTCTTAGACATTTGAAAAAACAGTAAATTTCATTAGAGAGGGTTGAAATGCTACCCGATAGCATTTGAGTATTGTTTAATAATATTTTAGGTTGAAAATGATTGAGAGGTGATAGAATAACTCAACAGTCGTTCTAATGTCTTGATGCTTAATGTCCTGTTAATATCCTGAGCTTTTTTTAAAAGTTTATTTATATTTATTTTTTTAGTAATCTCTGCACCTAATGTGGGGCTCGAACTTAGGATCCTGAGATTAAGAGTCACATGCTCCTCCGACTGAGCCAGCCAGGTGCCCCAATATCCTGAACTTCTTGCCTCACTGCTTATTAATCCCACGGAATTTTGATTTTCAGTAGGTAACATGTACATATGGCACAACAATCAGATGTTGACTAGTGAGGTGTAAGTCTCCCTCCTACTCCCATTCCTGGTCACTTAGTTTTCCTCCCTAGAGGAAGCGACTGTTACTGGTTTCTTGTGATTCTTTCTAGAAACATAGCCCAGAGAAGGAGTCACCCTGATTTTAGCAGGTACCTTAAATATTAAATTGTTTCATTATGCTGTCTGGAATTGTTAAAGTTAGTTTAAAAGCAGTCAGCTTACTGAGCTCTCTTTGTGGCTCTAGTAGATTTTTAATTGATTCTCTTGGGTTTTCTAAGTAGACAGACATATCAACAACATATAATTTTGGCCAAGTGAAAACAGTTTTGGAGTGAGACCTGGGTTGAATCCTGGCTCTTCTAGCTACCAGATGTCTGATTTTTAAATCCAGCCTTTACAAAATGTAGCGCTCTCCAAAGGCAGTGTGTAGGTACAAAGTGGTCCTTCCTTTCCAGATGTGGTGGGTAGAGTGGGCAGAGGCCACATGGAGCCGAGCACCACCCCTCTGCTCTCTTCTGGGTTTGTTCTACCTGGACCTGCGGATAAATCCAGAGGGCTTTAATGTCAGCGATTTCTAAGCACACAGAGATCAGGAGGAGAGACTGAAAAGGAAGCCCTAAACTAGAGTAACCCTTTCTTTCTCCATGAAAGGAGTGTGGCTCATGTTTGCTGAGAGCAGGTTAAAATAGCTTAAAAAAAAATGAGAGATTTACAGAAACTCTTTGAAGAACTACTGATTATCAATGTGGCCCTATAAACTCCCCACTCCCCAGGTAGTGGGTAGAACACTTGGACACAATGGGGGTGTGCATAGGTTTTCTCAGAGGTGGGACCTACTCCCATACAGGGAGTTGGTATTGGATGAGGAGTGGTACTAAGAAAAATCTATGCTTAATGAGGGAAAGAAAAAACATATTCTTACTGGTGCATGGTGTTTTATCAACTTGAAGGGATGCCCCAGAACATCTTCCCTGATCCCTTTAACCACTCCATGGTAAAGGCAATGTGGGATGTGGATTATCTAGTTCATTTACATGACATAATGATTTTACCAGAACCTTAGAGGAATATGAATGAACTCCTTCATATCTTATACTACCAGGAGAAGCAGACCTGAAGTTTTGCCTTGTTATACGCACATTCTGCCAGATTACAGTACGAAGTGACAGGTATTTTTGCCACAATAAGGGGTGGACTCAAACTTTGAAAAGATACTGGCTCCACTCATGAATTATCAAGACTTAAAACATCCTGGAGTTCGGCTGTTCTCAGAGGTGTATGGAAAACTATTCCAGGCTTACCAGGAACAAAACAAGGATGCCTCAAGAATAGAAGCATCTCCTCTGCAGGGAGCTAGAGATGAGATGGAGTTTTAGGACCCCGATGGGCTCTGTCATGTACTATCCTGTCCTGGCATTCAACACTCTGAGGAACCCACAGGTTCTAAATTTCAAGGTAAATTGAGTTCCTGGACCCAGCTCTGATGTGCTTGCGTGTGTGTGTGTGTGTGTGCGCGCGTGTGTGTGTGTGTGTGCATGCATGCGTGAGTGCGTGTGTAGTCTTCCCCACACCAACAAGTTCTCAGACACCAGCTGGGTGTCTTATAATTCAACTTGGTTCTGACACTATCTGCCCAGACCTAGTATCAGATTCACAGGTTAAGGGTTCAATCATACAAGACTGCCCTTTGCCTCCAATTCAAATGCCAGTTGCAAGCCCATGTTGTTACCTAGGCTTCTGATGGACTGGTTATAAATCAGAGGTTCCCAAGACCCCCTTTTTGGTTTCGATTAATTTCTTAGAACAGCTCACAGAAAAACATTTCACTTACCAGATTACTGGTTTGTGATAAAAGGATATAACTTAGGAATAGCCAGAAGGAAGAGATGCATAGGGCAAGGTATGTGAGAAGAGGTGTGGAGCTTCCAAGTCCTTTCCAGGCATGCCCCTCTTCCCAAATCATGTGTTCGCCAACCTGGAAGCTCTCTGAACCTTGTCCTTTTGAGTTTTTATGTAGGCTTCATTACATAGGCATGATTCATTGAAAATCACCAACCGTTGACGAAATGATTCAATCTCCAGTCCCTCCCCCGCTCCCTGGAGGTCATAAGCTAGGACTGAAGGTTCTAACCCTCCTGATCACACGGTTGGGTCCCCTGGCAACCAGCCCCCATTTTTAGGTGCATTCCAAAAGTCACCTTATTAACATAACACAAGAGACACCTTTAAGCTCTCAATACTTCCAGAAATGGCAAGGGTTTTGGGAGCTCAGAGCCAGGAACCATGGGTGAAGACCAAATATATATTTCTTATAAATCATAACATCTCATAAGCCTGGAGTGGTCAGGGTAGTTACCCCTTGGCATTTATTGGTCCCTTGGCAATTAATCTAAGCTCAACATGGTGATCCCATTCTCCTTGCCAGGGATCGGCAAAGAAGAGTGTCTGCTGGGGACCTCTGAGGAAGATCTCATTCCTTAAAACAAAAACAAACAAACAAACAAAAACCCCCCAAGAAACAGATTCAAGAATAAGACAACTCCTCAGAAGCCTCCCTTAGAATAAAACCCACACAGTGACAGGATGGAGCAGAGGGACAACAGAACCTGGGGACACTGTTGAGCTGGAGCTTATACTGCTCACAAGGTCCACCCCACGCTGGCATCTCTGAGTGTGACAGAACTCAGTGGGCTGACTGGATCAAAGGGGAAAACGGGGGGCACCAGCCTAAAGGGGCTCGGACCTTCTCTAAGAGCTTTAAGATTTTGCTTTGAGTCTACAAAAACTAGAATTTTCTACAGAACCCGGAATACAAAAGTGAAAATAATCCTAACTGGGGAGTCAAAGAACCTTAGAGCTCCAGTGACCCAGAAAGCCACGTCTGAATGGGAACTGTGGCCTTCTGCCCACGTGAGCAGCTTCTCTGAGACCTTGCAGAGGAATAGGTCCTGGAGCTGGAGCTCATGCCCTTCCTGCCCTTGGAAGCAGGGAGTTGGAGTCCAGGGAATGGTCTAGAGGAGCCAAGTCACTTCACCTGGGTCACTCCATGACTCGATGTTATGGAAGAGGCATATCTCAGTATGTGGGGCTGGGAGACTCCGAGAATGATTACATGAAGTCCTTCAGTGGCCGGCAATTCTGTAACGTGGGCAAGCTGCTTAACCTCAGAGATGACGTGGGTCTGCTGCGAAATTTAGATGAGATTATATATACAAATCACTAACTTGCTCAGAGATGATAGACACATCGTGTTCAACAACAACAACAACAATAACAACAACAGAGGCCCCCAAGGCCACGCCTCTCCTCCCCCAAAGGAGAGGCACTGAACTCTACTAAGTGTGCTGGGGCCGCTCGAGCCTGAGTAGAAAGGTCCGTGGAGTCAACGTGTAGCTTTCTTGGTATGTGCCTGAGATTCCACCTGCAAGTTTTATTTACTCATTTTCAGAGTTTGGGCAGGAGCCTCGCTGCCCCATGAACTTGACTGACCCGTGAAGTTTGGTCTGGGTTTGAGGATGGGCAAGAATGACCACTTGGATACTGTTCCAAGTTCTTTCATTTCGGTTTACTCTGAAAACCGCTGAAGGCAGCGTCCAGGATGGAACCTACAGGGTGGTGACTGGCACTCCGCACAACCTTGGGCATCAGTTCACAGAGAAACGCCCCACTGCAGGGTTTGGAGGCGTTGGCAGGCCATGGGGAGCCATGGGGAGCAAGGTGTCTGCTGGACCAGAGCAGCACAGGACTGCGGGTTCACTACCTTGATACCCCAGCCGCATCACACCCGGGAACAACAAAGATACCTCATAAAGCAATCATGCTGATACCCAAGCCGTGTCACTCGGGTCTAAGTCCAAGCCTTGAAATTCTTCCTGTGTCAGCCTTGGGGCAAGAGCCCCTTATCTGTCCCGGTGTGGCACGTAAGCTGCTGTTAGCCTGTCAGAAGCCTGACAAATTCTCGAAAGCTTTCGGAGTTGTTCAAAGGGCCCCCTTCCTCTGGGCAGATGCAGACCCGTGTCAGGACTCAAGCTGCGTGACAATGCATGCCAACCACGGCTGCAGGGCCTTGGAGTCCCCTTTTCTGCCCAGGGCCCCCCATAGTGGTCTCTGTCTTCTGTAGATAAGGGAGGCGGGCTTCACTCAGGGTGAAGCCTGACTTAAGGACGAACGCTAGGACTCTTGCTGCTTAAGCACTGTTGCCGTTTCTCTAAGAGCAGACCCAAATCTAGCGTCAGGAGCTGCCTGGAACCTGATGACAGCTTTGGAACCTGGGGCTGCCCGCTGAGTCTAACATTGTCAGTCTCCGGAAGTTGACTCCCAACCAAATGTAGGAGAAATTGGTGAGCTTAACTATGCGCAAGGACACACAGGGATGGGGACGCTCAAGTGTAAAGGCGTGAAGCCAACACCGAGAAAACAGAGAATAAAGGTAAAGAGCAAGAGAATTCCAATGATGTATTTTGGACTCCTGGGTCCTGCTGTGCCTGAAGTCATTAATTCCTAGACATCTCCCTTTTTCAACTTTCTTTTCTTTCCTCTCCCTTCCTTCCTCCCTTCCTTTCCTTCTTTTCTTCTTATTTTGGTTGAAATTTTTTGAGTGTATTTTTGTTCCTTGCAACCCAAAGAATCTGACCAATAAATAGTATGTGCACTGAATTAACTTATTGTGAGGGGGAGCTGCTAAAAGGGCTGTCTGGGGTCACCAGACCTGGCAGGGAGGAAGCAGAGAGAAACTCCCAAGAAAAACTTAGAAAATGGTGCCTTTGGATCTCTAGGGAGCAGAGAAGGGGAGCCGAGTGGTGACTCATAGTGGGGGAGGTGAGGACATACTGGATTGGGAGGGATGGGTCACCTGTCCTTCTAGACTTTATCTTATGAGTTGCCCTTGAACCAGGCCATCTCCCTGGTAGGGCTTGAAGATACACAGGAAACCAGGGGAACTGGTGGACTTCCCCTTGGGAGACGAGGTGATCCGAAGACTAGAGAGGCAAGAGCCTGGTCAAGGGTCTGGCCTATCTCCAAGCCTCTCAGGGTGTGCTGCACCTCAGTCCCTGTTAGGCTCAGCTGGGGACATCACCATTTCTTTACCTCGTGACAACCTTGGGCCCAGGCCCGTTGATGTTCTGTGGCCGAACATGTCCCTCATGTTTGCTTTGGAAAGGTTATACCCAAATTCCCCTCTGGGGTCTCCACTGTCACATGTCTGTAGTCCTGCTGTAAACCCCCTTCGTGCACAGCTCTGGCCATTTCCTAGGGCAAACTTCTAGAAGTGGAACTTGCTGGGTCAAAGGCTATGAAAGGTTTTTGAAGGTTTTTGATTCTTATTCCAGGAGGAAATATTAGCCATTACCAGAAAAGTGACGTAAAATGCTTCCACCCTTGTCAACTAGGAGACGGCTGATGGCTATAATAAGTAACGTAAGAGGTGACCTGTTTTTCAGAAAAACAGACTCATGTCACAATGTCTATAATAAATTAAGTTAAGACCATAAAATGTGCTGTGGATGCAGCCAATCACATGGTATTCAACAAATTGGACGGCCTGGTTCCCGGGAGACACGGAACAGAAAGCACCAGAGAGAAGTAATGGGGTTATCAGGGTGCTTCCTTGAAAGTGGGAACTGTGGTGGCAGCAGTTGCTGTGGTTGCATTTCTGTGGGCAACTTCAGTGTTAAAGGGGGTTAGGGCCCGAGGGAGGCAAAGAGCAAGCATTTCTCTCAGGGAACCCTTCGTTTAATGAGGGAGATCACCAGCTACAAATAAAAGGATCTCAGGAGAGAGATTTTGTCCTGGAATCAGCAAGAACGTTCGAACCTCCTACCGCAGTTGGAGAGGTTAACACATTTGAAAGCACCGTGGAAGGCGTAGAGTGTTGTCAAAGGCAGTACAGTGCTATGTGCTAGGGAGGCCGAGGTGGCAGACAGGGTCCGTCTCCGTGAAGTCCCTATCTACTGAACCATTTCTTTCTGTTCTGTTGTGATTTCTTTCTAGTGTCCAAGAAAGAGAGTGAGGCAAGCCACAGAGACCACAAGGCCGTGCTGTGGCCTCTGCAGCGATCCCACTGGCCTTTCTCTCCTTAAAAACCTTTTCTTCCTTGGGGTGCCTGGATGGCTCAGTCGGTTAAGCGTCTGCCTTCGGCTCAGGTCATGACCCCAGGGTCCTGGGATCGAGCCCCGCATCGGGCTCCCTGCTCGGCGGGAAGCCCGCTTCTCCCTCTCCCTCTGCTGCTCCCCCTGCTTCTGCTCTCTTTCTCTGTCAAATAAATAAATAAAATCTTAAAGAAAAAACAAGAAAACCTTTTCTTCCTTGTCCTTAGTGTCTTGATCCCGGGGCTTTTCCTCCCCATTTGTCCAAGTGGTCCTTCCCCACCAGGTTCTTTAGTGGGCCCCTTTGTTTGTGCACACCATTCCGCAGAACAGAGCCTCATCAGACTTGGTTCTTAGTTTTATTCCTCTTTCCTTTTACCCTGGAGTATTTACAACATTACAGAATTACAACAGTCGCAGAGGAACGTATGTTGGAGGTTGGGGGAGCGTGGCGGGGGGCACAAAGGAGGGAGCCGTTAACTTCACCTGCTGGAGGAAAAGGTGACGTGGCCTGGTTGTTGAGGAATGAGGAGAAGTTTGCCAGGTGGGTGACTGGGAGAAACGCAGGGAGAGTGAGGGGCGTAAGGGTGACCTAGGTGGCCCTCACAATTTGGAGTACAAATAACATGCCCCAGCTAGTCCACAGGATGCAGTACTCCAGGCCCTGTGTGCAGGGATATCCAGTCCAGAAGCCCAGTCTGGGGTCCTCTGAGGCTCCACCCTGTCGCCAGGACCCCTGGGGTTACGAGTGTTGAGTAACTGCAGAGCCAGTGTGGGGCTAGGAGCCCAGACCAGTCAGTCCTTAGGCGGAAGCTGGGTGAACTGGAGGCATTTGAAAGGACAAAGGTATGCGGGCGGTGTCAGGCGCTGAGGGTGTGTCTCAAGCCTGGGCTCCTTGCTTGGGAAAGCACGCTCCTAGCTGTACTGGTCAGAATTCTCTGTTGAAAACCCCCTTGTTTTTCTCCCAGGCGCTCGGTTTCCTGCCCCAGCGGCGTGCAGTGCACAGATTCTGATCATACACAGCTGTGTTAGTTTCCGAGGGCTGCGATGACAAAATACCACAAACAAGGTGCCCTCAAACAGAAATGCATTGTCATACAGTCCTGGAGAAATCTTCAGGGCCAAGCTCCCTCGAAAACCTGTATAGGGGAACCCTTCCTTTGGTTCTTCCTGGCTTCTGGTGGCTTGCCGGCAAACTCTGTGGTTCCCAGGACTGTAGACAGGACAGTCCAATCCTCCGTGTTCACATGGCTGTCTCCCTGTGTCTCTCCGTGTCGTCATATGGCTGTCTTTTTACAAGGACACCAGTCATATTGGCTCAGGGACCCACTCTACTGCAATATGACCTCATCTTAAGTAATTACACCTGCAATGACTCTATTCAAATAAAGTCACATTCTGAGCCCCTGGGGGTTAGGACTTCAACATATTTGGGGGTGGGCGTGGAGGGCACAATTAAACCCTTAACAGCATCTCTCAGACATGTGGCAGAGCTTCTCAGATGGTAAGGACCGGAGCTCCCAGTGTTCTGAAGTGCCCCTTCGGGGTGGCAGCTCAGGAACATGGTGTTTACATCTCTGCTTAAAGACCCAAGGCTGCCCAGGATTGTAGCGGCAGGAAGGCGTGGGCTAGGCGGGGAGCTGGGTCTGCCAGAGCCAGACTGCTGTGCTGTGCGTCTGGAGGAAGGGGGTAGACTTGAGTTCCTGTCAAGGGAGTCCTTTCTCAGCTGTTTTTCAAGGAAAGAGGCTCCCAGTATAATGCTCCTTCTGGGGCATATTCCCTCCAGAACAGGTAAGGAGTGAGGAAGGGATCTAACTAGCCACCAGGTTTTTTTTTTTTTTTTTTTTTTTTTTTCTGAGTTTCTCTGGATATTTTTGCTTGCCCTTTAAATAAATGAACCCAGTTGGTAATTTTATTGTCCTAAAATTTATAGATGAGTAAAAGGAGGATTAACATCTTTAATAAAATAGAGGTTCTTTTTCCTACCAAACACAGGGTGTGTCTTTCAATTTACTCAAGACTTTTGTGCCACTGAGCAGGAGCTGATTTTTTTCCATATAGTTCTTGCATGTTCCTTGTTTGCTAAGACCTTTTATCTCTTTGCTTATTACTGTAACAGGAATCTTCTCTTATTCTACTATCTGATCAGTTGAGCTTTGTGTTACAGGAAAGCTATTGACTTTTTAAAAATAATCTTATGCCCAGCCACTTTTCTGAATTGTCTTATGTACAACAGTTTTCAGTTGATTCTCGTAGGTTTTCCAGGTTTACGTTTAGTTATAAGTCTCTTCCTTTCTGATGTTTTGTATATTTTATTTTTTTCGATTATCAACAACCATTGGCTAATCCCCTCTTACCCGTTAAGTAATAGAGGTGATTGTGATCATTCTTACCTAGCTTCTGACTACTTGGAATACTTGTAGTGTTTTTCTGCTGAGAATAATGTGGCTTTGATTGTTCTGGTTAGAGTCACCCGTGATTGCATCTGGGCTTGAATTCATTCATCTTTTTAGTGAAGGGTATTTGAAACTTTCTTGTTGTCCCTCCCTCTCCCCGCTGTCCTCCGTGGTTTGGATTTTCTGTCGCTTCTAATAATCTTTCTTTTTATAGAGCATTTGCCATTTATTGAGTGTTTCAGTTACTAACACAGAGGTGAGCAAATTTCCTTTGCATCAAAGAAATATTCTCATTTACTATTTTTTGCATTTATGCCTTTTCTCTTTGCCTGCCCTTCCCCCATGCTATGATTTGGTTAGCTGATGGTTTATCTTTTCTTTTCTCTAAAGAATTAGTTTCGAATATATTTTTCCCAGCTTTATTGAGATATAATTGACATATAATTTTGTTCAAGTTTAAGGTGTAGAATGTGATGATTTCATACATGTATATTTCAAAGTGCTTACCATGATAAGGTTAGTTAACAGATCCATCATTTCACATAACTTTTTTTTTCTTTTTCAAAATTTAAATTCAATTAATTAACATATAATGTATTACTGGTTTCAGAGGTAGAATAATTTTCAAGTATATAATACAGTATTGTTGGCTACAGTCACCATGCTGTACCTTAGATCCCCAGAACTTATTTATTTTATGACTGGAAGTTAGTACACTTTGACCAACATCTCCCTGTTTTCCTCACCCCCCAGCCGCTGGCAACCACCATTCTACTCAGTTTCTATGAGTTTGGCTTTTTTAGATTCCACATATAAGTGATACTATACAGTATTTTTCTTTTCCTGTCTGACTTATTTCACTCAGTGTAATGCCCTCAAGGTCCATCCATGTTGTCACAAATGGCAGGATTTCTTTCTTTTTTTATGGCTAAATAATATTCCTCTGTGTTTTTTTTTTTTTTAAGATTTTATTTATTTGACAGAGAGAGAGACAGCGAGAGCAGGAACACAAGCAGGGGGAGTGGGAGAAGCAGGCTTCCTGCCGAGCAGGGAGCCCGATATGGGACTTGATCCCAGGACCCTGGGATCACGACCTGAGCCGAAAGCAGACGCCCAACGACTGAGCCACCCAGGCGCCCCTCTCTGTGTGTGTTTTTGTGTGTGTGTGTACATTACATTTTCTTTATCCATTCATCTGTCTATGGATACTTAGGTTGTTTCCATGTCTTGGCTATTGTGAATAATGCTACAATAAACACGGGATGCAGATATTTCTTGGAGATAGTGATTTCATTTCTATTGGGTATATATATCCAGAAATGGGATTGCTGGATTATATGGTACTTCTATTTTTAAGTTTTTGAGGAACTGCCATACTCTTTTCCATAGTGGCTACACCAATTTATATTCCCACAAATGGTACACAAGGGTCTCCTTTTCTCCACATCCTCACCAGCACTTGTTACTTCTTGTCTTTTTGATAATAGCCATTCTAACATGTGTGAAGTAATATCTCATTGTGGCTTTGCTTTGCATTTCCCTGATGATTAGTATTGTTGAGCATGTTTTCATATACCTGTTGGCCATATGTATGTCTTCTTTGGAAAAAAATCTGTTCATGTCCTTTGCCCATTTTTAAATTGGATTATTTGTTTTTGTTTTTGTTTTTTTGCTATTGAATTGTATGAGTTCCTTATAATACATTTTGGGTATTAACCCCTTATCAGATATATGGTTTGCAAATGTTTTCTCCCATTCCCGTAGGTTCTATTTTTAATTTTTATTTTATTTTATTTATTTGTTTGACAGAGAGAGACACAGCGAGAGAGGGAACACAAGCAGGGGGAGTGGGAGAGAGAGAAGCAGGCTTCCCGCGGAGCAGGGAGCCCGATGTGGGGCTCGATCCCAGGACCCTGGGATCATGACCTGAGCCGAAGGCAGATGCTTAACGACTGAACCACCCAGGCGTCCCTATTTTTAATTTTTTGAGGAAATTTTTCTTCCACTGGTTGCCTTTTCATTTTGTTAATAATTTCTTTCGCTGTGCAGAAGGTTTTTTTGTTTGATGTAATCCCATCTGTTTATTCTTGCTTTTGTTGCTTGTGCTTTTGGTGTCATATCCAAAATATTCATTGCTAAGACCGATGTCAAGGAACTATCCCCTGTTTTCTTTTTTTTTTTTTAAAGATTTTATTTATTTATTTGACAGAGAGAGACACAGCGAGAGAAGGAACACAAGCAGGGGGAGTGGGAGAGGGAGAAGCAGGCTTCTGCCGAGCAGGGAGCCCGATGCGGGGCTCGATCCCAGGACCCTGGGATCATGACCTGAGCGGAAGGCAGATGCTTAACGACTGAGCCACCCAGGTGCCTCCCCTGTGTTTTCTTCTAAGAGCTTTACAGGTTTAGGTCTTACATTTAAATCTTTAATCCATTTGGAGTTAATTTTTGTCAGTGGTGTAGAAGGTTCTCTTTCATTCTTTTGCATGTGAATATCCAGTTTTCACAATTGCATTTATTGGGAAAAGTTTTCAATTAGCAATAATCGCGCCTCGGATGAACCTCATTGGCTACGATACTGCCACTGCGCAAAGCTCACAATTGCATTTATTGAAGAGACTGTTTTCCCCACTGAGTATTCTTGGCTTTTTTTTTTTTTTTAAAGATTGATTTATTTATTAGAGAGAGCACATGCATGGGGGGGCGGGGGTAGGGGTAGAAGGAGAGGGAGAGAGAGAAGCAGACTACCCGCTGAGGGTGGAGCCCAGTGTGGGGCTTGATCCCATAACCCCGAGATCATGACCTGAGCTGAAATTAAGAGTTGGTTGCTCAACCAACTGAGCCACTCAGGTGCCCCTATTCTTGGCTTTCTTATCAAACATTAGTAAACTGAGTATGAATGAGTTTATTTTTGGGTTCTTGATTCTGTTGCCTTGGTCTATGTATCTGTTTTTATGCCAGCACCATACTGTTTTGATTGCTATAGCTTTGTGATATAGTTTCAAAAGTTCTTGGATATATTTATAAGCTCTATTGTTTTTCTGTTTTCTCATCTAATAGTTTCTACTTTTATCTTTTAGGAAGTATTTAGTTTTTCTGTGGCTCTTTTTTAAACATTTTTAAAAAAGATTTTTGTTTATTTATTGGAGAGAGAGAGAGAGAAAGAGAACACAAGTGGGGGGTGGGGGTGGGGGAGGAGCAGAGGGAGAAGCAGACCCCCCTGCTGAGCAGAGAGCCTGATGTGGGGCTCCATCCCGGGACTCCAGGATCATGACCTGAGCTGAAGGCAGACACTTAACTGACTGAGCCACCCAGGTGCCCCCCCCCCACTTTTTTTAACTTCTTGAGTGTGATGTGTAATTTGTTTATGTTCATTTTCACCTCTATATGTGTTATTATTTAAATCAATAAAATATTTTTGATTCTACACTTTTGCAGTTTCAGGGTTTTATTGTATTATTTTTTTTTTTAGAGAGGGAGAGAGGGGGGCAGAGGGAGAGGGAGAGAGAGAATCTTTTTTTAAAAAAGATTTTATTTATCCATTTTTAGAGAGAGAGAGAGAGATTTACTTTACTCTGGGGATCTAACAAATACCTGTGCAACCAAATAACATAACAACAAAGTTTGCTGGAAATACAAGAGAGAATCGACACATGTATTATTATAAGAAGAGTTTCTTTTACCCCTCTCAGCTTGTGACGGAACAAAAAAAATAAGGATATACACTTGAGTAATACAATTGATATGACTGATCTAATTGATATATATTGAACTCTGTATTTTGTTGTTGTTGTTGTTTTTAAAGATTTATTTATTTATTTATTTGACAGAGAGACACAGCGAGAGAGGGACCTCAAGCAGGGGGAGTGGGAGAGGGAGAAGCAGGTTCTCTGCCGAGCAGGTAGCCTGATGTGGGGCTCGATCCCAGGACCCCGGGATCATGACCTGAGCCGAAGGCAGACGCTCAACAATTGAGCCACCCAGGCACCCCTTGAACTCTATATTTTGAAAACAAAAAATATATCTTTTCAAGGGCTTGAATCTTTATTGTTATAAAGTGCCTATAATTTTTGCCTTGAAATCTGTATTACCAGAAGGTAAGATCATGCTTTCCTGCTTTCCTTCCTTCCTTTATTCCTTCCTCTTCCTCCCACCCCTTTCTTTCTTTCACGTATGTGGCATGCTTTTGCCCTTCCTTTATCTTTAAAACTCACTGAGTCATCTTCCTTTAGGTGTGATTCTTATATTTTGGGGCCAATTTGTACTTTTGGCATTTGGCCAGCTTGGGGCAGAAATGTCCTAAGGTTGTGCTTACTGGCCTGGGAATTTGGCTGTTTGATGGAGGTCTTTTTTTCTTTTTAAGATTTTATTTATATATATATATTTATTTATTTATTTATTTAAGAGAGAGCGAGAGTGAGAGAGCACAAGCGGGGTGGGGGGGGCAGCAGAGGGAGGGAGAGAAGCAGGCTCCCCACTGAGCAGGGAGCCCGATGAGGGGCTCGATCCCAGGACCCCGGGATCATGACCTGAAGTGAAGGCAGATGCTTAACCGACAGAGCCACCCAGGCACCCTGATGGAAGTCTTTTTTTGTTTAATTATTTGTGTTTTCGAAAATGTCTTTATTTCACTTTCATCCCCCACCTTTTTTGGCCCTCTATTTCTCAACTTTTTTTTTTTTCAGGAGAAAATTTGTTTTGTTTTGTTTTGTTTTAAGAGATAACAGTGTGTTGGGGGCACCTGGCTGTCTCAGTCAGTGGAGCGTGCAACTCTTCTCTTGATCTAGGGATTGTGAGTTTGAACCCCAGGTTGGGTGTAGAGATGACTTAAAAATAAAATCTTAAAAAAAAAAGAGAGAGAGAACAGTGTGATTTTAATTATTTAAAAAATTGAAATATAGTGGATATATTATATTAGTTTCAGGTGTACAACATAGTGATTCAACAATTATATAATTACTTCCCAACTTTTAATTATGAAAATGTTCAAATATAGAGAAAATATGAAAAACAAGGACAATGAACATCTGTAAAGCCTCCACTAGATTCCACAATTGTTAACATCTTGCCATATATACTTTATTCCTCTCTATCTAGGCATATCTAGCTGCTTCTATACCTATATTGTTTATCATTTAAAAGTAATCTGTAGACACCATGATATTCTACCCCAAACACTGAAGCATGCATCTTCTAAGACTAAGAATCATCTCCTACATAACCACAAACCATTGTCGTATATAAACATTAACCATGGTGGAAGTCTCTTTAAATTCTGTGTTTCATTGCTGGAAGTTCTCTTAGTAGTCTAGAATCAGAGGGATGCAAATAGCTTGCTGGAGACAGTAATCCCATCCTGCTCATGCCCTTTAAGGAAGACAAGAACAAGGGAGGATATCATAAACTGGCTGCAAGTGTTTGAAGGGCTGTCATGTGGGAAAGTAAGCAGATTTCCCTTTGGAGCTACAGAAGCGAATGCCTGGAATAAAAAAATGGATGTTTCAAGGAGGCCAACTGAATCTGGAATGGGACTAGTGGCCTCATTCGGTGGTGAATTCCCTGTCACTGGAAATATCCAGGGAAATTGGATGGCCCCTTCTCTGGGATGCTGTGAAGAAGGATTGTACTGGATAGAAAACTGGTCTATGGTCTTTTAAGTCACTTCTGACAATTCTTAGGGGACAGGGACCAGAAGTTCTGGAGAGACCCAAACTGATATACAGGTTAAAATCAAGTTGTGGTGACCTTAGTTCATTTTTTAAGATTTTATTTACTTGAGAGAAAGAGAGAGAAAAAGCATGAGTAGGGGGAGCAGCAGAGGGAGAGGGAGAAGCAGTCTCCCTGCTGAGCAGGGAGCCTGACATGGGGCTCAATCCCAGGACCCTGGGATCATGACCTGAGCCGAAGGCAGATGCTTAACTGACTGAGCCACCCAGGGGCCCCAAATTTAGTTCATTTTGCCTATCCCAAACAAAGGTGATTGTTTCTATATCTGTTTTAAGGTTGGACTTCTTTCTCTGCTATTCATCGGCTGCCCATCTCATAGCTCTGGTTGTTCTTGGTAAATCTAGCAAATACTCTCTCTATATTTTATAAGAAAAGACGAGACAAACTCTGCCTTCTTTAAAGAGGAGGCAGTCCTTTTCAATTTGGTAAAAGATTAGAGGTAGAAAAAGATAAACCAGGGAAATGCATTCAAATTCTATGTCTATTCCCTTTTGCCCCAGCCCAAATGTCTGAATGGGTTTCTTTTTTATTAACTGCAAAATGAAAGACCTCAAGGGATGTTTCCCTGCAAGTAAGAGTAGCTTGGACTGAATTTATATCTATGTCACATAACATGCTTCTAGAGATAAGAAGCAGTAAGAGTTATTTTCAGAAGTTCATGAGCGTTTGTTCAGTAAACTAATGAAGGGTATCACTGACAAGCTTTCCAAAGTGGAAATTATATGAAACTGTCATCTGAGGGGAAAGGGTAACAGAGGAGGAACTTGGCTTTTGCTATGGGGAGTTCATGTCAATTCTAAAGGAGATTCACACTTTCGCTGTTCAATTGAAATCAAATCAATTTTATGTAGGAAGTGGCTGAGTGGAATTATGTTTCTAGGAAGCCACACAATGAAGTGGAAAGTATTAGTAGTTCTTGACCCGGCTCTGCTATTAACTGGCCTGGGCAAGTCCCTGCTCCAGCCACAGTTCAGCTTTCTAGTCTAACAAATGTTTCTGTGTACATTTACAGATCTGTTGAAGGGAAATGAGACAAAGTGATGAAAAAAAAGTCGAGTATATGGAATTATACAAATGTGAGGTATTGAATGTGCTGCCCCCTTAAGGATATCCTAGGCATAATGGCTAAAAGTGAAGCAAGAATTTCCATATATAGTATAATAAGCTCAAGAAGTCTTATCCCGAAGCCGATAAGATGTGGAATGAAACCACCTAATCTTGAAGCAGGACTAGGTTTGGCTAGAAACGGATAAGATAGATGTATTTAATTAATACAAATGTGTTTGGACCTGATATCAAGGAGTTGGCAAATGGTTCTTGGTTAACACCCACTTCTCCCAAATTCTTGAATGATTGCCCATCTGGATTTGGAAGTCTCAAAGGCTTCTTTCCTCAAAGGGCTGCTTTCTCTTGTGGTCTGCTTCTTCCTGTAGGTCCTTTCCCCTACCTCTGCCTCTGTCCAAATATCTTCCTCGTGATTCTAGAGAAGGCAGATTGTAGGTTTTTGCCCTCTTATGTGGGTTCCATCTACTACAACCTTACTTAGTCCAGAGCAAGGTGTGGATGAGTACAGTCTAGGGAATTTCTGTGGATGATGTTGATGACAATGAATGGAGGGGGAGTGATTTTCCCAGTCAGGAGTCAGTTTTTGTGATGCTTCATTGTTCTTCCCTGTGATGTGTAGTGTTTCAGCATGCTGTGCACAAAGAAATTGCACGCAATAGTCTCTTTGGATATGCTGTCACTTGGCAAAGGGCTGAAGGCAAATCATGCACCTGCACAACCTTGTTAGCTTGACAAAGAATCCTGGCTCTCCCCCTCCCTTCACAGGAAATGCTCCCAGACGGCAGCACCAACAAGCCCTAATTAAGTCTTCCCTTACCTCGGATCCTGACACTTTTTCCTCCAACCTTTCCTTGGGTTTAGATGTGTAATTAAGAGGAAGGGTGGGGGAGAACAAAATCAGGTATACGATGCAGCTGGGAATTGGAGCTACTTAATAGCAAGGAAAGACTAGAATCTCCATTCTGGCGGCTCTTTTGACAGTTTAAACGGAGCAAGGGATATGGTAAAATGATGGAGAAATTAAGATGCTTTTGATGAAAAGATTGGTTTTAATTATGTGAGAACATTTGTTCAGGCATTTTGAGTTTCTTGTGTTTTCGCCTTTTTGTCGCTGCAGAAAAGAATTTCAATATTTTTCAGCCAATATTTAAAGACAATAAATGTAAGGTGCGTGGTGCTTCCCTGGGAAGGCTGTGAACACTCCCTTACAATTAAATGCAAAATCTGAGGCTTTGTGTACTTATCTGAAAAGAGAGTCCCATTGATTTTATCATGTCCCCAGTGGGTTCAAGATATACTGTCTTCCCCCAGAGTTTAAGAACCACTGGTATTAGAGAAGGATCTGGAGACGAAATCTGGAAGGATAGCCACATTTGGAAGCCATGAAGACAGGATGGAGCCTATAAAAGTTAGGGAAGGATGGAAGCCCCAGACAGACCCATGGGGGGCAGTGAGTGGTTAAGCATGTGTGCTCTGGAATCAGATACACCTGAGCCGAGAGCCCAGCATCTTCCTTTATTAACTGAGCTGACTGTATGACAAGGGCAAGTTACATCTCTAATTTGGGATGGGATGATGGCACCTACCTCATGAAGTTGTTGCAAGGACTGAGGTCATCCATGCAGCATGCCTCCTTGCCTCCCTGTTGATGTGTGCAGTCTCTGTTTCTATGCATACTTTGCTTTTTTCCTGTGCATTTTATGCCTCCTTCTGGACCAAGTATCCTGTACAGATGTCAAGAGGCTCTGCATTCTATTCCACTATCTGTTTTTTTCTGCTTTCTTTCTTTTTTTTTTTTAAGATTTTATTTATTTATTTGACACACACAGAGAGAGAGGCAGGCAGAGGGAGAGTGAGAAGCAGGCTCCCCACTGAGCAGGGAGCCCGATGTGGGGCTTGATCCCAGGACCCTGGGATCATGACCTGAGCCGGAGGCAGACGCTTAACCAACTGAGCCACCCAGGCGCCCCTTTTTTCTGCTTTCTTTAGAAAAATAATCATTGTGAGGCAGTGTCCTCAGCTGAGTATCCTCCTTCCAGCTTTTCTGGAGCCTGCTTGCTGGCTAGGTTGAGAGCTACATGCTTGCAAGTTTCCAAGCAGTATAGGGAGCATTAGAGGCTAGAAGCCTAGAGCCTGGAGCATGGAGGCAAGTGAGCCAGCCTCCTTTGGGAAGGAGAGACCCAGACAGTGCTGTGAGGGGAGAGCCTGTCTTCGGCAGCACCTCAGATAGTGGCTGCCTCAGGCAGCCTCAGAGGCCGGCTCTGTGGCCTAATTCCTTTTGTAATTTGTACAATAGGCCAGAAGATGGGGCTCTTGACCTTGGAGTCAAGGGCCAGAGGCTCTTTCTCTACAGTTGAAGTGGTGGAAAATAGACCCACGAGAGCTCCCAGGAATTTTCTACCTCCTTAGCCCTCTCCCTCCTATGCCCATTCATGCCCACTCCCATGGCTAAGAGCTATCTTTCTGGGGAGAGGGGAATTCGGGGCACATCTTCCCTTTGAATACCATCCTTGGCCTCTCCTTGATTTACCACGTTGCCAGAGCCATTCTATCTGACCCCCTGCCCCAGCTTTCCCCCTTAAACCCACCTTGCCCCAATGGCAGATCTGGCAGTATTACATAGTGGCCAAGAACTCTAGAGTCAGATAGACTCATCCTTGGCTCACCTCCTCGGAGGAGCTCTCCCAGATCACTCCATCCCCCATGCCAGTTACCTTCTATCACATGACCTTGCTATTGACTTCTTAGCAGCCATCACAATCTGTAATTGTCTGTTTGGTTACTTGTTTACTGTCTCCCCACTAGACTGTAAGGCTCAAGAGGGCAAGACCGTGTTTTATTGTTCTTTCCCCAACATGCAACCTGAATACAAAAGTTCTCAGTAAATGTATTTTGTATTAATAAATGACCAAAGCTCAGCTTCATGACTGCCTGATACTAAGAAAGCTGCTAAACTTCCCTAAGCCCCTGTTTTCTTACCAGTGAAATGGGAGAAATAATGGAGTTATTATAAATTTTACGTAACACAATGCATTTATGCGACAAAGCCTGGGTCCTGGTACGTGGAAGTGTTCTCCAAAACTTTCAGCAGTGCCTTACTTTCTATTATATGAGAAAAGTAAAATCTGAATTAATTAGCTGGCTTTCCATAATTTGGCCATAGTTATTTTTTTGTTTTTTTGTTTCTTTTAGAGAGAGAGAGAGAGTGCAACAGTGTGCACCTGAGGGTGAAGGGAGGGGGAGAGGAAGAGGGGCAAAGAGAATCCTAAGCAGGCTCTACGCCCAGCTTGGAGCCAATGGGAAGGGTTGCAGGGTGGGGGGTGGGGGGGGGCTCTGTCTCATAACCCTGAGATCATGACCGGAGCCAAAATCAAGAGTCAGATGCTTAACCTTAAGGGACTGAGCCACCCAGGCGCCCCTGTTTGTTTTTTTAAACCACAATTTGTACTTCACTACTGCTCTTCTCTATAACTTTTTGCTTTGGCTCAAATCATGACTACTCTGAATGGGCCATGTACATTCCTATTATTATTATTTAAAGATTTTATTTATTTATTTAAAAAGATGATCTATTTATTTGAGAGAGAGAGAGAGACAGAGATAGTGACAGAGAGCATGAGCAAGCACGAGGTGGGAGGAGAGGGAGAAGAGGGAGAAGCAGACTCACCACTGAGCAGGGAGCCCATGGTGGGACTTGATCCCAGGACCCAGGGATCACAACCTGAGCTGAAGGCAGACAGTTAACCAACTGAGCCACCCAGGTGCCCATTTTTAAAAAGATTTATTTACTTATTTTAGAGAGAGAGAGATGGTACTTGCACGCGCGTGCGCGTGCGTGCGCGCGCACACACACGAGTCAGGGGAAGGGCAGAGGGAGAGAATCTTCAAGCAGACTCCCTGCTGAGCATGGACCTGGACACCAGGCTCAATCCCAGGCGATGAGATCATGACCTGAGCTGAAGGCAAGAGTTGGACGTTCAACCAACTGCGCCACCCAGGTGCCCCCATTCCTATTATTAAGTTTTTGCCCAGTAGTTGAGATGCTTGCTCTCCTTACCTTGGCTCAATTATTTTCAGATTTAGCTTTAACCCATGTCCTCTGTGTCATGGTCCTTTAGTGTCCCAAGTCATAAAAATCATTTTCTCTTCTGAATTTTTTTAATCTTTGTTGTCTACATTTCTCATATGGCTCTTATTCTTTTTTTTTTTTTTAAAGGTTTTATTTATTTGACAGAGAAAAAGACAGCCAGAGAGGGAACACAAGCAGGGGGAGTAGGAGAGGGAGAAGCAGGCTCCCCGCCGAGCAGGGAGTCCGATGTGGGACTCAATCCCAGGACCCTGGGATCATGACCTGAGCCAAAGGCAGATGCTTAACGACTGAGCCACCCAGGCGCCCCTCATATGGCTCTTATTCTATGTTTTATTATCTGTCATCATATTCACATGTCTTCTGTTTCCCTGATTAGACTATAAGCCCTTCAGAGATATGTATTATATTTTAAATTTGTTTTCATCTTCAGTGCCATTTGGGCCTGTACATAGTAGGTGTTGAATATGCTTTTGATCGAATTAAAAACATATATATTTGTTAACTACTTTCTATATAACCAGCATTCTTTGAGGCTCTGTGGAGTACAGAAGGACATAAAAAAATAATTATCTTCAAAAAACTTACAATATTATAGTAAGTTAAAGTCAATATATAGTTAAAGTACTTAAATAACCACAGCGTGATAACTGATATAAGAAAGGTATGGAGTGCTGTGAGGCTTCAGAGAAGGGAGAGATGATATCTTTAAGAGGTGTTGGAGAGAGTGGGATAAAGGAAGGTTTCTTGGAAGAGATAGCCTTTGAGATTGACTTTGAAGGATGGCTAAGATTTTGATGGGCAAAAATGGGGGGCAGTGAATTCCAAATTCAAGGATTCAAGGATTAGTGAAGTGATAAACAGAGACTGTGGCAAAGAATGCTAACGCTCAGAAACAGGACCAGGGGCCTTAGACAGGAGATCAGAAATATGGTTCTGCCCCAGGGACACTGAAGCATAACCTTGTGTCAAATTTCAGGGCCAACGCAAGTTGTGGTATACAGGGGTTGAAATTTAACATGTACCCGACCATGTTCTCCAAATGTAGTTTCTTTTGAGGCAAAGAATCATTTGGACTGTCCACCCCCCTCCCCATAATATGGACTCACCTACAGTCTGATGTGATAGTGCATGAAAGGCAAAAGGCCCCTTGCCTCCTCTTGGGGACAGAGGATTGGTTGGATTATGGCCAGCCTCTCTTTTGCTTTCAAACCCAAATCAAATTGAATGCATTACTCATGAT
Source organism: Phoca vitulina (assembly GCF_004348235.1). Taxonomy (NCBI): domain Eukaryota; kingdom Metazoa; phylum Chordata; class Mammalia; order Carnivora; family Phocidae; genus Phoca; species Phoca vitulina. The sequence goes on along the minus strand of NW_022589726.1, from coordinate 19,578,142 downwards.
TTTCTAACCTTGCCTTAGATCAGTAGTTCTGTTGTTAAATAATAATTTGCCTTAGATCATTTCTTGGAAAAGTTGGAAGCGTTTTTGTGGAATTATTTCAGCAATCAGCCTAGGTTCAACTCTGTGCTTTTCTCTGCCCACCTAAGACCAGGGGAGAAGACCTAAGTCGGAGCGAGTCTGTGGAGGGGGTCTGATCACTGCCTGCCCCGCTTCTCTTTAATGCACGTTAGTCTGGCCATTAGTTCAGACGTTAACAAGTAATTTTAGAAGGCCCTTCCCCCTCATCCTCTGGTACTTCCTTCTTCAGTCCCAAGGGCCGTTTCCTCAGAATTTGAAAACCATTACCTAAGTAATAACATCAGAATTAGACAAAACCGACACTTTCTCAGTTTTCAAGGGTCAGGTGCAGCCGCAAATAGAAGCACGGGATTTTCAATTTCTAGCAAGCAATTGGAAGGACCTTTAAGCCCAGAGGCCCCTGAAGGGAGGGAGGCAGTTTCCAAGGCAACCGGGCCCGGAGCGGTAGCCTCCCCAGGCTCCCTCCTCCCGCTCCTCCTCCCGGTAGCCCAGGGTACCGCCGGACAGCGTCCTCCCGTGCTCCGCGCGCTGATTGGCCGCACAGGCCGCACGCTGATTGGCTGCGGCGAGGCCTCGCGGGCCGGTGGCAATGGAGGAGGCGGCGGTTGATGGTTGACCGTTGGCTCCGGGGTAGGGGTCGCCGCTCGGGCGATCGGCTCAGAGCCGACCGGAGCGCGCGGGCTGCTGACGCTCGGCCTGGAGCCCTCGGGCCAGACCTAGCTGGGTTCCGCCATGCCGGCCGGCAGTAACGAGCCGGACGGCGTCCTCAGCTATCAGGTAGGGCCCCGCCTCCCGCCCCTCCCCGGGGCTCAGCCTCCTCATCCTCTGCCCACCCTCCTGCCTCTGCCCCCGAGCCGGGCTTCGCAGGCCACTCCCTGAGGGCGAGGGGAGGCCCGCCAGCGACACCAGGGGGCGCTCCGGGCGGCTGGGGATCGGGCCGGGGCCGCGAGCGGGTGACCTTGGGCCGAACCTGGGAGCCGGCGGATCACTGCCGCATCCCTTGCGCGGCCGGCCCGGGGAGCCCTGACGGCGGCGGGCGGTGACCTCTGTTCTCCTCGGGTACTCCTTCTTGGGAGGGAGGCTGGCTTCTGGCCTCGCGGCGTCTTGTTGGAACGCGGGAGGAAGGGTGGCCAAGGAGCTTGCTCTGGTGGGGCAGGTCTCCTCTTTGTGTTTTTATTTCTGGAGACTTCTGGTTCCTCGGTGGTTCAGAGAAAGAGCTGGAAAGACTGGAGGCTGGGACCAGACCCCGTTAGTGTGGCCAGCTTTATGACTTTCTCCATCCCCTTGGGCAGGCATCTGGAAACTTCTGGGAAGGGAAGGGGAAATGGGCTGGGGATGTGTTGAGAGGTCAGGAACAGGTGTTTAATTAAGGGAATGAGGAAACCAGATTTAAGTATGTGGTAACTGTTGGGGTGGCAAATGTCAGGGAAAGCATTGGATTAGGTGTCAGAGACTGTAGGCTCAAATCCTACATCCGCCTTGCACTGGCTTTGTGACCTTGAATACGTCACTTGCCTCCTTGAACCTCAGTTTCTCCATCTAGTAAAATGGGGATGGTAATACCTGCTTTGCTTACCTCACGGGGTTGTTTTGAGGACTAAATGAGGTGCTATTTGTGAAATGCTTTATTGTGTGACAACCAGTAAGTGAGTGGTAGCTTATTGAGTTCTCACCCCCCGCCTTTCCTGTGCAGTCAGGTGGTCTAGTTACTGCTCTGGAAAGAGAGATGGGGGGGGGTCAAGTCTGAAGTGGAGGGGTGTGAAGAGGATGATGGGCCTTCTTAGGAAGGATGATGGGTCTTGGAAACAAGTGCATGTTGATGTCAGTGATGTTTTCTGTAAGGAGGCAGGGGAATCAGTCTGAGTGTGTAGCAAAATGGGCATCAGACACCGACTCTTCTTCCTCCTGTAATAGTTTGCCACTAGAAGATCCATGATTCCTTGTTTGCTTGCTCCATCAAAAAGGGAACCATATCTAAGATTTTGGAAAATCTTTTCATATCTTAAGTTTATCCAATGTATGTTGGGGAAACAGTGATGAGCAAAAATAGGCAATGTTCTTGCCCCCTGGAGCTTCCTGTCTTGGGGGGTGGGGAGAAATAACCATTTTTAATCAAATAATCCCATAAGTAAATGTATTATTATGAACTGTGATAAGTGTTTTGAAAGAAAGATAGGCAGTGCTCTGAGTGGTTCCAGCCTTGGTCTTAGATGAGAGAAGAGTTTGCTAAAGAAGAAAATTAAAGGTCTAAAGAAAGAGTGTCAACTGAGGGAAGAGGGAGATCAAAGGACCTTGGAGACAAAGAGAATAGCAGAAAGGGGGCACATCTAGTTAGAGGGCCTGAAAGAAGGCCAGTGTGGCTGGAGCCACAGGGAGCAACGGTGGCGGGGGGGAGGTGGTGTGAGATACACTCTGGGGTCGTAACACACAGGGTCATTATGGCCCATCCTGAGAAAGTTGGGATTTATTTGAGGATCAAGGGGAAGCCACGAAGGGGTTTAAGCAGGGAGGGGAAGGACAGAGAGAAAGATTGCAAGAAAGAGAGAGCACAAGTGCATGAGAGTAGCGGGGGGGGGGGGGATGAGAGAGCAAGCACCAATGAGATCATGATCAGATTTTCCTATTGAAAGATTTCTCTGGCTGCAGTGGGAGGAATAGAATAAGCAGGAATGAGTGTGAGGAGACAGTGTCCTTAACATGCAGAATGTGTACCAGTTGTCTGGTACAATCTGATCATTGTCAAGATCATAATAACCCATAAGCTTCTGTTAGTGCTCTGTGAAATTGATAATTCCTGAGTGCTTCTGGGGTAGAATAGAAAATAATTATCTCCTTTACATCTAGTTCATGTAACTTTCATGAGTGGTGGGGTGAGGAGAGGAAAAGGAATAGAGCAGAAACAGCACGACCTCATGAAGGCTGAGTCAGGTGATGGGCAAATGGGCACTTGAGATATGGGGGAGGAAGAAAAATGAGGGCAGAAGGAGGAAAGGAAATAGGGATGACCTGGAGGACACACAGTCAACCGATTGAAAATTACCCATGAAGCCTCCTATGTGCCAGTTAGGCTGTGTGTGTGTGTGTGTGTGTGTGTGTGTGTGTGTGTGTTACGGGGGGATGGACCTTGCAAAGCGAGGAGATTGTGTAACTTGGTGTAGAGAGAGATTCTAAGCATCACATCTAAATATCATAAGTCTAGGCTGTTTTCTCTGGTTTGGACTACTGCACTAGCCTCCTACACTTCCCTCTGCTCTATCTCTCTTGCCCTTCTACAGTCCACCTTCCACATGGCAGCCAGAGAGAGCTTTTAAAAACACAAATCATGCCCCATCCTATCTTGAGACCCTTCAGTGGTTTCCCGGTGCATTTTAGAATAAGATCCAAACTCATCATGGCTTACCAAGCTTCAGTGTGCTCAGCACTGACTGCCTTTCCTCCATTCTCTCACCACGCACCTCTGTACTGGCTTTCTTTCCATTTCTTTAATATGGCAAGCTCCTTCATGCTTTAGGATCTTTGTTCCTGTCGTTTTCTCTGCCTAGGACATGATTCTACCCAGGCTTTTTTGTGACTGAACTCAAATGTTACCACCTCAGAGTGGCTTTCCCTGACCTCCACCCACAGTGACTCTCTTTCATACGATCCTGCTTTATGTTCTTAATAGCACTTTTAACTCATCTGAAGTATTCTTGTTTGATTTCTATATTATCTTTTTGAATGGAAACTTCTTGGGGGCAAGGACCAGGAGGAAAATCTTGTCATACAGCACAGTTCCTGATATAAAATAGGTGCTTAGTTGCTTGAGTGAATGAATGACTTTCCTATATCCAAAGCCGATGCGCTTCTCCTCAAGGAGCTTGTGGTCTTGTCGGGATTAGCACAGAGCATCAGGGGGCCCATTGCTTTTCCCTCCTCTTCCCCTGGAATATTCCATTTAGCTTTCAAGGTCTGGCTCTATATCACTATCAGAATTCATCATTCTGTCTTCTCTGCTCACAGTGCCCACCAAATGCTATTACTGTCTCCAAAGTACGTGCCTTTAATCACTCTGCCTTACGGTAGCTTGTGTCTTTGAAACCTAGGCCAGTGCTTGACTGGGAGTGAGCACTTAGTAAATGTTTGGGAAGATATGTGGCAAGGTATACAGTGGATATATTGGGTTAGGAAGAGATTGGACTGAGGGAGGCCAGCTAGGAAGCTGTAATTTGGGATGACTTTTTTTTTTTTTGTAACGTAGGATGACTTAATGAAGGCCTGCATTACTGAATTTTGATGAGATTTCTGGAGGTGGTTATTGAAATTTTAGGAGTCAATGTGCTCTTAAAGGGGTTAGGTAGTAAGGGAGGAGGAAGAGCAGAAAACTTTAGGGAGAGCCTCTAGTTTGGACTAGAACTGAGGACATGTTGTATCTTCAAAGTTCTCCTGATCAGCACTTTCAGAATTGAGCAGAAAGAAGTGCTGGAGAAGGCTGGAGTGGTCAGAACCATCAGCAATTGAGCCAAGGGGTGCTGGGAACTGCAGGCAGGTTCAGGGATGGTGTAAGTGACAGAGAGGCGAGCAAGTAAGTTTGGGTTTCCAAGGCTTTTCTGTGAATCAGCCCTGCTCAGAATGGAAAATTCAGCCCTGGGAAATGGATGATAATTAGGAAGGATGGCTGATGAGAAGGACTGATGAGAAGAGAGTCACATTCCCTATCTTCTGTGGACCTGGAAAAACTCGTCCAAGCCAAGACTTCTTGAGGGAGACCTGAATGCTAGCGCCTAATGACTGGCATGTGTTGGAGCCCAGTTAACATTTGCTGAATGTTATTGAATAAAAGTATCAACCATGGCATTTCTCCTCTCACTACATTGTAGCGTACAATCCATATTCCTCCACCCTCTTCCAACATACACTAGGTGTTCTCTTTCTATGTGGGAGTGGGGGTAAACTGTGAGCATCCTCTGTCCCTGGCTTTCCCAGCTCCACTGGAGAGCTTCAGTAGGAGAGGAGTGAGCTGTCCTGCCAAGCAGAGAATTGTGGTAGTCTGGGGGACAATTCAGGTTGCAAATTTACTTCCTTCAAAATCTGTAGATAATTGCCTTAGCTCAGGTTTGCCTTGGCAGTGTAGACAGGGCTCTCAGTCAGGACATAGAAAGCAACCATGTTTATTCTAGATCTGCTGCTAGGTAACAGCAACAAATCTTAGATAATGGAGAGGGTGGTTGTTCCTGTAAGGCAGTAATAAGTTTACTCTGGTCTTGGTAGTTAGGGAGCCATAATGTGTGTATTAGTTTCTGTTGCTGCCATAGCAAATGACCACAAATTTGGTGGCTTAAAACAACACAAATTAGTCCTGCCTTGGGCTCCCTGCTCGGCGGGGAGTCTGCTTCTCCCTCTGACCCTCCCCCTTCTCATGTGCACTCTCTCTCATTCTCTCTCTCTCAAATAAATAAATAAAATCTTTTTAAAAACCCACAACTTGATTATCTTACAGTTCTGTACTTGACAAATCCAACGCAGCTCTCACTGGGCTATATCAAAGTGTCGGCAGGGCTGTGTTTCTTTCTGGAGGCTCTAAGGAAGAATCTGTTTCCTTGACTTCTGCAGCTTCTGAAGGCTAATTGCATTCCTTGGCGCCTAGTTCCCTCCCTCCACTCAAAGCCAGAAGCATAGCGTGTCTCCAACCCTGCTTTTGGCATTACATCTCTTTCTTGGACTCTAGTCTTCTGCCCCCCTTGTCCACTTTTTAGGGACCCTGTGATTACATTGAGCCCACCAGATAATCCAGGATAATCTCCTTATTTTAAGTTCAGCTTATGAGGAACCTTACTTCCAACTGCAATCTTACTTGGGTGGGTGGGGGCATTATTCTGCCTACCACCATGTACTAACTAACTAGTAATCTGAATACTGAACAGGAGTGACTTCAGGTGAGGTTCAAGAAAAGAATCACTGAGAAACCAGAGCTACTTTGAAATTTGAGGCCCCAGCGGCTGCTGAAGAGTCAGAATAGGAAGCTCCTGGGTATTGAGGAGCTCACGGCCACTGAGAGGAGGTCTGGAACAACTAGACAAGTCCTTATGGAACCTTTGTTCTCACTAAAGCAGGCTGAATTCTGTGAGGACGTCAGATTGAGGGCATTAGACAGATGGGCATCTGTGGGCCAGATTCACTGCCAAGGGTGTACAAGGGGCCAGAATTCAGAGACTTTGTTGGCTGAAGAGGAAGATGGAAGTGAATGAGATGGAGAACTATTGGAAGTCCGGTCAGTAAAAGGGCAAAGTACAAGTTTCAAGTACCAGGTTCTGGCACACTAAGGATTTAAGATGGTAATAATGTGGATCTTGAGCTGTGGATACTAATGCCTGATTAGGTGACCTGAGCTCTCTGAAATGACTGGGTTCTTTGCTTTTGGCAATATTAGCATACAGTGTTAATAAGAATACAGAGAGGCTTGAGTTTGAGTTCCTCCTATCCCACTTAGCTCTTGTGTGATCTTACTTAGCCTTGATTTAAGACTGCTGTAAGGATTAATTGGAGTAATATATGTAAGGCACAATACTAGGCGTATAGGAAGTGCTCAGTAAATATTTGTTCCAAAACTCACTGTATCAACTTACTTTGCTGATTAGAAACCCTGGAAGTCACTTCTATGTTTGTTGTTTTAAAAATGGTTACATGTATCAGAACTCAGTAAATGCTTGACTCTTTTTTGTTGGGGGTGCGGATAGGAGGGTGGATGGGTGTACACAACCTCTGAAAACACTGGATCCTTAGGAAAAAAGATGAAAGGGGTCTTTGGAGGTGAAAAGTCTGAGACTAACTGCAGGAAAGGAGGGGGAGTTGAGTTTGGCAGGTCCACCACCCCACAGGTCCAGAGTGGCGTAGCAGGGGGCATGAGTCAGGGAGAGGGCTCAAGGTGGGCTCCACTGTCTGCTGCCTTCCCCCTCCCCTGCAGCCTCTGGGGGCTGCTTCCAGGAGCTGGAGCCATTGTGCAAGGCTCAGCCCTGCCCCTGCCTTTTCATTTGTCCATTAACTGTAAGTTAGAATCTGGTCTGCTACTCAGGTATAATTCATTCATTTTTCAAGACTCATAACAAGATGTGCCTTGCAATTTCAGTGTTTTAATGTGTATTTAACCTCCTCAGTTCTTTTTATCTTCTCTAGTCCTTGAGGTAGGCACCCAAATCAATTCACATTTACATAGCGGGTCATTGTCTGTGAGCTAGGAGGAAGTACAGAAAAGAGGAGACTTAGAAACACCACCTTTTCTCTAGTTCACTCTTCTTTCCCTCCCTCCTTTCTTTCCTTTATCTCCTAAACTTAAATAACGTGGTTCTCATGATTCCAATCTTTTCTGCGTCACAAGCTTCCCTGAGAATCTGATGAAAGTTACGGACCTTCTCAAGAAAAATGTGTACTCACACATTAATCCTGAAGCCCATTCATGGGAACCCTAGAAATCTATGGATAAGAAATCCTCTCTGCCAGAAATAATGATGGTATCAGAGGAAATATAACAGCCAGCTGGTGAGGAATCTGCAACAAGCACAGACCGATGAGACTTGATATTCTATTCTTTTCATTTTTTATTATTTTAAACAAACTTTGTATATACTTGAAATTTATGGAACATTTCAAGCAGATAACAAAGTAGAAAGACTAGGGGCACCTGCATGGCTCAGTCGTTAAGCGTCTGCCTTCGGCTCAGGTCATGATCTCAGGGTCCTGGGATCGAGCCCCACATTGGGCTCCATGCTCAGCGGGAAGCCTGCTTCTCCCTCTCCCACTCCCTCTGCTTGTGTTCCTGCTCTCGCTAACTCTCTCTCTGTCAAATAAATAAATAAAATCTTAAAAAAAAAAAAAAGAACAAGGTAGAAAGACTTGTAAAAGTGACTCGTCATGTACCCATGACCTGGCTTCAACAATGAACACATATCTATTCTGCTTCATTATGTCCCCACCCATTCTCCAAATCCCAGACATCATATCATTTCATCAGTAAACACTTCAGTATGTATCACTAAAGATTAAGAAGTTTTTTAAATGACATAACTACCAAATCACAATATTACTATTTTTTAAAATTAACAATAACTCCTTAATAAATATCCATTTAGTTGTTTAAGTTGATGTGAGTGCCTTATAATTTTTTAAATAGTTGGTTTATTTGAACAGGGATCCACACGAGGTCCGCACATTCACATCCAAGCCTGACATTTCAAATGCTTTGGCTGATGGTGTTTGACAGTGGCTCTGTTTTCTTTGGCAAGACAAAGAAAGTGGATGAACAATTATTCAGTGAATTTAGGCTGTGGTTAACTAATCTAAATTAAGGAAACAGGTTGATTTTTCAACCTGAATATTTCAGATGTTTGACCTTGCTCTCCATGTTTTGTTTTCATGGTTCTTAGAATCATAAAATCAATTATCCCGCCATCTCCCCTGCCCCCTTCCTCCAGATTCCTGCTGTGTTCTGTGCTGTGCCAGGGATCTGTGGACAGTGCTAAACATTATAACTAATTGGTCCCTGTCCTTTGGATATTATAAACCTGTGGGGAAGCTGACATGAAAAATTATTCATATATATATGAAGTTTTATGGGAAAATATAATGATCATATGATAAAGAGTTCAGAACCCTAATAAATATTTATTCATCACAGTTTTTGGATACTTAGCACATACTGGACATTATACTAGCTGCTAGGTACATAGTGGTGAACATAGGCACAGCACCTCCCCTTCTGGGACTTACAAGAGTGCAAAGTACTTACAGTGGTAAGCTACTGTATTGGGCTCTACGAACATAAAGATGACAAATTGTGGCTGTTGCCATCCGGAAATCCATGATCGAAAAGATGAGCTAGATAAATGAATAACAAATCTAAAGTAAAAGCAAGTTTTTCTGCCTAAAAGTTAATCCTTTACTTTATATGAGTCTCTACATTGATGTTAAAGGTGTATTTGAAGATTTTGAATAATCTTAAATAATTATAAAATGTGAAAAAAGTAGTATTTCTAAGTTAATATATTATTTTCCAAATCTGTAATCTTTCAGTTTTATCTGTACATATTTCTGTGTGTATCACTAAAAGATAAGAATTCTTTTTTTAATTTAAAGTTTTATTTTATTTTAATTTCAGCATAGTTAACATACAGCGTTATATTAGTTTCAGGTGTGTAAGATAGTGATTCAACAATCCCATATAAAAAAGATAAGAATTCTTTAGAAAATGAGCATAGTATCACCTAAAGAAAAAAAATAGCAATTTCTTTAATACGATAAAAGATCTAGTCAAATATTCAAATTTCCAATTGTCTCAAGAAATTATTTTAAAAAATAACTAAAAATATTATTTTGGTTTGTTTGAATCAGGATTCAAATAAAGTCCACACATTGAGATTTGTTTGTCGTCTCTTTTAAACTACTGCTTTCACCTTCTTCTCTCCCTGTCTCTGTTTCTGTCTTTCTCTTCTTGCAATTATTTATTTTAAAAAAGGGGTAAGGGGAGGGAGAGGCTTTGTTCTGTAGTTTCCCACAGTCTGGATTTTGTTGATTGTATTCTCATGCTGGTGTTTTTCCATGGAATTGTGCTTCACTGTATTTCCAGTAGATTGGTATTTGGATTTAGAGGCTTGGTCAGATTCAGGGACAATTTATTTGTTAAGATTACCTAATGGGTGGTGATATGGCCTCCCATTAGGAGACATATAATGTCTGGTTTTCTCTCTTTGTGATGTTAGTGGCTGTTGAAAATCAATGTAATCCATAAGGGATTGCAAAATGGTGATATCCTAATTCTAACATTCCTTTTTCATTTATTCTTTTCTATAATAAGAAACTTCTTTCATGTCTTCTGTGATATCACTCTATGGTACAATTTATATAGGAAAGCCAAGATAAATTTTTAACAGTTTTCAAAATAATGAGTTGGTTTGTTAGCATTATCCTCCAATGGTGACCAATTAATTTTTTGAGTGACATTGTGAACTCATGGATTTTAACATATTTGATATAGTTAATCTGTTATAGTTATTACTCTTACTGATGCTCAAATTGTCCTAAAAAGCAAGGGATCTCTTTAAGTTGACTCCTGAGTCCTTTTGACACCATCCTAGTTGTCTGTGGGTAGCTTTTAGTAGAAAATGATACTTTAAGAGACCACAATCTAGGTGCTAAGGATACTCATTGCTTCTGGCTGTTCATTTTTTTCTAGGACTTTTGAGTGGACAGAGCTAGAAAATGTAAATTTATAAATTTAAAAACATTAAAAGATAAAAATATATGTTCTTGTTGATACATCCGATTCAAACTCAGGACTACATGGTTTTTACTTAACTTCTATCTTAAGACTGTATTTCCTCTTACCCCTGTTGAGAATGCCAGTTCTCAATGACATTGAGAATGACAGAACAAGTTTACAAAATCACTCATTTGTTTATCTCACAATGGACAACTGTCTCAGAGTGATAGCACCAACACTACCACCAATAGATAACTAAAAAGCAGTTTAAGATCTTCTTAAACTCTTTTTGTCTTTAGGGTATATGCCACTAAGGATGTTCAGTCAATTTATTATGTCTTAAAGTTACGTGGAATAATTTCTCTTGGAATAGTTATGCCATCAATTTGACCTTTGTTTTCATTTTGTTTTTCATTTCTGGGAATTGCTTTTAAAATTTTTAGTTTTGTTTTAAAATTATGTAAGGTATTTATAAAATCAGGTATATTCAAAGAATTCTGGTGTTCTGTCCTTGTCTCCTAACTCCTCTATAGGTAACTATTAAAAAAAAAATGTTCACAGTTTAGTCTTCCTTTGTCTGCTTTTAAGTATAAGCAGATGCTTATGTTCCAACACTTTTTCTTTTACATATATATGTACATATATATGGGATTCTGGGAACATGACCTGAGCTGAAGGCAGCTGCTTAACCGACTGAGCCACCCAGGTACCACAAAACCCTAGACTCTTAAATACAGAGAACAAATTGGTGGTTGCCAGGGGGATGGGTGAAAAAGATAAAGGGAATTAAGAATATACTTACCTTGATGAGCACTGAGTATGTATGGAAGTGTTGAATCATTATATTATACACTTGAAACTAATTTAACACATATGTTAATTATACTTGAGTAAAAAAAAGAAATAGCAGAAATATACTTGAATAGAAAAAAGAATAGCATAGATAGATAGATAGATAGATAGATAGATAGATAGACATTTGACTTTCATCTACTTCCCTAAAAATTGGTTTATTCAAGTTGTCCTCAAAAACTTTTCTGAGGGGTGCCTGGGTGGCTCAGTCGGTTGAGCGTCTGCCTTCAGCTCAGGTCATGATCCTGGGGTCCTGGGATAGAGCCCCATGACATTGGGGTCGTCGGGCTCCCTGCTCAGTGGGGAGCCTGCTTCTCCCTCTCCCTCTGCCTGCCGCTCCCCCTGTTTGTGCTCGCTCTCTTTCTTTTTCTCTCTCAAATAAATAAAATAAAATCTTTAAAAAAAATGTTCTTGAATCTTCTCATTAGGAAAATGCAGTTCAGGGTTACCTTATTTGGGGACATGGATGATAACTGGAAAGGAAAAGAGTAAAATTAGGACAGTAAGCTGGAAATTTGAGCAGGATCTAGAAGATAGTCTGGACTTGGCGGAGAGTTGGGGATGGGGCACATTAGACGACAGGACATGTGAGCAAAGGCATGAAAAGTGGGAACGTGCACAATGCCCATGGGATCAGTGAAGTTGGCTGGAGCTGCAGATTTGATAAGAGAAATAGATTGGCAGGAAAATCAGTTCAGATTTTTTTTGAAATAATTCAGGGTCTTGATAAGGTAGGTGCCATTATATTCATTATTTTACCAAAGAATTATTGAGTACCTACTATGTGAAAACTCTGTGTAGGATGCTGGGGAAACAGTGGTGAGGAAGACACACAGGGTCCCTCCCTTGAGCAGAGACATTTCATTAGGAAGGAGTGTGCTGTGAGGGCATATTAATGGGGGGACCTAGCTTAGTTCAGATGAGAGGTAGTCAGGGAAGCCTTTCAAGGAAGTGCATTGAGGCTGAGATCTGCGGGATGATGAATAAGTATTGGCTGTTGGTGGTGGAGGTGAGGATAGCAGGGAGAAACTTATAGTTCAGGGAGGGAGAAACACTCAAGGAAGAAAGTAAGTATGGTTCCAGAACTGAAAACATGTCCAGTATGACCTAAAGGGCTGGAGAGTGTGGCCTAGAGTAGATGAGACATGAGAGTGGATTCAAGAAAAATTGCAAAGGAGGACTTGATAAGAAAAGGGAGAAAACGATTTCCCTGAAGACATAAAATAGACACTCAGTATACATGGAATGGATAAGTCATTACATTTGAAATTTCAAATGTGGACTAAGAAACAATGGTGCCATGGGTGAGTGTAGGTAAATGAGCACAGGGTGCTAGTTTTGGAAAGATTAGTTTGGTTTTAGACCTGTGGATCTTGTGGTCAACATCCCAATGGTTTGTCAAATACTGAGTCAACAGTTTCAGGCTACTGTTGAGATTGTAAGACTCAAGGGAGGGAAACAAAAGGTAGAGTGCTCCTGCTTGGGAATTATGGTTAGAGGAAGAAGCTGAGCCTTAGGTTGAGAGGGAGGAGACTTGATCAGAGAAGCAGGATGGAGAATTTCAAGGACAAGAGACTCAAACACTGTAGAGAGGTCAAGGAGACCGATTTACAATAAATGAAATGATGTGGTTGACACCACTTACAAAATGCAGGGCTATTATCCACTTGTACAGGTGGAGTGGGGAGTTGGAAAAGGCATGAGATCTGTAGTCACAAGACCTGAGTTCAGTCCCACCTCTGCCTTTTACCACATTTGTGCCCTTGACCAATACTTACTTCATTTTCTCTGACTCTCAGGCTGCTCTTTTATAAAATGAGAAAGAGAATGGCTGTCACGTTTGTGTCTCAAAGTTATTGTGAGGTTCAAATGAAAAACATATGTAAACCATCGTGCTTTCTCCCCCAAGGGTTGCAAAAAGTGTCGGGCATATACGTGGGACTTAAATGAATGTTTGAATGAATGTATGCATATTACTATGGCTACTTCTTTTTGTTTCAACAGAGACCAGATGAAGAGGCTGTGGTGGATCAGGGTGGGACCAGTACAATTCTCAACATTCACTATGAGAAAGAGGAGTTGGAAGGTAAGAATTGTGGTTTTGTGTGTGTGTTGGGGGGCGGGGAGAATTAATGAGAGGCAGCCTGGTGTGGGAGGAGAGCTTTGCCATCAGGAGGCTTGGGTTTAAGTCCTCTAATTCTTTCTCACTAGCTGCAAGACCTAGTGGGGGTAAAATCACTTCATTTCCCTTAGGCTCTATGTCCTCATCTGTTAAATAAAAGTAGGGATATTAATACAGAGAACAAACTGGTGGTTGCCAGAGGGGAGAGAGGTGGGGGGGAAATGGGTGAAATGGATAAAGGGGATTAAGAGGTACAAACTTCCAGTTATAAAATAAATAAGTCATGGAGATGAAAAGTACAGCGTAGGGAATAGAGTCAATAATATCGTAATAATGTTGTTTGGTGACAGATGTGAGTACACTTACCATGATGAGCACTGAGTAATGCATAGAATTGTTAAATAATCATGTTGTACACCTGAACTGAACACAGCATTGATGTTAATTATAATTCAATTTAAAAACTAGGGATATTAATACCTTACTATTAGGATCCAGTAACATGTGAGACAGTGCTCTGAGCACTGTGAAGTCCAATATAAATATTAATAAATGATCTATTCCTTGAGAATGTAAAGTACTCAGATCAGTTTGTCAATTCTTGGCAACTGCCTACAAATATAAATGTAAATATATACACAATTTTAAAAGAAAATAAAATACAAATAGTTTTTAAAATTTAGTTTGGTTATATTATTCAGTTGTTTGGTTATATTATTCAGTTTGCCCCATCTCCAATATTTGCTCTTCCATTCTAATTATACCCATTTCTGCCTGGTGTTTTCATCTAAACAAGACAAGAGAAAACATACACCCCTGTAACATATTCTTTAAGAATTCATAGCACAGAGTTGTATTTAAAAAACACCCAGCTAGGGGCGCCTGGGTGGCTCAGTCGTTAAGCATCTGCCTTCGGCTCAGGTCATGATCCCAGGGTCCTGGGATCGAGCCCTGCATTGGGCTCCCGGCTCTGCGGGAAGCCTGCTTCTCCCTCTCCCACTCCCCCTGCTTCTGTTCCCTCTCTCGCTGTCTCTCTCTCTGACAAATAAATAAAATCTTCAAACAACAACAAAAAACCACCCCCCCCCCAAAAAAAAGCCACCCAGCTAAAGTGGAAGGGAGAGAAGAGTCATTTTTATTGATCTGCTTTGTCTAGGTTCCCTTAACTTTCTTTTTCCCCTGTCCCACCCCTGGGTCCCCACATGACCGTTGGTGGTGTCCTTCTGCTTTCCTTTCTTTGTAGGGTGGTTTCCTGACAAATGGTGATGCTCAGTTTTATGAGAGAAAGGCTCGTGTCCAGTATAGCTTTAATGAGAACCCACATTTGGCTCAGAAGCCTTTGTGAAATCTCTGCAACATCCCCTGCAATGTTGAAGGCTATGATACAGCAACTTTCTAATGACTGAGACAGCATGTAAAACATTCTCTCTGTACTACTTGTTCCCATGACGTTTTTTTCATCAAAGTTGTATAATCTTCAGAGAAAACTTGTCCTTTGGTTGGGGAGAGTGAAAGCTGTAGAGGTTGACTCAGCCTCTGGGTCTGTTACCATGAGAACTTATGTGGGTGGCTTCTGGAGGTCAGCAGAGTTTGGATATATCGAGGTCAAGTTTTCCAAGTTATTCTGACCAGATGCAAGAAGAGCCAGTGTGGGTTTTGGCAACTGGGAGAAAGTGGAGAAGGAAAGGGTGTGGAGGTGGGGAGGCTAACATTTGTTGACTGCCCTCTGTGCGTTAGGCATTGGATTAGGCATTTCGGACAAGTTGTCTTTTTTTTTTTTTTTTTTGTAATGGACAAGTTGTCTTTTTCATCTTCCCAGCAGCCTGGGCGGTAGGTATCATCCGTATTTTACATGTGGAGAAATAGGGTCATTTAGCCTAACAGCAGGTGAGACTGGGATGGAATTCTGCTCTTTCTATTCAACTACACTGCCTGCAAGGGAGGACAGTCCTCGGCATTAGCCACCCAACCTCAACTTCTGGCTCCATCACATAAACATTTGTATATGATATAAACATCATATGAATATCATGTTGCCCTACCCCTCCTTCTGCCCTGATAATCCTGTTGCCTCTCTATTCTCTCACTGCACCCTGAGGACACTGTTGCTCTCGGTTTAGTTGTCTGGGCCCACTAGACCTTTGCTCTCAGCAAGGAGGTAACCACCTATGAACACTCTTGTCTGCTTGGGAGTAGAATCATAAACATGGGTAAACTCGGATCCTGAGGACTGGGTTCCATTCACAGAGGTCAGCTGAGCACTTGGCAGTCGGAGCATCTTTTCAAGATGCCGCCATCTATTCTTCATGCCCTCACCATTTTGCTATAAAAGAAAGCTATACATGATGTCATCTGTAGGGGACAGTGTCTCGGGAAGTGGTCCTTTATACAGAGAGCTTTTTGAAAACCAGCATCTTATTTAGGTTAGCACTTTTTAAATAAAGCACATTTGGCACATGGAGGGCAAATGGTGCCCACTTCTCAGGCCTGATGTGGTTCTAGAGCAGCACTGGAGAAGAGAAGAGGGAGCTGGGATTTGCTTTGGCTTGGTCATGCTGGGGGCTCTACCCTGCCTCACTGTGAGGGAGCCCCTAGGACTCAGGCTGCACCTAGGGTGGTGTCCTTTCTGGAAGGCATGAAATAAAGTCAGTCCCACTTTGGTAGAAGACAGAAGTAAATTATATTCTGATTCAGAGTGTATGCCATGATACAGGGTTCTGTGGCTGTGGATAAATCTCTGGGTCTTCCTTCCCCTTTATTCCATACCCTCTGCTCCACATAACATAACCCATCCCCCCTTTCAGAACTACTTCAGAGATTTAGCCTCTGGACATTGTTACAGACTTTTGTAAACGTGGGTCTTTTTGCGTAAGTTAATTCCATCAGTAGGAGAAGGTGCATTAAACCATGACATTGCTTCTTTTTATGTAGGAGAGGAGTCCAAAGCAAGTATTAGAACAGATTTCCAAAGATAAACTCACAAAGAGCAATAGTTCGTGATGTGCTTCAGTGGACTCTCCCGCTCCCAGAAGGACATGGAACAGTTGCTTTAGTTACAGAACTGTTTTTTTCCATTTTTTTCTGGCAGATCATTATTCCTGATTAACTATTAGACTTAAAAATCCTGGACTAGGTTTAGTGCCTTCTAATAAGTTTTTAACAGAGGTAAGAGCCTTTTGATCCTATTTTTAAGTTATAAAAAAAAAGGCTTGCATCTGCTCCGCATGTTAGATTCCCCCCTCCAGTTATTGACTTTGAGTTGGACCTGTAGCCCAGGGGAGTGGAATAATTTTCAGTATGTGCTAATGAGTTCTGCGTGTGTACTGGGTAAACAGTGTTTATGACATGCACTCTATGTCGGTAGGCCCAGTCTCCGTCTGCAAGGTAGGTCACAGCTGTGATTTCTGTCCTGCTCCACAGGATTCAGCCCCAGTTCACTAATGGTTGCTCCCCGTATGTGTATACTTACTTATTTTTTTAAAAATATATACTAACGTTACATCTCTCCCATTAAGTTTTACTGAATGAATACTTGTATTTGCACACAGATAGCTCCCAAAGCATAGGTTTGACAATGACTGGAAAGAAAGAATGGGGAATTAGATGGGGAGAAGGCGGAGTCCGGCTGAGTTGGTAAGTAGATGAGGGGGAGGAAGACGCCGGGTGGGAGAGCAGCTAAGTGACCACAGGATGAGTTTAGTGAAGTCACAGACTGCCACAATCCAGTTAAATGGACTAGATTTTATTGATGCCATATTCATTTTCTGGTGTCCATTTGTTTGTCATCTTTTCTGCTGATTTCACTCAGAAAATCCAAGTCCCTGCTTCAGAGTCCTCAGCTTAGAAACTGAGGTCTAATTTTCTGATAGCCACTTTGATCCTTCTTAGCTCTGACCCCTGCTGGGGCTTGTTTTGATTTCTGCCTGTCTTCAACATTTTCAAAAGGCAGGCACTGTGGTTGGTTAGTGTTTGGGAGAACTGATTGGACCAAAAAAATTCTTAAAGTAAAAGAGTCTTCCTTCCCTAAAATTTAAGCTTTACCTTACTTCCTACAGAGGCTCCTGAAGGGTGTCTTCCCCATTATCCTCAAACTTGCCTAGTGGGAATTTTAGATATCAGGCAAAATCATACATCATTTGCTCAACAAATATTTATTGAGCCCCTGCTATAGTCCCTTTTTGCAGCAATAAGTAAGAATAGTGGGAACAATCCAACCGTCTTGTCTTCTCCAAAGAATGACCTTTCCTGAGCCTTTCCTAAGTTTGTACATAGAACCTGGACTAGATGTGAGAAGTCATTTGGTTCAAACTCCTTGTTTTACTTTAATAGTGACAGCGAGCAAATTAAGAAAATGAGATCTAACAACACAGGTTCTAATACTTAATCACTACCCCTCAATTTCTATTTAGGATATACTTAAAATTACATAATATTAGCAATATACCAACAAAAGCCCAGTGGAAGTATTTGAAATGTACTTAAGAAGAAGTAGAGGTCCTAGCCTGGCCAATAACCCTCTGGAGGATTTGTTGGGAAGAGGAAGCTCATGGCTCTATTGAAGGACGGAAAGTCACCCCTCGGTGAGGCTTTTCTTCACCTAAGTCTAAGCTCTACCTAGAACCACCGATTTTATAACACCTAGGTCTCTATTTTAGGGGCTGGTTGAAGTGGTTCTGTGGGATCTAATTATGCTTTTCACTGTCCATGGGTTCTTCGTGATCTGCCCCTGCCTGTCTTTTTGACCTTTCCCCCCTCCTCTTCTTTCCTCTTTTACTTTGCTCTGGCCCCACTGGCCGCCCTTTTGCTTTGGAACACGCACATTCCCACTGTAAAGCCTATGCATTGATCTTGCCTTGTCCTGGAATGCTCTTCTCATGGTCTCTTCTCATCACTCAGATGTTGCCTCTAATCATTTTAGCTACAGTTTCCCTTAGGTCAGATTGTAGACTCCTGAGGAGGTTCGAAGGGGTTATGTTCCTGAAGGAGGCTCTTAGGGGATGTTCCATTTTCTGAACATTTGTGGAACAACGACTATATGTAAAACACTGCTTTGTTATGTGAGGGATTCCAAGAGAAATGGCCTGGGACCTTGAGAAGCTTGCAGATGAATAGTGGGAGGTATTAATTCTAGTGCAAGGCATAAAATAAGTACGTAAGAGAAAGCTAGCCAAGGGCTCTGAGGATTTAGAGTAGGAAGGCAGCACATTTGATTGGGGAGATCAGAGATCATACCAAGAAGGAATGTGCATTGCCATGAATCTTGTGGGAGTTAGCCAAGTCCATGTCTGGAAGGCACTGGCACTTTGTGGAATGGCGGGTTGGTTCATGTAGAGGCAAGAACGTGAGATGACGGTGGGTGCAGCAGCTGAGGCTGTGGGGAGGAGACAGAGTTGCTGGGGTGGACGCAGAAGGTGTACATCTCCAGATTTCCCTCTGCCCCCGGAATGTTTAATTGGTGTGAGCACGTGTGAGATTTCCACTTCAGTCTTGCTCGAGCTGAGTGCTCAGTCCTTTTAGAGGCCCTCCCCTTAATTTTCCTATTGAATGTGCAATTTGTCCTAGCAAAGAAAAGACTAGAAAGGAGGCTGAGGCCTGAGCATGCTGGAGCATGAAGGGTCCTGACTGCACAGACTTGAGCTGTGAGCAGAGCAGTGTTTCAGGAGGATTCGTTTGTAGGACTGAGCTGGTGTGGGAGGCAGGAAAGAAGCTCCTGCTATTGTCAAAGTGAGGGGAGAGAAATCCTTGACATCCCTAATCTGTAGGATGTAGCACTGAGGGGCATTGGGAGAGGTGGAAATCTAAGGTAACTCTGAGTTTTCAGGCCTGGAAAGTTGAGAGAATGGTGATGCCATGAACAGAAACATGGAAGAAATGGGTATGAACTGGATCTGAGATGGAGGATGATGACTTTGCTTTGGGAGATGTTGAATCACTGTAGATAAAGATTTGGGGGTCATTTGTAGAAGTAAACTTTCAAATCATGAGAGTAGATACCAATAAAAAAAGAGAAGGGCCCAGGACCAAAACCCTGGGAGCTTTCCTTTGGTGGATTGTGCAAGGGATGGAGAAGCCAAGTCAGAGGAGTGTAGATGACCAAGGGAGGGCAGGGGTATAGGAGCTAAGGGACCCTGGACCACCAATGGGAGGAAGTAGTTCAGGGATTTGGACACTGCCTGGCACTTGGTGGGCTCTCAGGAAAGGCTTTGGAGTTGAACCGAGAGACATAAGATGATAGAGATTTGGTGACTAAGTGGTTCCTAATGAGGACACTTTCAGTGGGAAGTAGCCACATGCAGAGGCTATGGAACAAGGAGATGGTGAGGAACAGAAGCTAGGTGGGTAGATTGTTCTTGAAAGTGGTTTGATGGAGAAGGAGAACGGACAGGTAGAAGCTTAGAGCACTATATTGGAAAGTTTCTTTTTAAGAGAGATGTGGGGCACCTGGCTGGCTCAGTTGGTAGAGCATGTGAATCTTTGATCTCAGGGTCATGAGTTTGAGCCCCATGTTGGGCCTAGAGCTTACTTAAAAAAAAAAAAGGTAAGAGAGATTTGTAATCAGGAGAAAGCGTGGAAGGGATGGATGGAAAAGAGACTGAGGCTAGCTGATGGAAGAGGACTCCAGAGGCGTGGGAAGCCATACTCATTAGCCTGGCAAAGAGGGGCAGCTGGGGGAGGAAAGCAAGCCAGGCTGAGATGCAGGGAGGCCACATGAGACTGCCTAAGTCTTCTTAGTAAAATATAAAGTGAGGTCACCTCTCAGAGGGAGGAAGTGTGGCTCAGGTTGTGGATTTGAGGACAGTGACCGAAGACTGGAACACATCTATAGTGGAAGAAGTGGGGAGTCAGCCTGAGACCTAGAGCGCTAGCAGCAGGAACTGGGCAGCAGTGGGAGAAGACTAAGGCTCTGTGCATCAGGGTGGTAGCAGCCCCGAAGGTACTGATTCTGGGCTTCAGGCTGGCAGCAAGGCAAGGGAAGCCAGGTGGAGGTGAGAGAGAAGCCTGGCAGTCATGCGCAGCACGAAATAAGGCTTCTAGAAGGAACAAATGAGTAGAAAAAGCAGAATTGGACAGAACACTCTTGGATCACTTATTTTCCCACATTCTTCCTCTTTTTGTACATTTACTATCTCTCCCTGTAACCCCAGACTCATGTTTCTTATGATTTGTAACTAGTCTCTCACTACTATTCTAGATTGCATATTCTACAGTGCAGAAGGAAAAGTAGCGGAAACTGGTCCTAGAATGCAGTGGCTGCTAAAAGTTATTCCGGGCATTGTGTTAAGGATTTTACATACATTACCTTATGTACTGCTCATGAAAACCCTCTGAGTTTAAATAATAAGCTTTTGGTATTATGTTTTAAAGACAGAGAGAGATTAGCTAACTTGTTCAAGGTCACATGGTTAGTGAATGATGAGGTCAAGTTTCGGACCGGGACAGGTTGACCTGAGCATTTAGCCACTTTTCTAAACTGCCTCCCTGCCAGGACTTGTTACAGTTGACACAGTGACCATATTGCTTTTTTTCAATTGCTCAAATTGTCGCAATAACAACTAGAATCCTTGTTGGTCTTCATGGTTTGCAAATCAAGTTCACGCACATTATTTCTTTTGATCTTAACACTCCTGTGAAGTTTGCAGCCACGTACAGGGGGAGGGAGTGCGTCAGCTCCAAGATCTCTACGTCTTTAGTCTTTGAAGTTTTGCCATTACAGAGTTGTGACCCGGCCAGAGAGCTATGATTTTTTTCTCTCTTAAATATGCTCGATTCCTTTTATTAAAGGCATTCTCTGGGGTACCTGGCTGGCTCAGTCGGAAGAGTATGACATGAGACTCTTGATCTCGGGATCCTGAGTTTGAGCCCCAAATTGAATGTAGAGATTACTAAAAATCAATAAAAACTTTTAAAATAAAATAAAATAAAATGAGAAATAAAGGCATTCTCTGCACAGACCTTCTGCTTCGTTCTAGGTCATAGAACTCTGTATGTGGGGGTTCGGATGCCCCTGGGCCGGCAGAGCCACCGCCATCACCGAACGCATGGCCAGAAGCACCGCAGGCGAGGGCGGGGCAAAGGAGCCAGCCAGGGGGATGAAGGCCCAGAGGCCCTGGCCCACGGTAACATTCTTGGGAGGCAGGGCGGAGATCCATGGCTGGGACCTTGGTGAGGCTGAGGGAATGTGTGTGATGGACATCAAGTAGGTGGTCTTGATTCTCTAGCCCTTTTGTAGAGTTCTCAGGGCTTGCTTCCAAGAAGAAGAAATGCCTCTAAGAATCAAAAGTATCTTTCTGGAAAAACTCATAGTTCGGGCTTCCCAAATCAATTACCATGTAGGCTGAAATCATTTGCCAGAAAATTAACCATTCTTTTTGATCAGATTAATCTGATTTCCAGTTTGTTGTGGGCTTTCTTCAAGTGGTCTTAGTTCATAATTTTTTCCTCCCACTAATTGCTTCCATAGAAGAGGAATTTTTTTTGGGGGGGGGAGGAAAATAAATCTTTTTGCTCGACATTCAGGATGGTTTTCTCTATGTTCCTAAAGTTATAAGGCCCCCAGATGTGCTAAGTATAGCAGAATGCTATTTCTGTTCTAAGTTGAGGCTGGGAGCAGACCTTTCTCTGTGGTTGATTTTCTAGACACACCATCTCAGCGTGTTCAGTTCATTCTTGGCACTGAGGAAGATGAAGAGCATGTGCCTCATGAGCTGTTCACAGAGCTGGATGAGATCTGTATGAAAGAGGGAGAAGATGCTGAGTGGAAGGAGACAGCTAGGTAAGGCCCTAAAATATCCTGGGTCACGATTTGCTTGGGTAGGCAAATGTGTTCCTTTCGGCAAGTGACAGGTCTGCTTGCCTTTTATTTCTTCATGGGAGAAGTGATGACTGACATGGGGACTGATGTTCCAGAGTCTTCTATGGGAAGTGTTGATTTCGGCCTCTTTGTGATGTCTCTGGTGACACCTATACCAATTGACCTTGATCCTGGGATTGGTGACAGAAACACAGAACATTTAGGGAGTCCTCTCATTTATTTAGGGCCCAGAGTTGCTCATGGGCTATCTTGATATTATAGGTCTGGCTTAGAAGGTGCCTGATGGGGCCACCTTCGTTTGGACCCAAGCAACCAAGCGTAGGTGAACACAGGATAGGGGAAGACTTTTCTGAAGGTGAACTATAGTGTCTTAATTCATTTGGGTTTTGATTCGCTAGATGTTTCATAATTTTTGAGATGTCCTATGGGACAGCCCAACCTCATGGAGACCAGTGGGATTATAGCTAGCCTGATGGTAGGCTTCCTGAGGGTAGCTGTAGAGTGACAGTGCTTGCCTGAGGCTCAAACGCCAGAAGAGCCCTCAGATTAACCAAAACCACGTCTGGGCTCCTCTAGTAATTGACCAGTGAGCCTTATGGGTGATAGAAAGCCAGCATGCCTGAGCTTCAGGGAAGAAGGCAAGGTGGGTAACCAGCAAAGTGTGACTCTAGCTTTCACTGGAATAGCTCTTCCTGGATCCTTGCCATATCCTTGAATATTTGCCATGGGTGGAGAGGATTAGGCAAGCCAATCACCCTGATACCAAGTGAAAAGGCAATTAGTCTTTGCCAACTTGTAAATGTCACATAGAGACTTTTTAAAAAAGAAAAATATTACCATTTTGTTAATCTATCCAAATGATATCGATTAGATCTATCTTTTTAATTGTACAAGTAATATGTGCTCCTTATATGAAATCAGAAAAGAAAGATAAGCAAAAAGGAGATGAAAATTATGTATAAATCTACTACCTCAAGGATAATGAGGAAGACACCATTTGGTGTCTTATACATGTGTGTTTGCAGTTTTAAAATTTTCTTTAAATAGAAACGGGATCAAACTGTACTCAACTTTGTGCTGTTTTATAACCTGCTTTTTTCACTTATCAGTGTACCCTGAAAGTATAGATGAAATTATAATGTTCAATATGATTATTCAGGTATCTTTCATTGTGGCTTACATTAAAGACTCTCTCATGAAAATTCCTCATTTTCTACCTTTGGCATCCAGTTGTTTGTAATGCTTTCAGGTGGCTGAAGTTTGAAGAGGATGTTGAGGATGGGGGTGAACGCTGGAGCAAGCCTTATGTGGCAACCCTTTCACTGCACAGTCTCTTTGAGCTAAGGAGCTGCCTTATTAATGGAACAGTCCTTCTGGATATGCGTGCAAATAGCATAGAAGAAATTTCGGGTAAGTTTAGGTGCGGGAAAACAGAGGAATGTTTGTGTAAGTTAAGAAGTGTGGTGTGGAGGAAAGAATAAAGTAGCTGTGTGTCCTCAGGTCAGTCATTGAACCTTCCCAACCTCAATGTCTTCATCTGGGGGGGATGGGTTTTAAACTAAGAAACTACCTATTTCACAGCCTTCTTATAGGATTCAAACAATAGGGTATTCAGTCTTCCATTTGCCTGTTCATTTAGCACACATTTATTTTGTATCTATTTATGCTTGATAATGTGCTAAACACAGGGGAATAAAGATAAGATACAATTCCTACCCTCAAGAAACTCACCTTCAAGTTGGGGAAATAGCCATGGGACAATTCGAATAAGTGCAACCACAGAGATATGTCTTGGTAATAATCAGAGAAAGGGGCAACTGGGAATTGTGAAGAGAAAAAGGTGTGAAGAAAGATTTTTAAACATGGCTGCTAGGGAAGACATGTAAGAAATTGAGCCAAAGTCCCCCCATGGCTTCAGCAGGGTGTGAAGGGCGATGTCTGATGGGATTTCCTGACGCGGTTGAGTGTTGCTACATGTTTTGGGAACGGCGTTTGAGAAACACCTGGGTGCATGTGAGGGTTATTCCCTCACCTTGGGTCCATTTGGCTGGTTAAATAGAGATTTCTTCAAACTTTTCTTCAAGTATCCAAGTTATTCTGCCTTTCTGGGATCACTTGGGGAAGCAGGGGAGGGGTCAGCTCTGATGAGATCCTGTGTCCCCTCTGAAGGCTCTAGGGGAGAGCTATTCCCTGTTTCTTCAGCTTCTAGTGGCTCTGGGTGTTCCTTCTCATGAATGCCTAACTCCAATCTGCCTCTGTCTTCATGCGGACCTCTCATTTGTGTACTACTCTTGTAAGAATATTTGTCAGTATCATCCAAGATGATTTTATCTTGAGATCCTTAGCTTACTTACATATGCAAAGACACCTTTTACAAATAAGATCACAGTCACAAGTTCTGGGGGATTAGTACATAGATGTATCTTTTAGGGGGGTACCATTCAACCCATTATTACAAAAGCTAAGAGGAGAGAGAGTTTCAACTCATCAGTGTTAAATGCTGCAGAGAGGTAAGGTAAACATCCATCAGATTTAGCAACTAGGAAGTTATTGATGATTTTATCAAAAGCAATTTCATTGAGGTAGCCAAACTGCAGGGGACTGAGAAATTTTTCTTTGAGAACTTTAAATGATAGGAGTGAGAGAGAGAGGTTTATAAATAAAGAGGGACCTGGGGTGAACATTCTTTTTCTTACTTTAAATTTCTTTTCAAGATGTAGGGTCTTGAAGCATGTTTACAATATGGGGGCAACGAACCAATCAATATAAAGGTTAAAGATAGAGAAACCATGGATCTTCAGCTTGAATATTCAAAATGGATTTTCTTTATTTATTGCTTCTAGTACTTTGATAGTCATGGATGGAGTTGGGGTTGAGAATAAGTTGAAGTTTTGGGTAGGCTTGGGGATAGGTATGTAGGATTGAAGTATAACTGTTATAGTTCTTTACGTTAGGTACCTGATGTATTCGTGTTAGTGATAAGGTTAGGTAAACTGGATCGAGTATCACCTGTGAATCAGCACTTTGTATTTATTATCTCATTAATTTTCCTTAACCAGCTTTGAGGATGGTTGATGATATTAGCTCCATATTACAGATGAGGAAACTGAGGTATGGAAAGGTTATGTAACTTGCCCAAGATCACACAGAAAGTGGTAGAAGTGGGAAAGAATGTGGGCCTTTAGCTCTAGAACTCATACTCAATAGCCGGTATTGGAATTCTTTCCCCCCTCAACTGTGCTGGGCTTGGCAGGTTAAAGGTTGATGCTTGGTGGCAATTGTCTGGGGTGCTTAGTTAGCTTAATCATACATGTAGGTCCCTCCTTCAAATTGTCATTTGGAGTGTTCTACAGTTATAGTTCGTCTTGACAATCATAGCGATGTTGAAATCTTGGAGGAAGGGAATATAGAGGAATTTTGGCAGATGACAGAACAAAGTGGGTATTAATGTGGGCTTTGGAGTCAGACGGTGTTGGGTTTGAATCCCATCCCTGCAACTTACTAGATGTGAGATCTTGGGGAATTTTGTAATGTTTGGGCCTCAGTTTCCTGATCTGTACAGATTGCTACAGTGCCACCTACTTCTCAGAATTTTTATTGGGATTCAATTGGATAATCTATGTAAACTTCTCAGTACAGTTCTGGCACGTATTAAGTGCTCGATAGTTTCTAATAATGGTTTGTCACACGAATCAAGTGTAACTTGCCACAGTTGCTATCATCAGATAACTCTTTTGGGCACGGAAGCATAAGTTGTACCTGATGGAACTGCTTACCCCTACTCCGTGCCCCTCACCCCTCACCCCACCTGACGCTGCCCTCTTTGAGTTCATTGACTGTCAGTTGGAGTATTCATGTTAGCGCCTGCTTTCCAGACCTGATCCTGGACCAGCAAGAACTGTTCAGTGACCTGAATGACAGCATGAGGGTTAAAGTACGAGAAGCCCTGCTCAAAAAGCATCACCATCAGAATGAAAAAAAGAGAAATAACCTCATTCCCATTGTTCGCTCTTTTGCTGAGGTTGGCAAGAAGCAGTCTGATCCACATTCGATGGATAAAAATGGTAAGATTATTAGGAGTGACTGTTTTCTCTTCTTATTAATTAGACATTTAGGAACTAGTTGGAGATGCTAAGTTACTAGAGGGTACAGGTTGTATTTGTCTAATATGCTTTGCGCTCACTTACACACAGTACTCTGGTCACAGGCAAGATGGGGGGACTGGGACTGATGACCATCCATCTCTTGTGGTGCTAGGGATGCATGCCTCAGATAGATCTCGGATAGATCTTAGATTAAGGAGGCAAAATAGAGTAGTGTAGGTTCTTGAGTCAGACTTCAAGGTTTGAGATTCAGGCTTCACTCCTTGCAAAGTGTGTGACCTTGGGCAACCTCCTAAATCTCTTGAAGTCTCACTTTCCCCCTCTGTGAAATAAGGGTAATGATAGCATCTACCCCATAAATTTATTGTGAGACTTCAATATGGTAATCCATGTAAATCCCTTAACCAGGTGCATGATGGGTTATAAATACTCAATGAATTTCAGCTGCTGTTTGGTATCCTTTTCTGTGGCCAGGCAGGGCCTAATCTATATGTCTCCCTGTCCCCACATTCACTGAATCACAATGTGCAGGGGATGTGCCTGGGAATCTACATATTTGAAAAGTTTTCCAAAGGAGTCTCTGATGTGCACTCCTGGTTAAGAATTACTACCTTAATCGAGGAAGAAAAGAGGATCACAAATATGTTCAGGAAGAAGGTGCAGAAGTAGTAAGACTTCTGTCCTCCCTTTACCACTAACTAGTGGGTAAGGAGATATGTATGTGTGGGTCTTAGCTTCATGTCATCTGAACCTCTTCTCTATATGAGCTTTGCAGGAGACATGGCCATAGCCAACCAATGATGGATAGGGTGTGTCGAAAGGGGGTTAGGGCAGAGACTCAGGGAATTGTTTTCTCTGAATAGGTCAAACTGTGTCTCCTCAGTCTGTTCCCACTACAAGTCTTGAAGTAAAAAATGGAGTGAATTGTGAACACAGTCCCGTGGATTTAAGCAAGGTGAGCACAGACATGGGAACTTGGCTTAGAGGCCTAAGCGCATCCCTAGTGGAACCGAGAGTCCAGTTGCTGGAAGCTGGGTAAGCTTTGGTATTTCTGCAGCCTTTGTCTAAGACCAGAACCCCCTCTGCAGGAAAGGAGGCCCCTCTGCTCAGGTCTTCTCCCTTCCACTACAGCCTAGATGGGGCCCACCAGGTTCAACGTGCTAGAACTGAGAGTAGCCCCTGCTAATCCTCACTGACACAGACCTCCTGATTTTTCCACCATTTTTTTTTTTTTTTTTTTTTTTGGCCCTTGCTCTTCAGCCTCTCCTTCTTACCTCCAAGGATTTTGCTGAAACAATATTTTTGCTCCTGTCTGCTAAAACTACATGGCGGTTGAGACTCTTCTTTGGGACTGTGACTTGGGTGTCAGAGGCCTGCTGCAGCAACAGTGCTTCCCTGCAGCTGCTGGCGTAAGCCTCGATCTCCCCGCCTCCAGCCTCTGGCTGCCCTGGTCTATCCTTGACTCTAGCTAGAACACACACATGGTGTCATGGCACTTCTCTGCCTGGAAGGCTCCCTGTTCTATTTAGAAAAGCTGAAACCTCTGACAAAGCATTCAGGTATTTTAAAATGGAAAAACTGTGACCTAGAGCTTCAAAAACAGTCTCTGAGAAAGGGTGGTGTAATGGAATTCAAATCAGAACACCGGGATTTAAATTCTCTCTCTTCAAAGCTCCATTGAGCAAGTCAACTTCACCTCCCTGGGTCTCAGCTGCTTCATTTTTTAAAATAAAAAAGTGGGGCTGATGAGATCTGTTTTATCCACTTCACAGAGCTATTGTAAGGATTACATGAAATAGTGCGAGAAAACATTTGTTAAATCATAAAATGACAGACGAATGCAAGGTACGAGAGGGTGATTGATGTTTGAGGTGATGCTCCTAGGTTGTCAGAGGATTCTTTTGGACTTTCAGGTGGATCTTCATTTCATGAAAAAAATTCCCACTGGGGCAGAGGCCTCAAATGTCCTGGTTGGAGAGGTGGATACTCTGGACCGCCCCATTGTTGCCTTTGTGAGGCTGTCTCCAGCTGTTCTTCTCTCGGGCCTGACCGAAGTGCCCATCCCAACCAGGTAAATACAAGGACCGCAAAACTCAGTGCATTCTGTCTCAAGTACAGATTTGTGTGAGCTCTGGTGGAAGAAACCAGCTAATGCCAAAATTTAGGATTAATTGGAGAATGCTATTTAAAATTCAGCCGTACTCTCACTGGGGTTATATTTGATTAACCTCCATGCAGAAGGATTCTAAGACTTGCAAGGCTATGACTATACCGTACCGACAGGCTTGGGAATGGAGAATTGCAGAGCATCCAAAGAGCATATCACGGGCTAATCACTTGTTAGGATGGGAAGCCTGAATCTTAGTCTCCCAGTTTTACAGAGCTGTGTCCCAGGGAAATGTCTCTGAGCAAAGGTATTGATGTCTTTTTCCACGGTTCTGGCAGGATTTGTATGGTTTGCAAATATGTCCACATTTGTTCAAAAGGCTATTCATGCACTCTGAAGATGGTGACTCAGGTGATTCAGAGCCCCATTAATTACAGAGTATTCAGATGTCCAGAACACAATTTAAACTCCTCTACTGGGCTTGATCATTTCAACTTTCTTATCCCTCGCCTTTTCCCATCATTTTCTTATTAGAGCAATGAATGAGATTCAGAAAACCTTGAATTTGCACTACAATGGCATGTTTTGAAAAAAGCATTTTTTCTACAGCAAGGAATTGTGTCTTTGGAAACCCTAAGAATGATAACCACGTTATTGAATGGAGTCCTACAAATAGCTTCCAATGCATAGTGGAGCTCTTAGGTCAAGGCAACTTCTACTGCTCCATCATTAGCCTGTCTCCTTTTATTGAAGTTACAACAGTGATTTCTGTTTAATAGGAAAGAGAAATGTTTTATTGTTTGGAGAGGAATAAGGTGCCACTTCTTTATGTTTACTGACATAATTTATAATTTCTTCCTCTGTATGTGTTGCCAGATTTTTGTTTATCCTATTGGGTCCAGTAGGGAAAGGTCAGCAGTACCATGAGATTGGCAGATCCATGGCTACCATCATGACTGATGAGGTATGCATCACTTCTGCTTTCCATTCATGCTACAGATATTTGTTGAGTATTTACTCTGTGCCAGGTCCTGTGCTATTTGTTGGAGATAAAGTAATTACCATTCTGGGTAATTTATCTTTTGGGAAGCAGTTCAGGTCACTTCTCTGAATGCCTTTTGTGGGAGGACCAAACCTTCTGGGGATATTTCTTCCTATGTCATCTCTCCCTTTTTGAGTAAACAAGGGTGTAGAGAAATCCTTTTCTGGGAAAATTATTATTGCCAATTAGGATACCTAGAGAGAAAGATACTAAGGCTGACAACTTTCTAGAGAGAATGGTTAATTACCTGCATAAAAGCTATTTACATAAAGAAACCTCACTCTTATTCCATGTAAACGAGACCAGTTTGCGTAAGGGTCAGGGGTATGAGCTTAGGCACTGTAATGTGAATGTCCCAAGGCAACCGGATATTTTGGCCGCCATGGTGCTGAATCCTCACCACATACCTTAGCGAGGCGTGCACTGCTCATGTAAGCTGCAATGTAAGGTTTTTAAGGCATGTGTCATACCAGGTAGAGGCAGATGGGGGTTGTGTTTTATCATTTCTCTTTGATTGGGAAACTTATTTCATGGAGGGACCTTCATTAGTAGTAATTCCACCCAGTTTTTCCGACTATTATGATCTGGAAATTTTCCCATGCATTTTGCCTTTTGTTCCATTCTTGGGAGCGATGGCCATGATACAGTGTTAGAGTCTTATCTTTTCTTGTACTAACACACATATAGCTAGTTCTTTTTGACCCATCTCATCTTCAGGTTTATGTTTTTTATCCTTTTATCTTTGCATTTTTTTAAATGCTAAAGTTTTCCACATTTCAGATCCACATGACAGAGATAAAAATCATGAGGCTATATCTGTCCTTCACCATATTCATTGGTGATTGTTTTAAGTAAAGTTATTTTCAACTTTCCTGAGGACTTTTCTCCCTTGTAGATTTTTCATGATGTGGCATATAAGGCGAAAGAGCGAGATGATCTCCTGGCGGGGATTGATGAGTTCCTGGATCAGGTCACGGTTTTGCCTCCAGGGGAGTGGGACCCCACCATTAGAATTGAACCACCCAAAAACGTCCCTTCCCAGGTAATGTATGCACATTAGCCAATGGTGGCTTAGTGCCACTTACTGAGTACCCACCATGGACAAAGCAAAGACTATGTGGATATATACTAAATAAATCAAGACATGGCCCTTTTTGGGACACGTAGAATGAACAGAAGAGTTATAAAAAATAAGTATACAGTAACATAGGTTGGCTCAGGTGATGTGATCAGTCAGGATTACTCTAGAGAAATTTCAAGTGGCTTTTGATGGTTTGATGTGGAATGGCAGAGAGTGGAGGGAAGGACATTTCTTGGGAGTAGATTGTGGATGAAGCCATGCAATGAAAAGAGCAAGTTGCAGAGAGAGAGCAAGTAGAGTCGCCCATGCTTCGGCCAGGTTAAAGGTGGGAAAGGAGCTCTTGTACACCAGCCAACAAGCCTGGCTCAGCCTTGCCAGCAACATCCCCAAGTAGGTATTTTTATCCTTAATTTTTTAAATAAATAAAACTATCTTCAAAGTTTTAAGGGAAAGTAAGATTACACAGAGGGAGATTTGAAACTGGAACTTAGGTCATAGCTGATGCCAAAGCCTCCATATTTTTGTTTCTGGACAAGGCAGAGTTAGGAGTCAGGTACTAGTAGAGAGGGGGAGAAATTATAGGGTGGTGTTGTTTTTCAGGAAAATCAGTAAACTGCCCCAAATCAGTAAATGCATTTGAAAACTACAGACACTTGGTTATTTGAGGGCTGCTTTTGGATTATCTCATTACCACTCCCCCCTGTTAGCAGGAAGGACAGAATAGATGGCTGACTTTACTAATTTTGGGGTCCTTTGCTAAAAGGAGAAAAGGAAAATGCCCGGAGTTCCAAATGGAAATGTTTGCCACATAGAACCAGAACCACATGGGGGCCACAGCGGGCCAGAACTTCAGCGCACCGGGCGGTAAGTTCGGGGATGCTTCACAGCTCATACTGCTTACTGGGCTGAAGGTGTGTAAAGGAATGAGTCATACTCTTTGCTTTCAGCCTTCTTCTCTGTAGTATATTGGCTGGGAATGACTTTCCAAATGGAACCACTGACTATAATAAGTATTGCAAATATATCAGATATCGTATTCATTCATTCAAGTTCCTCAAACCACCTACCAGAGTCTGTCTCCCCTCCAGTCCTTTCCACACATTGTTCCCTGATTTGAACACTTGTCCCCTTCCTTATCTCCTGGCTAACTGCCACTTATCCTTTGTCTCAGCTTAGGTGTCACTTCCTTTGGAAAGCCTTCTAAGACTCTATAGATGAGGTTAGGTATTCCTGCTATTTGGTGTCACAGCTTTGAGCTCTGTCCTCACAAGTCTGCCACCCTCCTCCTACCCCCCAGGTTATAGCCCTTCTCATACTTTATTATTATTGCTTGATTTGTTGTCTTCCTGCTAGAAAGTTTGCTCCATAAGGGTGCGGTGCCCATTATATTCCTAGCACCTATCACCATGCCCTGCACAGAGTAGGCACTCAATATCTGATGAACTTATGAATGAATACTTTTAGAATGATCCCTGTTCTGTAGCGTGAGTGGAGTAAATATAGATAAATATCGAGTGATTATTTAAAGT
Source organism: Phoca vitulina (assembly GCF_004348235.1). NCBI lineage: Eukaryota > Metazoa > Chordata > Mammalia > Carnivora > Phocidae > Phoca > Phoca vitulina. The sequence goes on along the minus strand of NW_022589726.1, from coordinate 19,546,188 downwards.
CAAGAAACACCCTTAGGGTAGGCATATAAGTAGTATTTTAGGTGTGTGTATCTCAGGATAGTCAATCTACTCTTCTGGGCCAAGATTCTATGGACAGATGCCCAAGGAGAAGGTTCTCTATGGAAGGTTAGGGAAGCAGGTCTCTAGACTCAATTTTATTTGCCAGGTAGGAAGGTGGTAAAAGAGGATGATATTTTGGGTTGGAGTGACATCTAGGGTTTCCCCCAGATTGTGGGAGAAGGTTGGGACCATAGTTCTGGCTCTGTAAATTGTGCTTGTGTCGAAGAAGAGTGGAGATTCTCAGGACAGGGCACTGATCATGGAGAGAAGCTCTGTTACATCTTCTACTTCCTTGCTTTCACCTTATTTTTTTCCTCTTTGCTTGAAGTTGCTTTCCTTTTCTATCCTCAGTACTCTACGCAGTGGAAACTCAGGGTTTTTTTTAGAATTTTAGACAGTCATCTATTTTTCTACTCTTGAAAATTCAGGGAGGAGCCAGGAAAGGAGACTGAGAAGCAGGAGAAAAGGCACTTAACTAGCAGAGTCCAGAGGGGGGAATGTGTTTCCTGGCTGGAGGAAGGTATTTGAGGGTGGGGAAAGATAATTGGGTTCTGGGGAGCGATCATGGAGGAAAGGAACAGTCCTTGGATGGAAGGGGGTCACTGAAATGAGGGAGCAACCTCCAAATGTGAGTTTAACATTTTCTTTAAAGTTGGGAGAGGTCTGAATTGGGTGGGAGGCCTGGTATTTAGAAGCAGTTCAAGGGAACCATCTGTCCTTAGAATAGGTTCTAGGATTGAGACTGTCCTGGAAGAGGTGGTGTTTTTTTTAGGGTAAGAGTCTTGGGTATGGCTTTGATAGTATTTCAGACTTGTGATTTATCTTTTGAATATAAATGGTGTCCACACCCCAGGACTTAGAGTTTGAAGGTAATGGAAATAAGAGCAACAGGATTTCCTCCAAGTGACATCTATGCAGAAGAGAGATTTCAGGTTTCTTTTGGTGTCAGATGAGAATAAACTGGAATCTCAAGCCTTTTGAGGGGGTCATTTATAATCAATTCCACAGGGGGTTTGGGAGACCATTAGATCGTATCTCAACAATTATAGGTTCTCAGCAATGGTGCCTGACATCCCAAAAGAGAATCTCATACAGCCAGAATCATCACATGCTTACTCATAGTATCAAAGTACCCTTACTCACAAATTCACATAGGGTGTGAGGAAGCTCTCCCTTCATGTCTTGTCAGGAAGTTATGGAGTTGATAAGGCTGAAAGGAAGGGTTATCTAGGCTCAGAGCCTAAGTCGGCTTGGTGAGGAGATACTTCCTCTTCCTGAGCTCCTAAAGTTTTCCTCAGAGCCCTTAGTAGAAGACCTCAAGACACATGGCCTTTCTCCCATTGTAGCCTTGTAGTGACTACTACAAGCTGACTTAATGCCTGCATGAGACATTATGATTCTGTGCCCACTCTTGCCCCTTTCCTAATCTCAAAGTATTGAGATCACTCTCAAAGAGTGAACGTTTTCCTGCCCATGCAGATGGACATCCTAGAAATTTCTGGACCTGCCTGGACTGCACAGACCAAAAATATATTAGCAGCCTGGGCTTTGTAGTTCTTCATACCATTAGTTGTATTTCTTTGAGGTGAAAGACCTGCTTTATGCATACGGTGTTGTATAGCCTGGGGCAAAACTTGGAGACTTAGGGGCTGTTCTACTTGTTGGACGGTGAGGGATATGAAGATGGGAAGTGTAGATTCTAAGAAGGTGGGAAAGAGACAGGTGGAAAGCAGTACTCTGAGTTCTGTATTACGTGACCCTCCATGCCAGGGCTAAGACATCGTCTTGGACCTCCCTGATGTTGATGCGAGCAGTGATGCTGACGCATTCCCATACATAACAAAGAGGAAAATCTGACTAGAGTGTTCCTAGGCCAGAAGCTTCACCACAGGGAGGATACTCTGGAAAGGGTTTTTCCAAGGTATATTTATGTACCTTATTGGGGATGCCGCTTTTGGGAAGGGTTAATGAAAAAAAGAATCAGGAGCTGCTATCTCGATGATCCCCCCCCCAACACTTCAAACAGGTTTCTTTCAAAGCACACCAGACAAAGGATGGCTGTCCTGTCCCTAAAGCCCTCCAGAGAAGGGCTCCCTAAGTCAGTACTCCAGAGCCTAGTGACCCTCTACACGGGTAAGTCCTGTCTTGCATCAAGCTTAAATTCATATCCCTGTGTGCCTCCTACCCCCAAAAAACTTGAACATCAAGGATAGTGTTGAAAGGGAAAGGAAGTCTCAAATGTGAAGAGAAGCCTCCATGCCTGGTCTTGTGGTAGATGTGCAATTATGGTCTGATTTTTATGCATGAGTGAGATATAAGGCTGACTCTGTAAACAGTATTCAGAAATTATTTTATTAATTTATAGTTACATTATCGATAAGAGTCCCAGGATCCCGGGATCATGACCTGAGCCAAAGGCAGACACTTAACCAACTGAGCCAGCCAGGCGCCCCTTCCTTCCCCCTTTAATCACTGCTAGACAAACAGATGTCCTCCCTTTCTATTGGCGTCCCATGAATCCATTTCACATAAACCTTTTGTGTTACTCACAGACACTCCTCCCCAAAGGTGCCTCCTGCATCCAGGGGGCTGAGCAGTCATGGCAGTGTCTCTGGTGGCCTAGTGGGGTGAGGCTCATTATTGTAGTAGGGGATTATTTTCCCAGAATAATACCCTTCAGAGGAAGGTCATCAATGATGAAGAGGTGATATTCACCTGGTACCAAGATTCTGTGTTGGTAAAGACCCAGAAACACTCATATTGTGCCCTAGACTAGTCACAGCTGCCTATAAGGTCCTATTTACCTAGAGGACAAAGTGAAACATAGTGACACTTTATTACAAATTGGAGCCTTGTTTACAAACCCTGAGGTGGAATTCTCACACTCTAGGTTAGACCTATAGATAGCTCCTTACCTAAGCTAGGTTTGCCAGACAGACTAAAAACAAAGCTAGCTTTGCCCCTCTTCCCTAAGCTAAGACCCAGATTATGATGTTATTGCTGTAAATTAAAGAACGGTGAATCCCAACTATACCCACCCAAACCAGAGGAAAGGAGCAAATGGGTAAGATAGAACAGTATCTGCCCTGTGTCCACCTGCACCCTCATTGCACCTGGCTAGGGGAGAGAGGGCATTCAAATGGAGAGAGAGAGAGAGCACGCGAGCTGGCTCGGCCTTCTCCCCTGGCACCCAGGTTCCAGGCCTCCTGGTTCTCCTCCAGGCTCCCAGGCAGAGAGGAAGAGCTGGCCAAGCCTCCTTTCATGAAGCTCGCTTTTTGTTTTTAGCTTTTTATTATAGAACATTTCAAACCCATAAGACAGAAGAGAGAATGGTATAATGAACCCCCATGTGCCCATCAACAGTGATTAACACTTTGCCAATTATGTTTCATCTATTTCTCCCCACTTAATTGTTTTATTTTTATGTTTTCTAGATTATTTAAAACCAAATCACCGGTATCATGTCATTTTACCTGTAACTACTTCAGTATGTATCTCTGTTTGATGAGGACATTTTAAAAAACAACTATCATGCCATTAAGAAATCTAACACAATTAACACTGATTCTTTAAATTGTCTAATGTTCAGTTCATATTCAACTTTTTGTGATTGTCTTAGCAACATCCTTTTAGAGTTCATTTGTTTGACATAGGATCCAATCAGGGATTGCATTTTGTTATTATGATCCCATTCTATAACAGCTCTCCTTCCTTTTTTTTCTGTGCCACTGATTTGTAGAAGAGACCAGGCCATTTGTCCTGTAGAATGCTGAGTGACTCTTTTTGTGACTCACCTACCAACTTCCACTCTGGTGCAGTGACTCCACTCTTAGAAAAAGTGACCCCTACTCCTCCTTTGTGTGGGATATCTTGCTCTTGATCTGTCTCATCCTTGGGAAGTGGAGAAGGGTCCCCAAAGTCTGCCACCAAGTCCTGTTGATTCTACTTCCTTATTAAGCCCTTGAGTCCATCCACTTCTCCTCATCCCAATCCACTGCCTCCAGTCTCGCCCCACATTCCATTCATTACACCCCTGCCAGAGTGATCCTTCCAGAATGCATGTTTATGTTGTCCTCCTGTTTACAATCCTTCAGTGATGTGACATGCCATTAGCATAAAGTTCTAATTCCGTAAAACAGTTTACAAGACTCTTCGGGACTTGGCTTCTCCAGCTTCTCCATCCTCCTCTATTGGCATTGGCTCCTCACACTGTCTTCCAGCCGTATCTCCGTCAGCCATGCGCTCTCGCCTCTAGGTGGCGCCCGTGCTAGCCCCTCTGCCTCATCTGGCTGACTCCTGGTCCTTTCTCTGAGTCCCTGCGGAAATGTCCCTCCCTGTCCTATGCCGCCCGGGGCACCCTCACAGCACTGCCTATCTCCTGCACTAGACTGCGGGTCCCGGAGAGAAGAGCTGTGTGGTCTTACTCACTGCTGCATCTCCAGTATCTGGCACGATGCCTGACAGGAAGTATCTGCTACTACTTGTCAACTGCATGAATGAATTATTATGCTAATTTCTCAACAGGAAGGTGGGTAGCTGTTCAGAGTAGGAAAGTGCATGTGATGGGGCTTTTTATCTAAACTACATATTATACTAAAACTAACAACTTTAATACCTTGAATTGGTTTTGCACATTTCCTCCTAACAGCTCAGGATTTGAAGTTTGAAGCTATTACTTAATTTCACATTAATTTTTTTGGAACTTCTTATTGAATGGGTAATATGCACACCCAAATTCATTCTTTTTGTGCTTGGGATAATCATTCAAATTCACGCCCTTAGCTGCAAATAGAATCTGTGCTGACCCCCGAGAGAGCTCTTGTACTTGGGATCAAATTACAGGCGAAGTATGTCTTCAGTACAGAACACATTTGAAATGCTTTTCAAATGGGTGCTGTTCAGATACTTTCACAGAAGAGGGACAATGTCAGAGGCCTGTCTGCCATGTTTCCACAGGCTCTTTGGGGGCTTGATATTGGACATCAAGCGGAAGGCCCCCTGGTACTGGAGCGACTACCGGGATGCACTCAGCTTACAGTGTTTGGCCTCCTTTCTGTTCCTGTACTGTGCCTGCATGTCACCTGTCATCACCTTTGGGGGATTGCTCGGAGAAGCCACTGAGGGGCGCATAGTAAGGACTTTTAACCACTTCTCTTGGTCCCAAACAAGACTTAAAATATTGTGCTGCCTGCCAAGTCCGCTGAGGGGAAAATCCCCTGGGCTAGGACTGAGGAGATTGGATTCTTTCTACTGAGTTACTGTGGTCTTCTGACTTCATACCAGACAGCAACAGTTTTCCCTTTAGAACAGACTCTCTTCTGCTTGATATCAATTTCAGTAGTTGATTGCCCAGTTGGATTACCTGGTGCTCAAAAGATGGAAAATGATATATCAATGTCTTTTGATATTTAAGGTGACTCTGACTGATGGCTCATAGTGTGAATTGTATCATTGTGCTTTCTATGTATATTTCAGTACTGAATTGAATCACTGAAGAACAGGACTTAGTTAAGGAATCATATGTGGTTGGATTTGGGCACCTGAATTATCAAAGTGGTATCCATTTACAGGAGTATTAGATAGTGTGTACTCTTCACTCTTGCTAAGATGAAATACAAGCAAATGGCTTGTCGGGGCACACAAGAGAGCTAAGTCAGGAATGTACAGAAGCCCACATTACTGGTTACAGATGGGCTATGGGCTCTGATGATTTCTTTTCCCCCCTCAGAGTGCAATTGAATCCTTGTTTGGAGCCTCCATGACTGGGATTGCCTATTCCTTGTTTGCGGGACAGGCTCTCACCATCCTGGGAAGTACGGGGCCAGTGCTTGTATTTGAAAAGATTTTGTTCAAATTCTGCAAGTAAGACATTTGGTTTTCTGAAAACTCTAACTGGATGTGTTATTGTGTTGTTAGGATTGAATGCCAGGATCTTAGGCGAGTATAAGGAGGCAAATATTACTCTGGATTGTAAAACCCGGAAGAAGAACATCATTTGGTCTGTTGTCCTGCCCCCCGGGTAGTACCGTACCTAAAATAAAGTCTTAAAGAGCTTTATTAATGTTCCTCAGCCATCACTGAAGTCTTCACTTTTTATCTTAAAAAAAAAAAAAAAGTTCCCTAGCTAATTCGGATTCCTCTATTTTTATTTCAAGTCCATTTTTAATTTGGCCTAATATGCCCCCTTCATATTCTGGTTGCTAGTGATGGTAGGGACTTGGCAGCGCCCTTGTTTCCCTACTTTTCCTATAAGATCTTTTCTTCATTTTGCATTAGGAGTAGGAACATGTGGAACAAGGGCGAGCTCCTTTTTCCTAGCTGCAAGAATAAGATCTGAATCACGTTGGCTGGTAACGGCAGAAATGGGTGAGGGGCAATACCTTCCTTCTCTGCTTCCCACGTCCTTGCTGTGGCAAATACCAGCTGCGGAGCAGATCTTTTGTCACAGCTGTCCCTGGGCAACCTTTAGGAGGGAAGGGCAGTCAGAATTAGGGATAAACTAGGTCACAATACTTGAATGGGTACTACGAGATGAACTAACCACATTTCTGACCCTTCGTCTTGTAATTCGTCCATCCATACTTTCTGATGAACCTTGGTCTTGTTTCAGAGACTACGCTCTTTCATACCTCTCCCTGCGAGCTTGTATTGGACTGTGGACCGCCTTCCTGTGTATTGTCCTTGTGGCAACCGATGCCAGTTCCCTTGTCTGTTACATTACCCGCTTCACGGAAGAAGCGTTTGCCTCCCTGATTTGCATTATTTTCATCTATGAAGCCATAGAAAAGCTGATTCACCTGGCAGAGACCTACCCCATCCACATGCACAGCCAGCTGGACCACCTTAGCCTGTATTAGTAAGTATGCTTTCTGCTTGTCTTTTTTTTTTTTTAAATTGAGCAGAAGGCCTGAGTTTATTGGCTGGATACAGTGTACCAGGCAGTACTTGTAGCTTGTGTTAAGGAATAAGGAAGGGTCTTGGCCCTCTCACTGGGAAATAGGGCTCAGGTGCGGATGTGGAGACTTGGGGGACATGCCCCAGAGGAGAACAGTTAGGAGTAATGATGGAGAGGATGGATTAAGAGTGAAACTCAGGGCACATGAGAACTGCTTTCCAGAGCATGGCCTTTGGTTCAGGCATGAGACAAAAATGGGCTGCAAAGGGAGTGGGGAGTGTTCAAGTGAGTTGTTGGGAGGGACTTCCTTTTGCAAGGATTTGTGAGTCCCTGGACCATGTTATCAAGATTCTCTGAAAGTATGTACAGGCTACTCTTAGGAATCATTAGGTAGAGATATAATAGTAATTCCTGAGAGTTCCACGGGCCTCTTACTTTGTTTCCTAAAGATCTAATAATCTATTTAGTTACCTAGATTTCAACCCAAGAGACCATTTTCTTCACATATTTAATACAGTTTGGATCAGCTGGAAATGAAACCCCGTATTTGGCTGTGTTTTCAACCATCTAGGAGAGTCTGGTCCTATAAAACATTTCTTCTCTGGAATAGTATTCTCCAAATTATGACAAAACACCCTCAACCTTTAGCTCTATCCATCAAGTTCCCTCCCTGCTGGCCGTACATTTCTGATGAGGAGGGTCTGGTTGTGAAACGAACAATTTCAACCTGAAACTGAGCAGAGAGAGCAGACTGCATGGAGGTGTCTGTCACCTAGCCACAGATACACTTCTGTAGATTTTGCTTATCCATTTATTAACCTTTTGAAGGTCCAAATTCATAAAAAATTTGTTAGAATTTTGAAATTATTTTATTACAAAATAACAACCATTGAGGGTATGATTTTTAAAGCCTTGTGGATTGCCGATGGGCATTGGGGTAAGGTTCATTCTTTGACCTTTTTAAAAATCATATATTCAGGGGTGCCTGGGTGGCTCAGTCGTTGGGCGTCTGCTTTCGGCTCGGGTCATGATCTCTGCTCAGCAGGGAGCCTGCTTCTCCCTCTCCCACTCCCCCTGCTTGTGTTCCCTCTTTCACTGTGTCTCTGTCAAATAAACAAATAAAATCTTTAAAAAAAATCATATATTCATTTAACAAATATTTGTTGAGAACCTACTATGTGCCAGGCACTGTTTTAGGCCCTCAAAACATAAGGCATGACAGACAAAGGATCTACCTTCCTGAGGCTTATATCCCAGTGGGAGAAGACAGACAAAAGTAACCAGCCCTGGATTGAGTAGACTTTGGGTCAGGATACTGTAATTCTGTGTTAGTAAAGCTCAAGATGGTATTTTTCTTAGTTGCATTCCACTGTTGGAGCTGTGAAGCTAGAACTCTCCAACTCTTTAAATGATTTTATGTTAGTATGTGTTGAACTGATTTTTAAATTTTTTAATTAATTACTTAATTTTTTAAAAGATTTTATTTATTTGAGAGAGAGAGGGTGGGAGGGAGAGAGAAAATGCAAGTTGGGGGAAGGGCAGAGGGAGAGGGAGAAGCAGACGCCTCCCTGACCTGGGGCTCCATCTGAAGACCTGGGGATCATGACCTGAGCTGAAGGCAGACGCTTAACTGACTGAGCCACCCAGGCGCCACTGGAACTGAATTTTTAAGAGCAGTTTAGGTTCACAGCAAAATTGAGCAGAAGATGCAGAGAGTTCCCATCTACCCTCTGCTCCCACACATGTGCAGGTCCTCTGCTGTCACCATCCCATATACCAGAGTGGTAAGTTTGTTGCAACCAATGAATTTACATTGATACATCATTATCGCCCAAAGTCCATAGTTTACGTTAGGGTTCACTCTTGGTATTATACATTCTGTGGGTTTTGATGAATCTATAATGATATATCCACTATTATAATATCATACAGAATAGTTTCACTGCCTTAAAAATCCTCTGTGCTCTGCCTACTCATCCCTTGCTAACACTCCAACCCCTGGCAACCGCTGATCTTTTCTAGCATCTTCATAGTTGTGCCTTTTCCGCAATGTCATATAGTTGTAATCATGCAGTATATAGGCTTTTCAGACTGGCTTTGTTCACATAGTATTATCTCCTTAAAGGTCTTTTATGTCTTTTAATGCCTTGATAGTTTGTTTCTTTTTAGTGCTGAATAATAGTCCATTGTCTAGGTATTCTATAGCTCATCCATTCACCTACTAAAGGACATCTTCGTTGCTTCCAAGTTTGGAATTGATTTTTTTTAAGGTTTATTTATTTATTTTAGAGAGAGAGAGAGAGAAAGAGAGCATGGGTTGGGGTGGGGGAGCAAAGGGAGAGGGAGAGAGTCCCAAGCAGACTCTGTGCTGAGTGCGGATCCATGACCCGGAGATCACAACCTGAGCGGAAACCAAGAGTCTGACGTTCAACCAACTGCGCCATCCAGCCACACCTGGAATTGATTTTTTATACCTAAATATAGGACTTTATAGCTTTCCCAATTACTTTTCATTTTGTTGGTTTCCTCCTATTACAATCTGTTGAGATCTTTTTGTATTTTAATTTTGTCATACTAGATGGTTAGAAGGCATGCCCATTAAATTTACAGATGATACAAAGTTGGTGGGAATGGCTATGTAGTTGTGTATACTGGGAGCCAGTTCAAGCATGAAGCATGTTGGGACTGGGAAGTAACATGGTGGCCAGTGGGACAAGTCTGATCTGGTCTGGTTAGATGAAAGAGGAGGCTACTGTGGTGGGATATTACCAGGAATAATGCAGTGAAGAGCTTGCATCACAATTCCAGGAGACTCTGATTTTTATTTTTATTTTAATTTTTTTAAAGAGTTTATTTATTTATTTGACAGAGAAAGAGCACAAGCAGGGGGAGCGGCAGACAGGGGGAGAGAAGCAGGCTCCCCATTGAGCAAGGAGCCCCATACCCTGGGATCATGATCTGAGCCGAAGGCAAACACTCAACCAACTGAGCCACCCAAGCATCTCGAGACTCTGATTTTTAGAGCAAGAATGTGATGGGATATAGGGAGCAAGAAGGAGATAGCCAGGCTTGGAGGAGACTGTTGAGAGCTGACTAGGGTATCAGGTCCTCCTTGCTCTGTAGATTGAATTTCAAGGGAAGGGCCTGAGAGAAAGAAACTAAGCAGGAAACCACCAGGGCTCATTCTGGGCACATGAGGCACCGAGCGTGATTGTCGGCACAATTTAATTCAAGACCCACATGCTGATTTGTGTCTGTCTTTAGTAATGGCTGACTGAAAAATAAGGGTGTGGTTGGGCTTACGCCTGGGCCTCAAGCAACAGGACCAATCTCAGGGATCTGAGGCAGGCAAAGGAGCAACAAGGCAGGCTCTGACAGAGCCTTTAGCCCAGTCATGGCTAAAAGTATTTAAAGATTTTATTTATTTATTTGCCAGAGAGAGAGCGTGCACACAAGCAGGGGGAGTGGCAGGCAGAGGGAGAAGCAGGCTCCCTGATGTGGGACTCGATCCCAGGACCCTGGGACCATGACCTGGGCCGAAGGCAGACACTTAACCGACTGAGCCACCCAGGCATCCCATGGCTAAAAGTATTTAATGGAGTACTTGGCTGCTTTCTTCAGGAATCTTTTTCCTTTTCCCCTTAGCTGCAGGTGTACTCCCCCAGAAAACCCCAACAATCATACCCTACAGTACTGGAAGGACCACAATATCGTGACGACAGAAGTCCACTGGGCCAACCTGACTGTTAGTGTAAGTCTGGGAGCTGCATTATGGCACTGTGACTGCCAGGGGGAAGCTCGGTAGCCCTTCCGCAAGGTCTGGCGTTTTCAAAAACAAAGTTCTTTTTTATTTAAACTATTCTTACTGACCCTTTCTCCCCCTTCAGAAGTCCTCTTGTATATAAAGGGAAAAGAAGATTGCTTTCCTCTTCTCTCCCAGACACCCCCTACCAGGCGACCCTGCGCTAGGGATATGTGGTCATGACACCAGGCAGGGCGGGGGGCACACCCAGATGCGGTGAGGCTTGGAGAACATTCAGACTGGGAAGTGCTCTGTCATATAAACACTACACATTGCCAGGGCCCTCCCAGAACTGCATACTTGCTTGGGACCATCCTGGCTTCATTTCCAAAAGTGCCTAGGGATGAGAAGTCATTGCCATGCTCGGAAGGGGCCAATGTAAGTGGCAGCACCACGCTGTGTGGAGGTCGGGCGGACGCGGCTGGCAGCCTGCGCTCCCCGCGCACCCCCGGCCACTGCCGGGTGACAGTGAGCGGTGGGCCTCGAAGGCCAGAGCTGTCGATTTCCTTGTGCCTGCCTCTTGTCACCCAGAATGCTTGCTCCTCCAGGAATGCCAGGAGATGCATGGAGAGTTCACGGGATCTGCGTGTGGCCATCATGGGCCCTATACTCCTGACGTGCTCTTTTGGTCCTGCATTCTCTTCTTCACCACCTTCATCCTCTCGAGCACCTTAAAGACATTTAAGACAAGCCGCTACTTCCCAACCAGAGTAGGTAGCATGCTCACAAGTTACTTTTGCGTTAGAATTCTAATGTAACGGAGTTGATTCTCAGCCTCCACACTGCCTGCTGGGTGGAGTGGCAGGTGGCAAGCTCCACATGTCCTGGTAAGCCACACTATGGCATTCTTTTCTTCCAGTGTCTGGCAACCTTTCATCAATGTGTGGTGTGGGATGAGGCATTAATACTTAAAAATTTTGTTTAAAAGTGCCAGGTGATGGGTGCCTTGCTGGCTCATTCAGTAGCGCATGTGACTCTTTTTTTTTGTTTTTTAACTAGGTTCCATGCCCAGCATGGAGCCCAACTGAGGGCTTGAACTCACAGCCCTGAGATCAAGACCTGAGCTAAGATCAAGAGTCAGATAGCTAACCAACTCTAGCCACATTAGGGGTAGAGATTACTTAAAAAAAAAAAAGGTCAGGTGGTTTAAGGTGGTTCTCTAAAAGCTATTAACTCTCATGTCCAGAATGCTGTTAAGTTTCATTTCCAGAATGCTGGGACATGTAGCATACAATAGCTAGAGCTTGCTCCTAGATATAGTAAATTAGGATGATCACTTTGGATGCATAGGGGACCTTGCCAGGGATGGCTCTTGTGGCAGCTTGTGAAATCACCGGTCACCTCGACAGCAGCAGCCACAATGCTCCTGAGTTGGTTTGCATGACTGTTTGAAGCCTCAACGATCCTTCCTGATGCAGATGGCACTGTCCGATCGTGACCAGTTTCAGCAGGGCAGAGTTAGAGGCTGGGTGTGGAGTGGCTAAAAGGGGCCACTTTTGCTTTGAAAGGGAGTTCAAATGAGGAGAAATGGTGGTTTTTCTGTAAACGAGGGTTCAATCGGGTGCATTTGCAGAGCAGGAAGTCTGAATGGGGGGGGAGCTCAGTTGCTTAGATATTTACGGTACACACATGCATGACTAAAACACATTCTTAGATTTCAGTGAGACTACACGGTAGTCAAGGGAAGCATATATCAAATAAGTTCTGGGTCATTGTTTCTGGTCTGGACAAATAGTTAATAAGTGGCGGTTCTCTACTAGCTATTTGCCCAGGCCTGGGTTAAGTGCTAGGAGGGATATAAAAGAAGTTTTTTTTTTTAATTTTTATTTTATTTTATTTTTTTTAAAGATTTTATTTATTTATTTGACAGAGAGAGACACAGTGAGAGAGGGAACGCAAGCAGAGGGAGTGGGAGAGGGAGAAGCAGGCTCCCCGCAGAGCAGGGAGCCCGATGTGGGACTCGATCCCAGGACCCTGGGATCATGACCTGAGCTGAAGGCAGACACTTAACAACTGAGCCACCCAGGCGCCCCTAAAAGAAGTTTTTTTTTTTTTTTTAAAGATTTTATTTATTCATTTGAGAGAAAAAGCGAGCACAGGAGTGGGGGAAGGGGCAGAGGGAGAAGCAGACTCCCCGCTGAGCAGGCAGCCTGACGTGGGGCTTGATCCCAGGACCCTGGGATCATGACCTGAGCCAAAAGCAGACACTTAACCGACTGAGCCATCCAGGCGCCCCAAAGGAAGTTTAGAATATGGTTTCTGCCATCATCTAGGAAGGGGAAACATATGAAACATACAGGTCCATATGAGACAGCAGTAGAGAGTTGGGTGTCAGGGCCATAGGAGTTCAGAGGGGAGAGGGCCACTGGACCCCAGGCTGGTCAGATGAACCCAAAATGGCTCATGATGGTGGGGGCAGGTACAGGTGCAGAGAATTTGTGTAACATTCAGAAGAAAACTAATAAAACCAGGTTCAGGGAGCCGGAAACCTCAGGTTTCAAAGGAAAGCAAAGTCAGGTTAAGATATATTTTGGCTTAGATATATTTTGCTCGATCTCTGTTGGAAGTTCAGATTAAGGCAGGCACTGGGCATTTTAGAGGCATTGTATTTTATTAAAGCTACACTAAACTATAAAGCCCTCTGGGGCACAAAACGGTGAGAAGTGCTATAGAGAAAATGAAGCAGGAAAGGAGTAGAGGAGGTGCTGGAGTGGAGGGTGGTGTCATCGGAGATGACCTCAAGGAGAAGGTGATATATGCGTGAACATAAAGGGGGTGAGGGAGCTACCTGAGAGGTTACCTGGAGAAAAAGCATTCCAGGTCTCTGAGCAAGCACAGAGACCCTGAGGTGGGAGTGAGTCTGGCACATGTAAGAAACAAGACAGTGGTCTGTGTGACTGGAGCAGAGTGAGCAAGCGGAGAAGCCCTAGAAGCTGGGCTCAGGGAGGTGATGACTGCAGTGTGCGGGCCTCATAGGCCAAGGCCTTTTGGGTGTTCACCTCAGTGAAATGAGGCACCATTTCAGGGTTTTCATGGAGGAGTGACCTTATCCAACTTCTGTTTTCAATGATCAGTCTGGCAGCTTTCAAGAAGGGCAGAGCAAGGTTTTAATTTTTTTATTTTTTAAAAATTTATTTGAGAGAGAGAGAGAGCATGAGAAGCAGACACCCCATTGAGTGGGGAGCCTGATGCGGGGCTCAATCCCGGGACTCCGGGATTGTGACCTGAGCCGAAGGCAGCCGCTTAACTGACTGAGCCACCCAGGCTCCCCAAGGGCAGAGTAAGGTTAAGGGTCTGCTGTACTTACCGGGACAAGAGCTGATGGTGAACTTGATCTGGATAGGAACAGTGGAGGCGGTGATAGGTGCTCAGATCCGGGATAGATTCTGAAGGTGGAGCCAACAGGACTCGCGTGCAGGTAGATGAGGTGTTGGACATGAGGGAGAAGAGGAGTCAATGCTGCCGCCAAGGTTCTTGGCTGGCACAAATGGACCTTGACTGGTCCCAGAAAATCTTATTCCAAGTTCTCAGAACTATTGCCTACACCTGGGCATGAGTGCTCTGAACAGAACTCTTCACAGTCAGGGTGGTGACATGAGAGTTTGTTGGATAGATCCTTCTCCCCCATCATATCCACCCTTTTGGGGTATTAACTTGGACATATTAACATATTCCTGTTGTTGAAATATGCTTATATTAATTCAATTATAAAACGAAAACATGCTTCTGAGGACTTTTAAAACTTTTATAATACTAAATTATTTTCTACTGAATTTAACCTACTAAAACACTTTTCCAATCCTTTCTCATGCCAGGTACGCTCCATGGTGAGTGACTTTGCTGTCTTCCTCACTATCTTCACAATGGTGATCATTGACTTTTTGATTGGAGTCCCATCACCAAAACTTCAAGTTCCCAGTGTGTTCAAGGTAAACAACTTTCAGGACACATGGTGCCCTCACATGGTTTCCTAGAATCTGCCCCCAAGTTAATCTCAAAGGCCTTACCATACCCGAATCCTGTGTTCTGCAGTGCCCTCCATCTGAACTTTGCTCCTCATTCCTTACCTTTTAGAAGAGCAAACTCTTCAGGCTTGGCTGAATTCAAGCCTGAAAAGTCTGAGAACAGAACCCTAAAGTGGTTTAATGAATGAAAAGTTATGATTTAAAACAATGGAATGCACATGTTTACTTACATACCACATTTGGTGGAAATGTGGGGTCCCTGGAACAAATATGGTTAACAGCTCTTTCATGGAGCATCAACTCTCTAAGGGCACTGGAAGGGATAAAGAAGCTGGATTAGGACTTGGCCCCTGTCCTCAAGGATCTTGCCGTGTGAAGAGGTGAGTGGGCCAGGGGGCCTCACCAACAGTGTAGCGTTCCTGCCAGAGTAACCAGGACAGCTCTTCAGCCCTATTTCATTGTTTCTTTGTGTAACTCTCTATAATCTGTAATACATTGCCCAAAATATATTTTCCCCAAAGATACAAATGTAGTGATCTGAAGGGGCACATGCACCCCAATGTTTATAGCAGCAATGTCCACAATAGCCAAACTATGGAAAGAGCCTAGATGTCCATCAACAGATGAATGGATAAAGAAGATGTGGTATATATATACAATGGAATATTATGCAGCCATCAAAAGGATGAAATCTTGCCATTTGCAACGACGTGGTAGAACTAGAGGGTATTACGCTAAGTGAAATAAGTCAATCAGAGAAAGACAAGTATCATATGATCTCACTGATATGAGGAATTTGAGAAACAAGACAGAGGATCATAGGGGAAAGCAGGGAAAAATGAAACAAGACAAAACCGGAGAGGGAGACAAACCATAAGAGACTCTTAATCTCAGGAAACAAACTGAAGGTTGTTGGAGTGGAGGGGAGAAGAAGGGATGGGGTGGCTGGGTGATGGACATTAGGGAGGGTAGGTACTATGGTGAGCACTTTGAATTGTGTAAGACTGATGAATCACAGACCTGTACCCCTGAAACAAATAATACATTATATGTTAATTAAAAAAATTAAAAAAAATTTTTGCACAAAATGTATACAAAAAAATCAAACAAATGATCATATGGGGGACTCTAGATCTATTTCATTTGAGGGGCACTGAGTAACACAGAGGATGGGAAGCTGAGCTCAGTTCCACAGGCCCCACAAGAGCAGAGGGGAGGGAAAGCCTGGGTGTCCTCAGTGCCCTGAGAAGAATCCTACAATGAGAAGGCAGGAGAGTCTGGGGAGGAGAAGGAAGATGGGAATAAAGGCAGTCCTTGGCTTATAAACATCCCTGTACCGTGCGCCTTTGTCTTCCCTTTCTTTTTCTCTCCCTCCCTGAAATAGGCCTGGTTAAAAATATCTTTTTCCATATTGCCTGAAAAATTTTAATTTTATTTTGTTAAATGCACTGCAATGCCATCAGTTAGAAATTTGTGGATTAAAAAACACCCTCTTTAAAAATATAATTCCTCCGAGAATATGTCATTCTCACCTTTGAATGAGTGCAGTCAGCTTTCTCTCTAATACCTAGCTGAGGTCACCCCACCAGGAGGAATGGATTTGGTGTAAAAATAAGTAATTTGATAACATTAAGTAGTCCTTGGAAAGGTTCCCTGATGGGTAGGCTTAAGATAGTCAGAAGGTACTGAATTTCTGGGACATCTGGGAAGAAGGCCTCTGGGAGGTGGGAGAGAGATAAGAAGGGAAAATGGGAGAATGTCAAGGAAAATGTTGCTCATTGGCAGGCCTCGCTTTCAGGAAGCAGAGAAGAAATTTTCTTCCTTCTTTCCTTCCCTATTATGTCACATGGCCCCTGGTGATTAAGATCCAATCCAAAGGCCAGTACTATTACTGGTGTGTTAATGTCAGTCAGAGGTTTGTTTTTTTTTTAAGATTTTTAAAAATTTATTCATTTGAGAGAGAGAGTGCGAGGGAGTGAGAGCACGAGCGGGGGTGGTGGTCAGAGGGGAGAGGGAGAAACAGACTCCCTGCTAAGCAGGGAGCTTGATTCCAGGACCCCGGGACCGTGACCTGAGCTGAAGGCAGACGCTTGATCAACTGAGCCACCCAGGCGCCCCATGTAGGTCAGAGTTTAGTAAATTCTTGTGTTGACCTGAGAATTTAACTATCACTTAAAACATTGTTACTAAGGAGACATGGATTCTATAAACTTTCAGAACTTAACCCATTCATAATTTGGGATTTGTTGGCATTATTGATCAGTCTTTGAATCCTAGAGTTGTGACCAATATGGACCCAACTACTTTGGATATAACAGTCTTTGCTTTGTTCATTGAGTTTGGGTTAATTCTGGGCCATTTTGTATCCCTGGCCTTTTATCTTCCATTACTACTTGCCAAACAAGGGGAGCGTTTCTTCCCCAGAGTACCCTGGAAGGGGTTTGAGGATCTAGGAGAGTTTAGGTATGTCATTAACACTCAAACAAGATTTATGAACAGTAGTGGTCTTACAGGGGTATTGGAGAGGGTCCTAGACCTAACAAGCTCCCAAGTTCAGTAGTCTTGGGCTCTTCTCTCAAGTCTCTAGTACCTGGGCTCCTGTTTCACATGCCTTCATCCCTGGACCAATACAATCTAAGCCCATGAGATTCCAAGCAACTGGCTCTACTCTGCCTTTATTTGTGCTGTAGACATACATTATATGGCTTCTGGAGGGAAGCAGTCCAAAATCTGGAGGAGGATAGTCAAAATTATTTATATTTGCCTCAATTATAATTGTATTAAAATTCTTTTTTGACAACGGATTTTGTTATTTTACTTGGACTAACGTTCAGATAAATTTCTTTCTCTGTATGTGGGTTTGGAGAGTAGGGGAAGAAGTAAAGGATTAATGAATATTTCACAGGGAGTTGATAATCGAGGATTGACTCAAAGGGAATTTGGAACAAGGTCATAGATTTCTTAAGGAGTTGCTCTATTTCATGACTTTTTTTTTTTTAAGATTTTATTTACTTGAGAGAGAGAAAGCAAGTGAGACAGAGAACACGAGCAGGGGGAGCGTCAGGCAGAGGGAGAGGGAGAAGCAGACTCCCTGCTGAGTAGGGACCCCAAAGTGGGGCTCGATCTGAGGACCCCGGGACCATGACCTGAACTGAAGGCAGATGCTTAACCGACTGAGCCACCCAGGCACCTCACGTGACTTTTTCTTTTTTAAAGGATTCTCATTTAAGAATAAAAATAATGTGGATATTGTGGTTCAGTTTGATCTATTTTGCCCTAATGACTATAGTTAAAATATAAAAATAAAACTTTGTTTTTTTCCCCTGTAGCCAACAAGGGATGATCGAGGGTGGATTATTAGTCCCATTGGCCCCAATCCCTGGTGGACTGTGATAGCTGCAATTATCCCGGCTCTTCTCTGCACTATCTTAATATTCATGGACCAGCAGATCACAGCTGTCATCATTAACAGGAAGGAACACAAGCTCAAGGTAACAAAAGTTCTGACCTAGAAGGACAAATGGCAGCCTGTTACTGTGTTTTGTTTTGTTTTGTTTTTTTATTTTAGGGTAAGCCCTTTTAGACCAGGAACGATAGAACCTGGATAAAAACAGTCATGGAAGGAGCTCATAAAGGGTTTTCAGGGGTTTCCAATCCCTCCATTAATGACAAAGATTGGTTTGGAGATGAAACCAGAGTAGAGCATGATGGAATGATGTGAAGGGAGCTTGGACTCCGTTACTGTCCTTGCAAACCTGTGGGGAAGGTGGGTGGGCAAAATTCCTTGTGGTCCCTACACAGGCTTATCTTTCCGAGGTTCAGTTCAGGGCTTGGGCCACTGTTTCCGAGAGTCAGATATTCTCCCATTGGTGTCCATTACTGGGGTTTCCAGACTGAACCTTGAGCGCAGGGATTCTAAGGAGATAGGGTTGATTCCAGCACATTTATTAGTGAGAGGCTTCATGCCTTCATCTCTGTTCTTTCCTTATGTAGAGTAGGCAAATCCATTTTGTCAAGGATCTGGGAGTGTTTGTAAGAAGCCATTTATCTCCAACTCCTGTATTGTCTACCATCTAGACACTAGGATGATCAAGATGTGGCTTGGCCTCTGGTTACTCTGCCAAGAAAAGATGAATCTTTGAATGTATGAGACTCCGGGTGAGATCTGGGGGCACTTGAATAAAAAATGGGTATGGCATGTATAGGATAGGCTAAGGTTTCTTTCTTTTTTTTTTTCCTTCTCTGTTCCCTCCAAACCAGGAGGGGCTGGAAGACTCATCTGGGATCCCTGGACCCCTTCTTCCTTACCCATATACCCCTTCCTGCTTTGGGCCTGAGACTCTTAGCTCACTGTTCTGTGCCCCACTACAGCCAGCCCACGGGTGGTGACGGAGACTCTGTTTCCCCACAGAAAGGTTGTGGTTACCACCTGGACCTGCTGATGGTGGCCATCATGCTGGGTGTCTGCTCCATCATGGGCCTGCCCTGGTTTGTGGCTGCAACTGTCCTGTCCATCACACACGTGAACAGCCTCAAACTAGAATCTGAGTGCTCTGCTCCTGGAGAACAACCCAAGTTCTTGGGCATCCGAGAACAGAGAGTGACAGGCCTTATGATCTTTGTGCTGATGGGCTGCTCAGTCTTCATGACGGCCATATTAAAGGTAACCATTCATTCACACGTTAGATAAATATTTAGTACCTGATTTGTGTCAGGAATTCCATTAGGTACTGGGAATACAGTGTACACCAAAGAGATCCACATACAAATACCTGCCCTGAAAGAGCTTACTCAAGCAGAGTAAGACAGACAAGATGTAGTTAAGGAAGTTAGTTAAGAAAACAAACATGAGGGGCGCCTGGCTGGCTCAGTCAGTAGAGCATATGACTCTTGATCTCGGGGTTGTGGTTTCGAACCCCATGTTGGGTGTAGAGATTACTCAAAAATAAAATCTTAAAAAAAAAAAGAGGGGCGCCTGGGTGGCTTAGTTGGTTAAGCTTCTGACTCTTGATTTCAGCTTGGGATCTTGGATTCAGGCCCCGCGTTGGGCTCCACTCTGGGCATGGAGCCTACTTAAAAAAAAAAAAAAAATGAAAAAAGAGGAGAGGGGAGGGAAGGGTAAAAAAAAAAAGAAAGGAAACAAACATGATAATTATAGAATATGAAAATGATAAAAGGAAATATATAGTGTTCTGTGGTGCCTTAGAGAATTAGGGAGTGCTGTTCTAGTTAGTGTGGTCAGAGAAGGCTTCTACAGAGATGGTATTTAAGATGAGATGGAGCAGCCATGCCACAGATGGAGGGAGCCAGCATAGGGAAAGGGAGAATAGCAATCTAGTCAGGCCCTGAGATGGGAAAGAGTGATATGTGTTCTAAGAAGTATGAGGGCCATGTGGCTCAAGGGTATTGAGTCAAGGCAAGAGCATAGTGAAATGAGAGTGAAGAGCATGTAGGGGCAGATCATGCAGGGCCTTGTTGACTCTGGTAAAGTTAACCTTTGAAGGGTTAACTTTCAGGCAAGGGATATGATCCATTTAATATTTTTATTTTTACTTATTTTTTTAAAGATTATTTGAGAGAGAGAGAGAGAATAAGCAATGGGGAGGGGCAGAGGGAGAGAGAAAGAGAGAGAAAGCAGACTCCCTGCTAAGCAGAAAGCCTGACGCGGGGCTTGATCCCAGGACCTAGAGACCATGACCTGAGCCAAAGGCAGATGCTCAACCGACCTAGCCACCCAGGTGCCCCTCCATTTAGTATTTTTTAAAAGATCACTCTGGCCAATGTCTAGAGAATAAGTTTTTAGGGTTGGGAAAAATAGAAGCAGAGTTGCTAGTGAGGCTATTATAAGTGGGAGATGCTGGTGACTTGAGTAGGGAAGGGATGGAGAAAAGGCATGACTTCTGTATATCTTGGAGGCAGACCCAAAGTCTTGCTGATTGACTGGATGTGGAATGGAGAGTGGAAAATGGAAAAATCAAAATGCCTGCTAGGTTTCTGATTTGACCATCTGGGTGGAGAGTACTGACATTTAAGATGGAAAAGACTGCTTGAAGGAGGAAGTGATTTTGTGAGAGGTGGTGGGGCTATGGTCAGATTTTGGGTGAGATATCCAGGAGGCAACTGTGTGAAGAAGCTAGAGGAAGGTTCTGGATTAAAAATATAAATGTGGGAGTCAACAGCACTTAGTGGTACAGCCATGGGAGTAGATAAGATCACTCAGGGAGAAGGGTAGATATAAAAGAGAAGTAGGCCCAGAGGCAAGAGCAGAGTCTAAGGAGCTCCAATATTTAGAAGTCGGGTAGAGGAGGAGATAGCAACAGAGACCCAGAAGGAGCTGCCAGAGAGGTAGGAGGGAAACCAGGAGGGTGTGGTCTCAGGGAAGCCAAGTGAGGGGAATGTTTCCAGAAAGAGGGATTGGTTAGAATCTGTCTAGAAAGATAAAGACTAAACCAAGCCATTGGATTTGGCAACATGGGGGCCTAACGTGACTCGACAAGAACAGATTCAGTGGAATGATAGGGCTGAAGTTGAATTACAGGGAAGTGAAGAGCAAATAAGAGGTGAGAAGTAAAGAGATCGTGGGCAGAGAGCTCTTTCAAGAGATTTTTCTGTGAAATGGAACGGAAAATGGGCAGTGGCTGGTGTGAGATATGGGGTTAAAAGAGGATTTTGGGAAAGATGGAAGATACCTTGAATGTGAGAAAAAAATATTTAGTTTTGTAGGTGTAAGTTTTGCATCTGGGAAAAACGGGGTGAAAAGGAAAGCTCTATGGCTGTATCGCCAAGCCCCATTACTTGGCTCCCTTGCCTCCTTTCTCCTTCTTTTGGTGAATCTTCAACCACCCCAGCTTGCACTGTGAGTGCTATTTAAGGGTGACAGTTGAGAGAAATGGTAAAGGATTTGGAACCATCTTCCTGGCCCCTTACTTTCCACCCAATCCACCTCTCCTCATGCCCCCTCCCCCCCTTCTACTCTCTGTCCCCAGCCTGGTCCCCACTCCTACCTCTGGTCTAGCTGCCATTTGGAGGAGCCCAAAGGTTGCTGCTCGTCCAGGAAGGTAACCACAAAGGCATGGCCAGTGGGCATCACTGGGCCTTCCTAGAACTGGCTCAGAAGGCTTCTTTCAGGAAGTCATTCAGTAGTTCCACAAGCAAGGTTAGCACCAAACTGAGAGGTCTACTCACTCTACAGTTGAAACAGCATAAAATCCAATGGGGATTTTCTAGTTCTGAGAGGAATTATGTTTGGGAATGTTCTTTAGCTTCAGAATAAAAGCAAGTCAAGTTTAGTCTTTAGCTATAAGACTTCCCTTGCCTTCATTCCGCAGGCCTCATTTCCCTACTGCATCGAGTTGCCCTGAAGATTACCAATGAGGTGTGATAGGTGTGTATGTATATTCAAGGGCAGTTAATGATGTTGATCTTTCTCCCCAAATCATTCCCTCTCTGATACCTCCCCATTCCTGTCCCTAAGGCTCTTGTTAGCAGAAAGGAAACTTTTTAGTCCATGTTAAAACACGCCAAATCCCTGAGATGATTGATTATGTAATTAGTTTTAAAAGGTATCAGTTCTGTAAAAGGGGGATGTGTGTGTGTGTGTGTGTCCACCCATGCCCACGGAGGAGGAAGAGCCAGGCAGGGGTAAAATGTGAGGCCTACAATTTAACCAGGGCCGGATTACTCTTATGTGTAATCATTTCATCTCAGAACAAAATGATGTTTTTTTTCATCATTGTCAGCTTCTGATTTTGCTTCTCCTTCTAAATCATGCAAAGGTAGCAGAAACTAATGCAATGTTTATGCAGTGGTTTGGGGACTTTGTTTCCTTCTTGGAGATTTAGAAGTTTATGATACCTAATTTAATTTCTGGTCTTTTTGCCCTTTTGTCTTCAGTTTATCCCAATGCCAGTACTCTATGGAGTTTTCCTCTACATGGGAGTTTCCTCACTACAAGGAATTCAGGTATTGCACGGTTCAGCTAGGGCAACGGCTTTGCACCGCGAGCTCATCCATCCTGACCGGGGAGGGAGGGCTCTCCCAGGGACACACAAACCCATTCCTGAGAACCCCTTTCCTAGGCTTGCGGGTTAAAGCTGTTTGAGACGTTTCTTTGGGCATTGGGCAAGTCATTTGGACAGTCAAGCTGGCATGAGGGTACAGAGACTTTCAGGATGGCCTGGCTTGATGTCATTCATGGTGCCAGTCATTCATTAGCTATTTAACAGACAGATATTAGGCTTCCACGCATGGATCGCGCTAGTTGTCGGGCCAGGGCTGCAGTGGGAGCTAGGGAGACGGGACCCGTAGTAGTGGGGGCTGCTCCAGGTAAGCGGGTACTACTTCCTGTCACGCTCTGCCTTCGCCCATCTGTCAACTCATTCCTCTGAGTCATTTGAACATAGAAAGTCAGGAGCTGGCCACAGATAACGTGGGCACCCCAGATGATTCGATAACTTAGTTTCTTCTATTGGTGGCTGTTTCCTCTTTGTTTTTATGGAATGTCCAACGGTCATTCTTACCCGCTGAGTTTTAGTGTGACCTTGGGCAGGTTATTGAATCCCTCTGGGTCTCTGTTTTCCTTTTTATTCATTTTTAATTTTATTTATTTATTTATAGAGATTCTATTTCTTTATCTGAGAGAGAGGGAGTGAGAGAGAGAGAGAGAGGGAGCCTGATGCGGGCCTTGATCCCAGGACTCCAGGATCATGACCTGAGCTGAAGGCAGACGCTTAACGACTGAACCACCCAGGCGCCCTTTCATGTGCTTATTATCGCCAAATGTAGGGGAGCGGCAGAGGGAGAGGGAGAAGCAGACTTCCTGCTGAGCAGGAATCCTGACATGGGGCTCCATTCTAGGACCCTGGGTTCATGACCTGAGCAGAAGGCAGACGCTTAACTGACTGAGCCACGCAGGCGCCCCTGTTTTCCTTTTTATGATATAAGGATGATCATATGTTCTATATCCAGAATGTTATGAAGGTTTTTTTTTATCTTTTTATTATAAATAATCAATGAAAACCTTCAAACCCCTCAAAGAACAAGTAAGAGATTTGGTTTTGATAAGCAGAAAGATGGAACTGGCTTATTTTATTTTCAACACTCCCTGAGAAAGATCTCTCAGGAGCCAGTGTGGGATAGAAGAAAGAAATTTGAACCTAGAATTAGAAAAGATGGATTTAGGGACACCTGGCTGGCTCAGTATATAGAGCATGTGCCTCTTGGTCTCAGAGTCGTGAATTCAACCCCCGTGCTGGGTATAGAGATTACTTAAAAAAAACCTTAAAAAAAAAAAAAGAAAACAGGAGCACCTCAGTGGCTCAGTTGGTCAAGCGTCTGCCTTCGGCTCAGGTCATGATCCTGGGGTCCTGGGATCGAGCCCCATGTCAGACTCCCTGCTCAGCGGGGAGCCTGCTTCTCCCTCTCCCTCTGCCTGTTGCTCCCCTCTGCTCGTGCTCGCTCTCTCCGTCTCTGTTTTTCTCTCTCTCAAACAAATAAAATCTTAAAAAAAGAGATGGATTTAAATTTTGACTGTCACATACCAACCCCAGCCAAATTACCTATACTCTCTGAGACTCAGTTTCCATGTTTTTAAGAGTTTTTTTTTAACTTTTTTTAAAAATTATTTATTTGAGAGACAAAGAGATAGCAAGAGAGAGCATGAGCAGGGGGAGGGGCAGAGGGAGAATCAGACTCCCCACTGAGCAAGGAGCCCGATGTGGGCTCGACCCCAGGACCCTGGGATCATGACCTGGGCTGAAGGCAGACGCTTAACCGACTGAGCCACCCAGGCGCCCTCAGTTTCCATTTTTGTCCAGTGGTAGGTAACCTTTCAAAGCAGGTGATGTAAGAGACATGAATGGGCCTCACAAGGCTTCTGACTCAAAGAAACCTCCTGAAAATAAATGCCAGTTCTCTCCTTTCAGTTCTTTGACCGTCTGAAGCTCTTTGGGATGCCTGCAAAGCACCAGCCGGATTTTATCTACCTTCGGCACGTGCCCCTGCGCAAAGTGCACCTCTTCACCCTCATCCAGCTCACCTGCCTTGTCCTGCTCTGGGTCATTAAGGCATCTCCAGCTGCCATTGTCTTTCCAATGATGGTGAGTTTAACAACATTATTATTTATTTTTAAAAATCATGATGAAATATACATAACATAAAATGTATCATCTTAACCATTTGTAAGGGTACAGTTCAGTGGCATTAAGTACATTTACGTTGTGGTACAACTATTGCCACCATACATTTCCAGAACTATTTTATCTTGCAAAACTGAAACTCTGTACCCATTAAACAATGACTCCCCAGCCGCCCCCCCACCCACCAGCAACCACTATTCTACTTTCGGTCTCCATGAACTTGACTACTCTAGGTGCCTCATGTGACTGGAACCATAAAGTATTTGTGTTTTTGTATCTGGCTTATTTTACTTGTTAGCATAATGTCTCCAAGGGGTTCTTCCATGTTGTAACATGTGTCAGAATTTCCTTATGAAAGGCTGAATAATATTCCTCTGTGTGTGTGTGTGTGTATGTGTGTATATTTGTATATATATATGTATATATACATACCACCTTTTGGTTATCTGTACATTCATTGACAGACACTTGGATTGCTCCCACTTTTTGGCTATTGTGAATAATGCTGCTATAAACGTGAAGTGTACAAATATCTGTTTGTGTTCCCACTTTCAGTTCTTTGTGGTATATACCTAAAAGTGGATTCCTGGATCATATGGTGATTCCATTTTTAATTTTTTGAGGAACGGCAGCACGATTTTATAAGTACATGGGGTTCCAGTTGGTCCACATCTTTGCCAACACTTACTTTCTGCTTTGGGGGTTTTAGTTTTGTTTGTTGTTTCTGGATATCAGCCATTCTAATGTGTGTGAAGTACTATCTCATTGTGGTTTCGATTTGCATTTCCCTAATGACTAGTGAGGTTGAGCCCCTTTTCATGTGCTTATTTTTTTTTTAAGATTTTATTTATTTATTTGACAGAGACACAGCGAGAGAGGGAACACAAGCAGGGGGAGTGGGAGAGGGAGAAGCAGGCTTCCCGCGGAGCAGGGAGCCTGATGCGGGGCTTGATCCCAGGACTCCAGGATCATGACCTGAGCCGAAGGCAGACGCTTAACGACTGAACCACCCAGGCGCCCTTTCATGTGCTTATTGACTACTTGTATATCTTCTTTGGAGACAAGTCTATTCAAGTCCTTTGCCCATTTTTTAATCAGATTGTTTGTTTTTGTTGTTGTTGTTGAGTTCTAGGAGTTCTCTCTCTATTCTGGATATGAATCCCTTATTGGTGGCGAGTTTTCTGGTTGGCTTTTGCAGGAGCAGCATTATTTGGGGACCTTGAGGTGTGGATGCACGTGTGGGGCAGCTTGCCATCTTTACTTTCAAGTCCATCAGTCTGTCTTCCTCCGTTCCTCCCTTTCTCTTCTCTTCTCTCTCTCTCATGACTCTGACATGGAGAGGATTCTTCATGTTTGCAATAATTTGATAATTTGCATATTACTTCAGAGCAACATAGTTCCAGTTTAGAATTCATTGCAATCAGATGTGCCCAAAGTGGTGGAAATGCACTGTTTTAAGCCACTGGAATTTAGGAAGAAGTTGGCCCAGCACTGAGAAGTGATTGGGACATCCTTACCTCCTCTCGCACTGAAGCAGAGGCTTTGGAAAAGGCACTAGGGAAGCTGAACTGTGTGTGGTACGACAGGTGACAAGCTGTTTCCTGCCACTAGGGTGAGGATGAAA
Organism: Phoca vitulina; assembly: GCF_004348235.1. Taxonomy (NCBI): domain Eukaryota; kingdom Metazoa; phylum Chordata; class Mammalia; order Carnivora; family Phocidae; genus Phoca; species Phoca vitulina. Next base: position 19,519,706 of record NW_022589726.1, on the reverse strand, counting down.
TTCTTGCCACCCGACATCCTCACGGTCTCATCTTCTCCTCTTGTTACCTTCCCGTCTCTGGCTTACCCGGGGTCATGAGGCTGCAGAGCATTCTGTGGGCTGTTTGAAAATGACCCAAAGCGTGGGCCTCTAGAGAGAAAAGGCAATAGGGGTAATGTTTGGTGCTTGTTTCGGGGCTTTTGAACTCTGTCTTACTGGGAGAATATTCAAGGGTGAGGAAAATGGGGGTGAGGGGGACTCTTCTCCCCTCATCTCCTACACATGTACCTCCTGATGGATCTCTCAATTTTTGTCAGTTCATGTAGGTTTCTGCATTTGGGTGTTATATTCAGGGGTTGACTGTTTGGTTAAAGAAACAGCAAATGCCTGACAACCCCTTGGAAGGGATACTATTGATTTTGGCTTTATTGAGAGAGTAGTTGTGGACACGAAGGAGAAACGTGGTTGAACATAAGAAGCCTGATTTGCCTCATTCCTGTCCAGCCACCAGATGTAGCTGGTGAACACCAGTCACTCCAGGCTGGTCATTCTGGGTTATTATTAATCCCCCTTTGGCAAAAATGGCCTTTTATGGGAAAAAAGTGGGGCAGCAGTTGAGGCATCGTGTCCTATGGACAGTTGAGGAAATTAGCTGTCGGATTTTAGGCAAGTCACTTTCTCTCCCTGGGCCTCGGTTTCCTCATGTACAAAAGGAGTGTCAGGCCAGTCTGGAGGGCAGAGACACAAAACACTAGCAATTCATGATGCAGGCATGAAGCAAGGATTTTGTGGGGAAATGTCAAGGTGAAGGATCAGAGGGAATTCTGATGGTCCTTCAGAGTCCCTTCCTGCCATGGTGAGGCATGCTTGGGCTGAGCGTGGCTGGGGTCACCATAGCTATGCTCTGGCAAAGGCTCTCTCCCCCAGGACTGCCCTGCAGCCCTTCCTGCTGGTCCCACCACAGGGAAAGGCAACTTTTCGGGCCCTCTGAGGATGAGGGGTGTCTCTTTTCAATGAGGACATTAAATTGGGTGCTCTCTAAGTTGTAGGGTTGTTATGATGATAGTTAAATAAAATACTACATAGAAAACACTCACCTTCGTATCTGGTACAAAGAGGGCACTCCATAATAGGCAACTATTATGATTACTGTGAGTTTGCTTTTCCTTGAAATGCCATAGTGTTTAACTCCAGGAAGGCAATGAACTCCTTTAATTCCCTTTCTTTATTTTTCTTCAGGTTTTGGCGTTGGTCTTTGTCAGGAAGGTCATGGATCTCTGTTTCTCTAAACGAGAGCTGAGCTGGTTAGATGATCTCATGCCTGAAAGTAAAAAGAAGAAGTTGGATGATGCCAAAAAGAAGGCCAAGGAGGAAGAGGTCATGGTTCTTGCACCAACTGTACACTTCGGGGCAGCCTCAAATTACAGAGCATAGGAAGGGCCACGTGAGAAGGCAGCATGTCTGGAATCCCAAGGGTTATATTCAGGAGCTGGAAAGATTACTCCAAAGATGTTCTTTTTTTTTTAAAGATTTTATTTATTTATTTGACAGAGAGAGAAACACAGTGAGAGAGGGAACACAAGCAGGGGGAGTGGGAGAGGGAGAAGCAGGCTTCCCGCGGAGCAGGGAGCCCGATGCGGGGCTCGATCCCAGGACCCTGGGATCATGACCTGAGCTGAAGGCAGATGCTTAACAACTGAGCCACCCAGGCACTCCTACTGCAAAGATGTTCTTAGCCGAGAATGGATGAAGGATTCTTGTCCTTATCTGTCCTTTATTTTTAGTCCCAATAATCAGTTTTTTTCCCCTTTGTTTGTCTACAGTCTACTCACCAGGTTCATACTTAGAATATGAACATAGATTCTGCTTTTATTATCAGATCTCGTGGTTCGTGTTCTCCCAAAAGGCCTAATTTGGCGACTATACAAAACCTATTATTTGTTACGTACCTAACTGCAGATGGTGTCGTGGTTGGCACCATGCACAGATAACTTGCATAGGACTTTCTGTCCTTCCTCATTTCCCTCAGCGCTTGGCATCTGCTGTCCACACAATGGATCCTCAATCAATGGTCTATACATGCCAAGAATGGATGTGTAACAAATGAAAATATCAGACCAAGAAATGAATGAGCCAGAAAGTGTTTCCAAATACAGTTAGTGCCTGAAATAGTGTCCTTTGAAATGCATTTTAAATGACATTTTTCCCTAATATCTTGAATTTTTAAAATCTTGTATTATTTCTTTCCCAGCTCTATTGAGATATAATTGACATATAACACTGTGTACAACTTAATGATTCGCTATATGTATATATTGTGAAATGATCACCACAATAGGGTTTGTTAACACATTCATCACCTCACATAGTCACTTTTTTTTGTGGTGAGAACTTTTAAAATCACTCTCCCAGCAACTTTCAAATATACGATACAGCATTGTTAACTATAGTCACCATGCTGTACATGACATCCCCAGAATTTATTCATCTTATAACTGAAAGTTTGTACCCTTTGACCACCTTCACCCATTTCCCCCACCCCCAGCAACAGCATCTGTTCTGTTTCTGTGACTTCAGTTTTTTTTCAGGTTCCACAAATAAGTGAGATGATCATATAGCATTCGTCTTTCTCTGTCTGACTTATTTCACTTAGCATAATGCCCTCAAGTTTCATTCATGTTGCTGCAAATGGCAGGATTTCCTTCTTTTTTTTTTTTTTTAATATTTTATTTATTTATTTGACAGAGAGAGACACAGCGAGAGAGGGAACACAAGCAGGGGGAGTGGGAGAGGGAGAAGCAGGCTTCCCACTGAGCAGGGAGCCCGATGCGGGGCTCGATCCCAGGACCCTGAGATCATGACCTGAGCCGAAGGCAGATGCTTAACCGACTGAGCCACCCAGGCGCCTCGGATTTCCTTCTTTTTTATGGCCAAGTGATATTCAATTGTGTATATATATACACAATATATATTACCTTTTCTTTGTCCATTCATCCACTGATAGACACTTAGGTTATTTCCATGTTTGGCTATTGTAATTAATGCTGCAATGAACATGGGGATATAGAGATCTCTTTGAGGTAGTAATTTCATTTCCTTTGGATATATACCCAGTAGTGCAAATGCTGGATCTTACAGTAGTTCTATTTTTAACTTTTTGAGGAGTCTCCATGCTGTTTTCCAGAGTGGCTGCACCAGTTTGCATTCCTACCAACAGTGCAAGGGGGTTCCCCTTTCTCCGCATCCTCGCCAGTACTTACCTCTTCTCTTTTTGGTAATAGCCACTCTGACAGGTGTGGGGTGTTATATCTTTGTGGTTTCGATTTAAATTTCACTTATTATTAGTGATGTTGAGCACCCTTTCATGTACCTTCCAGCCATTTGTATATCTTCTTTGGAAAAATGGCTATTTTTTAATTGGATTATTATTATTATTACTATTATTATTATTGCCATTGAGTTGTATGGATCCCTTGTATATTTTGGATATTAACTCCTTACCAGAGATGTAGTTTGCAGATGTTTCCTCCCATTCCATGGTTTCCCTTTTCATTTTGTTGCTCATTTCTTTTGTTGCACAGAAGCTTTTTAGTTTGATATTGGTCCACTTGTTTATTTTTGCTTTTGTTGCTTGTGCTTTTGGTGTCATATCCACAAAATCATTGCCGAGAACAATGTCAAAGGACTTTTTCCCTCTATTTTCTTCTAGGAGTTTTAGTGTTTCAGGTTTTACATTTAAGTCTTTAATAACATTTTGGGGTGATTTTTGTGAATGGTGTAAGATGGAGATCCACTTTCATTCTTTTGCTTGTGAATATCCAGTTTTCCCAGCGACATTTATTGAAGAGGATATCCTTTCTCCACTGAATATTTTTGGCTCCCTTTTCGAATATCAGTTGACCATATATGCTTGGGCATATTTCTGGGCTCCCAAGTCTATTACATGTGTCTGTTTTCTATTATTAAGTGAATTTTAACAATTATAATCACAGAAGCAATGGAGGAAAACTTTAAATAGAAGATTGATAGAAATCCCTACATAAAATGTGAAGCTTTCAAGTGTCCCAAAACTCTATAAACAAAATTCAAAAATTATATATACACATGCGTGCGCATGCGTGGACACACAGAGGCATACCTCATTTTATTGTGCTTCACTTTATTGCACTTCATAAATATTATGTTCTTTACAAAGTGAAGGTTTGTGGCACCCTTGTGTCAAGTGACTCTGTCAGCACCCTTTTCCCAGCAGCATCTGCTTGCTTTGTGTCTTTGTGTCATCCTTTGGCAATTCTTGCAATATTTCAAGCTTTCTCATTATTATTATATTTGTTATGGTGATTTGTGTTTAGAGTTTATGATTCATTGAAAGCTCAGGTGATGGTTAGCATTTTCTAGCAATAAAGTATGTTTTAATTAAGGCATGTACATTGTTTTTAGACACCAAATAGACTACAGTATAGTGCAAACATAACTTCTATATGCACTGGGAAGCCAAAAAATTCATTTGACTGGCTTTATTGTGGTAGTCTGGAACCAAACCCATAATATCTCTGAGGTATGCCTTTACGTACATACATACATACATACATACATTTATTTACTGATTTATATAAAATTTTAGGTAGTGATATGTTTGAAGAAGAACATAAGGAGTGAGGGAGTTACTTTATTTAGGGTGATCAGGGATGACTGTAAGGAGACATCTCATCTGAAATCTGAATAAAGTGAGGGCAAGTCGTGAGAACATCTGGGAGTAGGAACATTCCAGGCCAGGGGGACAGCAGATGCAAAGGTTTTGAAGCAGGAATGAGCTTGGTGTGGTTAAAGAACATGAGAAAGCCAAAGAGCCTGGAGGGAAGAGAGGTAGCGGGAGACTAGCTAGAAGTCTGTGGCCATGGCTCAGGCAAGAGGTAAAGGTGGCCGAGGCTAAGGGAGAGGTGGTGAAGCAGCTGGACTGGGGACTTCCTTTGAAGAGAGAGCTGACAGGGTTTGCTAATGTATAATGAGCATGGGTGAAAGAGAAGAATCAAGGACAAGTCTTAGATTTTTGGAGTGAACAATTGGATGAGTGGTTGTGCTATTTATTAAGCAGTTTTGGGAGGAGAATCAAAGTATCTCTTTGGATGTTAATTTTGGGGTGGGCAGTAAACATTATACCCCTTATTTTCCAAAATTTCTAAAGTAAACACGTATTTGTTAATACATGTTTTACTTCATAAAGTCATTTTGAAAACTAAATGAAAGAAAAATAATGAAGACTTCACCCCAAAATTTCATATCAGCATCCAATATTTATGTTCATTACTTTATGTTCTCTTTAAGTTCTTAACATAGTTTTCTTTTCTTTTCTTTTTATTATTTTTCTTTTTTCTTTTTTTAAAGATTTTATTTATTTGACAGAGAGAGAGAGACAGCCAGAGAGGGAACACAAGCAGGGGGAGCAGGAGAGGGAGAAGCAGGCTTCCCGTGGAGCAGGGAGCCCGATGCGGGGCTCAACCCCAGGACCCCGGGATCATGACCTGAGCTGAAGGCAGACGCTTAGCAACTGAGCCACCCAGGCGCCCCTAAGTCCTTAACATAGTTTTCATGTAACTGTAATAATTGTTTATTTGGGGGCGAGGTAATTTTTTTCTGATTTTCCCTCCTCTACTTGATTTCATAAGACACTTTCATGTTTCTATATGTCTGTATAATAAACAATCATATTTATTGTTTTAATGACTGCATAATATTCTATAATTTTTTCTCATAATTACTTTAAACTTTCTTCCTTTGTTAAAATTTATAGTTGTTTTAGGACTTATTACTAATCATACTACTTTAAACATCTTTGTACATATTTTTTCCTCTGTAATGGTTTTCTTTAAATTGATGGGATTATTTTTTTAAAAAACATTTTGTTATGGAATATTCAAACATACCCAAAGGTAGAAAGAACAGTCAGTATTCATATTTCCCCAATTGCCATATTAGTTTTTTAACAATCTATTTGAATCAGGACCCAAATAAGACCTATATATTACAATGGTTGATATGTTTCTTAAATCTCTTTAGGGGGCCCTTTGTATCTTTTTTTTCTTTTTGTTGAAGAAACTAGGTTTGTGACCTGTAGGATTTTCCACCATTTAGATTTTACTGTGTCCCTTGGTGTCATTTAACAGCATGTTCTTCTGTCCCCTATATTTCTAGTAAATTGGTAGTTGGCTCTAGAGGTTTATTCAGATTCATTTTCTTTCTTCTTTTAAAAAAATACCATTCCATAGGTACAAAGATCTGGTTGTGTCTTTTTTGGTAATGAGCCAAATCTATGAAAGAACAGAAGTATACTCTTTCAAAATAAATGTGAGAGAAATTAGGTAGAAATTGTGGTGAGAGAAATATGGGTGGTGTAGATTCATGGTTTTACTTGGTCTAAGATAAAATAATGTCTTCTTCTCTTGCAGGAGGCTGAGAAAATGTTAGAAATGGGGGGAGACAAGTTCCCCTTAGAGAGCAGGAAGTTACTAAGTAGTCCTGGAAAGAACAACAGTTTCAGGTAAAAAACTCCCCAAACACCAGGGAGATCACTGTTTTGGTTATTCTGTAAACATGTGGCGTCGTGGTGGGGGGTGGTCACACATGCAGCTGCCGGTATAAAGAGCTAAATTTCAGTCTCCCAGCTCCAACCTGGGAAAGTACCTTTTCCTTTCCTGCTATGTGCCAGGCTTCACACCAGGTGCTGGGAATCACCAGCACAGAGGTAAGGGAGCCCACGTACTGAGCGCCTTCTCCGTGCTAGGAATGTGCTAGAAGCTTGACTTACGTATTCTCCTTTAATCTTCACAACAATTCTCTGATGTAAGCCTCGTTATCCATGTTTGTACAATGAGGAAACTGAGGCTTGGAGGGTTTGGGCTAATTTGCCCAAGGTCACAACGCTGCTAAGCAGAAAGTTTAAGAGTCAAACCCTAGTCTTTGTATTCTTCAGGTCAGTGCTCCTCTCCTTCCTCTAGCCATTTTCCAGAGATGAATAGGATATGGCCTTTGTTTCCAGAGAGTTCTCAGCTTGGGGGGGCATGAAATTCACATGTTTGGCCAGCCTTTGGTGAGGGGCAGAGGCAGCCCCTCCAGTTTGACTCATGGCATCTGGGGTCCTAGGAGCCAAGGGGAAACTAAGCTGGGGTCCCCCAAATTCCTTACTTCTGCCAGTGATCATCTTATAACTACAAGTTTGTACCCTTTGATCCACATCTTCCCTTTTCCCCTACTCCCCAGCCTCTGGTAACCACCATTCTACTGTCTGTTCTTATGAGTTTGACTTTTTGTGTGTGACTGACCCCAAAGAAATGGAATCTTTGGACCTTAATAAGCTTTCTACAAGTCGTGAAGGAAGTAGCCATAGACTCTGAATTCTCTGACAGCAAAGTAGGAGCAATGTTCTCTCTCTACTGGGATGCTGCCTCCTCTTCTGGCCTTTCAAAATGAGACTGTCCGCTTTGTAGAAAATTTCCCAGTCCTCCGGGGTGCTGGGAGACCAAGGACTGGATTCAAGGCCTTGATTCTCCACTTACTGACGTCTGACCTTGGATGATCACTTAGCTCTGGGAGCTTTGGTTCCTGTGCTTTCAAAATGAGGATGTGAATAATTTCTGATCTGATAGTTAAGATCATAGATTGTAAGAATCGTTTGTAAACTACAAATGGAAAACTTTTGGCCATGTAAGTGAGAAAGCGTATGAGGAATGCTTATTAGCACAATGCCGGGCACATGGCGAGCCTGGCACCAGCGAACACTCAGTAGGTGGTAGCTCCTGAAGTTGTCCTCAGCACCCCCAGAGGGGCCCTTTGAAGGAGGGCACGATTGTGGGGGAAGAGCTGCCCTCCACTTGGTACCCTCGCCCAGTCCTCAGCAGCACCGAGTGGGCCACCTTGCCCCTCTACATTCCAACCACCTGGCTCCTGGTGCTGCTGAGAGCTGTCAGCTGAGCTCCGTCAGACCTACTCTCTCCCATCCGGTGGCGTGGTAATCGTGACAGACTGAGGTATGTCTTATATTTGTGTGTCCTACATTTACTGTCCTAAACATTGATTTCAGATGTGACCCCTCTGAGATTAATATATCTGATGAAATGCCTAAAACTACAGTCTGGAAAGCTCTCAGTATGAACTCTGGAAATACAAAGGAAAAGAGGTAAAGAGAACTATAATTGTTGGTTTTTATTTATTTCTGGCTTTTAAAAATAACAATCATGTTGAAAGTGAAATATATCTTAGTTGCAAAAGTGAATTATCTAAAAAATATCACTTCTGGGACTGCTGCTAACCCCACGAGAATTGCTAGAAGCCTAAGAAAAGGAAACATGTTTTCTCACTATTTGAACAGATGTGCTGTTTGGAGCTGCCCATTTACACAGCCCCAAAGTCAGGATGGGATTATTTGGGGATGTAAATTTACTTTATTTATTTAGTCACCTTAATCCTCTTTCTAAAAGTTCCCATTTCAGGGGCGCCTGGGTGGCTCAGTCGGTGAAAGCGTCCGACTCTTGGTTTCAGCTCAGGTCATGATCTCAGGGTCACGAGGTCGGGCTCTGCACTGGGCGTGGAGCCTGTTTAAGATTCTCTCTCTTCCTCTCCCTCTGCCCCTCCCCCAACTCGTGCATGTGCTCTCTCTCTCAAAAAAAAAAAAAAAGAAAAGAAAAGAAAGAAAAAAATAACCATTAAAAGTTCCCATTTCAAAATCTCCCTGGTTACTGTAACCGCACAAACTGGAAAGTGGCTAAAATGTGCAGAGTGTCGATAGTATTGATACAGACATTTGACTCATTCCAGAATGAGGATTATTGCCAAGAAAAGATTTTGAAATATTATCACAGTTTTCTTATTTGGGAAACAAAATTCTGTATATCAATTTTCATCAGCTTACTGAAGAAAATGGAAGGACTTGAGGCATCTTTGCCTTCACTGAGGTAGGCTATGCACCCAAATCACTTGAATAATTTAGTCCCAACACCATTTTAATTTAAGAAGTCAGTTTAACTAAAGGCAAAATCTTAGGTCTATATTAAAGGCAACTTTTCTAGTTAAGGAAAAAAAAAAGCAGTAGGCTAGGATTTAGGGGACCTGGTCTAGCCATCATTCCGTGTATAACCTGGCAGGCCGTTGTTTCTGGGACTCAGTTTATTCAGCAGTAAAATGGGGATAATAATGACTAACTGCCTCACTTACAAGAATGTTCTGAGGAGAAGCTGAAGTACTAAGTACTTTGAAAAGTCACAGCCACCAGTGGGTGGTATTGGTAGGCTGTTTCTTCATCGAATGGGTTAAAATAAATCTGTGCTGAATGTGAGTGAAATAAAGAATCTTGTTTCCTTCAGAGGAAAATCCAGGCAGCTGTCGAAATGTATAACGCACATGGTTATTTTTAGTCGAGAACTAGTCTACTTGTAAATGAACTTAAAATATAGCCAGATCCAAATTGTGGTGACATCTTCAAAGTATTGTGTTAAAAGCAGGAATGAATCATGTGTTCCCTTTTTGTCTAATTGTAACACTTTTATTCAGTCTCTTCAACTAAAAGTCTTTGCTGGGAAGGAAGATTTGGGCCGTGAGGTGCCTCAGGGAAGTTCTGGTTACAGAGAGGATGTTGAGTCTGTCAGAGAAAAAGCAAGACCAAGTCTGGCCCTGTCCACGGTCATGTCAAAGCCATGCCGAAGCATTCAGTTACCCGTGCTGTGCGTTGGAGGGCAGCCAGCCATCCCCATACCGGCAGCCAGTCACCAGATGTGAACGTGGAAGCAGAAGACCACCTCTTGTTGGTACTTCTCTTCTTCCTTTCTCTTTCTCTTCAGAACTGCCACCCGTGAAGACCCAGCTTCCCATCTTCCAGACATTTTCTCTGAAACTCTCTGCTGGCGTGCAGAGCCATATGGATCCATTCTGCCACCGAGGATTCCTTCAGTGAGCTCCCTCTTCCTAAAGGATGGGGTGGGGGAGTAGGAGGAGAGCAGAGAGAAGAGGGAAGGCTCTCCAGTCCCATAGAATCTGCAGGCTGTGAGGCAGGACTCGGTTTGATGCCTCCTCTGGGGGAGGCTGGTCAGACCCAGAGGCTGTCGGGAGGGCCTGCCACTAGGAGGATCAGCGACCTGGGCATTGGCAGGGCCCACCCCCGCGGCCAGAAGATGCCTCTGCCCCCGGCGCGTCCGTATCGCTCGCTAGCCTAGCAGCCCGCGTGACCTGGCGAGAGCCTTGGATGATGGCAGGGCCACGAGGGACACTGGAGTTGTGTAGCTCACACAGGAAAAAGCTCAGGGGAAAATCAGTAATGATCAGTGAGGACGAGCAGCTTCTCTTGGTTTCACTGAGGATAGGCTAAGAGAATGAGCTTCAGTAGCTACGGAAGGAGTTGGTTTAGACACCAGGAAGGGCTTCCTAGCCCGAAGATTTGTCATAGTGTCTACTTTCTAGACATCTGGGAAAGATTTGATAATAGTTGTTTGTGAGTAGAAAGGGAGATGAGGTGTTTTTATTGGCCATGTTGTGGAAACATCCATGTTTTGCTGCTGTCTCTTGAGGGTACGTTCTGATTCCACTCCAGGAGAGATCCAAGTGCTTACGTAACGTCTCCTTAGCTGCCTTAGTAGTGAACCATCATCAACTCAATGGACCAAAACCACCTTCAGCCATGTGGTTTCTCCATCATCATGAGTTTCTTTTGGTTGACAAATGTTTTGGCTCTCAGATGTAAAAAGCCACACTGGGAAATGAACTGTAAGTAGTGAAATTAATTTTGGTATTTGGTTGAAAACTGTATTTATAGATTTTCTCTTCTCTTCTCCTTTGTGATGAGTATCAAGGGTTTGGGCTCCAGTGTGTCTAGGTCTTCCCTTCTTTTGTGAACAGAACGTGACAAGTAAGTGTGTCAGTACCCAGGGGATTGGATCGCATCAGTTTTCCGTCCCGGAAAACCTTTGTACAGTGGGATGTTCCCACGGATGCTCTCCTTTTATAGGTGAAGAGTTGGTGACAAAACTTTGTTGAATTTCGCATTCCTTCGACTCTTAAAATATATCTGTGCAGTCTAGTCTTACTCTGAGGACCTTTGAAATTGAAGGAACCCTGCATTTCTTGAACATTTCCCCACCCCCAGAACCACACCTATTTTAATACACAGATGATGTTCAGACTATTGAACAACTGGTACAGGATGGACGCCAACCACTCAGAACGGATGCCGGCTGTAAACGGGCAGCTACGCGCGGCCATACTACTCCCTGTGGGCCGGGCGCCACGCTGCTTTCAAACGTCAAAATCATATCCCTTTGAATTGTGGGTATTGTTCCTGGTTTGTCAGATTTCTGCTCACACGGCCGTTTTAGGGACAGCCTTGCCTTCCCTTTATATGGTGCAGACGGGAACAGGCATGCATCTTTGAACTATATGGGCATTAAAATCTCTGCGAGCCAAAGCTTCACCTTTTATCACTTTGGGAGAAATGTAATGATTGTACCCATTTACCTACCTAATGTAGAAAAATCAAAAGGCAACCTGTCAATAGGAAGAGCTCTCCTGCTGACTTGCCCTTTCTCTCTCTGGCTGCTTCCTTGAGCTTGCCTCTTTCTTCGTCTTCCTTGTTCCCTGAGAGCACTCCCACTTTCCTCCTCCCTCCTGCCCCTCCTATCTTTTCCTGCCACCCCTGTGGGGGCAGGTTGGTGACTGCTTCTCCTGTTCCCCCGAGCCTCAGCACAGCTGTAAGGAATGTGGCGGGGGAAAGCCTTTCATACAACAAGTTAGGTGACACCATCACTCAGAAAAACCTCTCTCCTAATGGTCGATGTCTCACGATGCCTTGTGCACGCTAGGCCTCTCGAGAGCAGAAAACCTGTCTTCGTTGACTGTGTGCAGGGCAGTCACAGGACCATGTGTGTACCTCCAGTCCTTCCGGAGCCAGACCCTCCCAGGTTCCTGTGCCTTAGGAACGTTAGTTACTTTGGAAGCCTGTGCCAATCCTTTTAGGCCATTACATCTTTCTCAAGCAATAGCCAGCCTCATTTCTGCTGCATCTCAGTGGTGGAAACCATTCCCTACTCTTATTGTCTCTCTTTTCCTAACTCCCACCAAACGCCCAACCCCAGTCCTACCCGAATGCGTCCTCGCTTACGTCTGTGGCTGGTGGCCATGGTGGCTATGGTGGCAGAGGCAGGCTGGGCAGTGTTTGGGGTAGGGAACTGGGAGTGGAGGTGAGTCTGTGTGTGTGTTCGTGTATGTTCATCGACAAATGCAAGTGTGCCCATAAGATGTCCTTGCTGCTATTAAATAGTTTTGTGTACCTAAGCTGGAGGGACATAAAAAAATATGATCATTCTCCTATCTAGGGTTTCTCAGAGTTCTCTGATAAGAATAGCTTGACGACAAATATAGGCAGATTAGTCTATAGGAAAAGGTGTTTAAACTCAATGTTAAGGAGAAACTGACTTAGGGGTAGAAAGCAAGGCAGGTAGTTTGCTTGGGCCAGAGAGGCAGTCCACCTCTTTTATGACAACGGAGATTTCGGGAATGGTTTGAGTATTGGCAGGCCAGTGCCCTGATGGGCTGGTCGTGTTGAGGTAGGAAGGGAGGGAGGCCAGGGGGTTAAGAAAGTGATGGTAGGTGAAGTCTTGGTTCTAGTGGTAAGAACGGGTGTTGCGGGGTGGTTGGGGTACTTCCTAGCTCATGACTTTGAGGGGAAGGGTTGGTCTAGAGAGAACGGGAAGACCAGCAATATGCCGTGAACTTGCCAAATCTGTTCGGTTGCATAAAACGCAGGCTAGCTCTTTGTGACTATATATGATTTCCAACTTCTGATGATGGGATCATCAGGAGATCTGGTCTTTCGCATACAGCTCCTGTCCCCACCTCCTCAGTCGTATAAATTTGCCTTTGGGATAGAGAGGTAGTGAACCATTTATTTCAAAAGGTGGCGTGAATAGCTGCTCTTTCTCTTTGTCTGGGTTGTAACTGGCTTTTAAACTAGTCATAAATGTTTGATAAAAGTCTGGTAAATGCTAAGTCTCAGGCGGGGTTGACATCTCAGGCTATGACTATGGTGACCTTCAAGAGGTCTCTGATTTTAGGAATCTGTGCTTTCTGGTCATCCAGAAAAGACAATTCTCAGTTTTACTTAATTTTCTACTTACTCAGCTCTCTAGACTTCCCTCTTAGTGGAGTAATCAGCTGTTCTCCCTGCATCTTCTCTATCAACTTCACTGTCCATGTTCTGAGTCTCTATGTTTTCCTGAAGCATAGGAGAAGGTGTGACCCCAGGGCCCCTGACTTTCCTTTGAACTAGCATCAGAAGTCCCATCCACTCTGTTCTCTCTGCTACTGTATCAGCTTCTCTACATTTCTTCTTCTGCAAGAGTGTTAGCACCTCCTCCTAGGACTTGTAAGCAGTCTTTCTAGTTTGTCACTGCATTTTCCTCGGACTTCTCAGGTTCCCAAGCCACATCCTGGCAGGACATTCAGGAGCCCTGCACTGCATGTCCTCAGCCTTCCTGACTTCCTTTCGGTTGCAGCTGTCAGGCCTCCATGACGTAAAAATCCTTTCTGTGGGCCCCGAACGGCCAAATGAGGCATCCTCCAAGTTCTGCCCCTTTGACTGACTCAACTTTCTCTGGCAGCCTTTCTTCTCCTTTCTGCCTGGTTTTTCAAGTTCTCCTCGGAGGGCTGACGTTCTCAGTCAGGGGTCCTCAAAACCACCACCAATCAGGGGTGGTGCGAGAGGTGAGGAGGTTGGACGGTTCTGGGGCTCCTCGGAAAGGGGATTTTATGATTATTTTCCTTACTTGGTGTGAGGGACTAAGGATTCTCAAACCCTCAAGCTCATCCATATTTCAGGGTAAACAGGAAAAGACACCCCAAAAGCAAACCAGAGTGGTTTTTCTACCAAACCTATTCTTTTTGATTCTTGGTGCCCTTGTTCTCGTACCTTAATTGTAGAGAATGGGCAGTTGACTCAGTTAACACTTCTTTACTGGAAAGGAGGCTAATTTTCATAACCAAAAGAGGTGTGAAGGAACCATATCACTGCGTGAAGCATGAAAAGAGGAAAGGAGTGTTATGTGGATCTCTTCAACAGGAAAAGTCAGAAAGTGGAATGATTCATCCATAGGCATAATTCCTTTAGGAGGTTGTGTGCTCAAAGGGAATGGAATGGTTTCTGATCCTTCTGAAAGGAAAAGGGATAGCATTTGTCTTAAACCTAACCCACTTTCAGCATTGGAGAACACAGAACTTCTTCTTCTAGCTGATGGCATTAATATTTCCTGAGAGAGAGAAACCCCCCACCCCACCCCAGCACTCTCCCAGGCCCCTCAGACATCAGCAGAGCTTAGGCTTCTCTTAGCGGGATCGCGAATGGCTCCAGCAGGCAGGTTCTCACACAGGCAACAATGTTGGAAACAGAAGTACCAAACTGATGTGCAATTACTCCTTTTGCAGAAGAGGCCAAAATCCTCCCCACTCCTGTCTCCCATATTCACTCCTCCAAGATGATAAGCCTCCCTCATGTGTGTCCGTGTCTGTCTGTGTGATTGGTTAGATATGGCTGCCCGGAGCTAATGGCGTCAGGTGGAGAGCAGAACACCCTGCCTGCGGAAGGGGACAGCTTGAGGTGCTGGTACATTTCCCCCGGTTTTCTATGTTCTTCTTTCTAGTAGGTCTCATGTAGACATAGAGATATTTTTGTTTTAGAGATTCCAGAATCTATATTTTTAGTGTAAGAAATGGACCCTCTCCACCCTCCACGGTGTAAATAGACCCGAGAACAAACGTGTTGTGCTAATCCCATAGCAATCTGTGGTAGGAATAGGACCCTGTCCCTTGCCCCCGAGTCCTGCGGTCTGCGTCCGTGAACCAGGGCAGGCGACTGTGGCACCTGTGCCCAGGCCTTCCTGTGCTCAATGGGGGAGAAATAAAGTCTGTGTAAACTCTTCACACCTGTGGTCTTTTTTTGAGCCTGAACCAAGGGGCCGGGCCGATGCGGACCAGCTTCAGAACGTGGAAGAAGAGAGTCCTGCAGACAGTTGGGAGAAAGGGCGGGCTGCCTGCTGGGCGGGCCTTGACAGGGGCCTGTGTACCCCCCGGTGCAGACCCTGCACAGTCCTTGGCGAAGAAAGGGACTGCCTAGACGTCTGTTTGGGTGGGCGGCCGGGTCAGCAGGAAAAGACAGCCCATTTTGGAGATAACAACCAGACTGTTGAGAGCAACTGCTAATATTGAGGGACCCTCTGCTGCCTAGAAATCCGGATTTCAGGGGCACCTGGCTGCCGTGGTTGGTAGAGCGTGTGACTCTGAATCTCGGGGTCATGAGTTCAAGCCCCACGCTGGGTGGAGAGATTACTTAAAAATAAATAAAATTTGTTTAAAAGTTATTCCTCCCTTTAAAAAAAAAATCCAGATTTTAAAAATTGCTGTCACTCAGGAGTGTTTTGGGTTTTGGGGGGAGAGGGGTGCCCTATTTATCTTCTTCCCAAATCCATCTGTTGGAAGCTTGGAGAAAAGGGGAAGAGGGAGGCAATGGAGTAAGAGTAGGGAGGCCGGTGAGGTGGGGAGAGGCAGGGGCACGGGGAGAGGCAGTCAGCAAGCCTCATGGAGTTCCTAGAAAGGCATCACCCGAAAGCACCCTGAACATGGAGCACAGTGTGGATATTTTATCAAGGGACCCAAGCCGAGTTGGGCTGTAGACCTAGAACTCACTAGCTCTGAGGCCTTTTGCTATCTTTGGGCTATTTCTGAAATATCCTGACAGTATACACGATATGCCACTTCGTCTCAGAAAAACATGCTTAAGTTGCGTTGAGTCGGGGTAGTGGATGGGAAGGCCGCTGGTGCAGGGCACGGGCCGGTTCTCATGTCGGGGAGCACTGAGCACTCTCACGTCCAGAGGACTGGCCTCGGGGCTGTGAAGGATCCCATTAAGTAATAGATGGAAAGTACTTAGAATGGCACCTGGCGTGCAGTGAGCACACAGGTAAGGAACGAGAAATCTGGAGGGAGGGGTTCCTGGGTGGGGGGGTAAATTCAGCAGCCATCACATCAGGACTCTGGTTACAGTCTCTGCAGCTCCCTGGGTTTTCCCCTCCTCGTCGTCACGAGATGGCTCCAGAAGCTCCAGGCATCACATCAGCCAAATGCAGGAAGAGAGAAGGGCATTTCTCCAGCTTCTCTCTTTTAAAGGGGAAAATTATTCCCAGAGACACCCTCCCACCCCGTCACGTCAGTGGTCAGAACTGAGCCACCTCCCTGACTCTAGGATGGGAAAACAGGGATGGGATGACCTCGTTCAGCTTGGGCCAATGAGGCTTTATTCTCGGGGCTGGGGCCCAGCTCCAATACTTGTACAGAATTAGGATTCTGCTAGCAGCGGGAACCTCGCCAAAGGTCATTGGTTCTCCACCCACCTTGACCGGAGACTCATCTGAGATTTTGAACCTACTGGTGCCTGGTCCCTACTCTACACCAATTAAATCGAGGCTCTGGCGACAAGTGTGGGCACTAATATTTGTTAATTTCCCTCCAGACGATTCTCACACTCAGGCAGGGTTGAGCATCCCCTGGTACTGTGCATCCCCATGGTCTGACCCTGCTCTCCAGCGCCTGAGTCACTCCCGGCCAGCTCCTCCTCAGCCTTGACCGTGTAAATGTCCTTCCACGCGGTAGCCCTTCTGCAACGTTAAAGCCTGACCTGTCACAGCCTTAGCCACCTCCACATTCGTTCACCCTCACTGCCTCGCCATTTCCAAAACCAGAATCCCAAGATCAAGAACGTAATTGGTGTCTTGGTGGGCCACACTGTAGGTCCCTGACCGGCCTCTGGATCAGGGGCCTCTCGGTCTGGAGCCGCGCCTGGGCCAACAGGGAGAGCGTGAAATGCAAGCAGTTAAAAAGTATGGCAGTCAAGGGGTGCTCCTTCAGCAGAAGCTGTGACTTGTCAGTCCCTTGGAGAAGGAGACAAGGGCCCCAGAGACACAGTAATTGACGTGTCTGGACATCTTAGTGATGTCCAAAGGTTGATCCCCAGATTACAGACCTGGCCACAAATTCACCCCTTTTACCTCATGGTTGTGTTTCATTACAGGGACACACAGGCACACACTTGCAAGAAAAAAGTGCAAGCTAGCGCACTGCTCCCTTCTTCAGCCATTGCCCCAAATGTCCCTAGCCAAGCACACTCCCCAGTGTCACTGGCCCGGGGCTCACTGATGGAGGGAGGCACAGAGCTGCTGACAGGAGGCTAAGGGGGTGAGACCGAGGCTCTTCGCAAGCAGCCGTGTTCATAACAGCTGAACCAGGAACAAGCCTGTCTGGGTTCAAGTCCCAGCTCTGCCTCGACAGCTGTGTGACCTTGGGCAACCTGTCTCGTCTGTGCCTCAGTTTCTTCACTGCAGAATGGCAGCGATAGCAGCACCCACTTTATAGGGCCAGTGGGGAGGGCTAAATGAATTCCCAAGCATGGGGAGGCAGGCCCCGTGTGCCCTCCGTGCCCTCTCGCAGCAGCTGCCCTCCCATCGCTTGCTCCTCCAACCCTTGGCTCTGCAGTAGGTGGTAGAATGGGGCCCTGGGGCCAAGCGTAAAGGAGTCCCAGCACTGTAACCTTTGTCTGGGGTCTTTATAGGCATTAACTTCTAGGAAGAACGAGGCTTCACTTGGGCTTCCTGGCCTAAGCCATGTTCTCCAACCCAGCTTCCACCTGAGCCTTTCATTTGGGGTTTTGGAGTGCTTGCCCAGTGTAAGGTATTTATCAGTCCTTGTTCGGGTGTATGCTCCCTAGGTCCAGAGAGGAGAGGCAGAGTGACCAGGGTGTTCCTAAGCCCGTAAGGGCAATGGCCATGTCTTTATTATTACCATAGTCCCCAATGCCTCTCCCCACTCTCAGAAATTACAGAATGAGTTATAATCACCTGATTTCCTTAATAGACACAGTGGATAAAGACAAAATGCCCAGGCCTTGACTCTCCATGCAAAATCGTAAGTTTTCTAGTAACTTCGGGATATATGGTTCTAGCACTGATTTTGAGCCCTGTGCCCTCAGTTTGCACTCTGTCAGGTGCATAAGGCTCCTGTCCATGGGCTCTGCATCTAAAACACACACGTTCACGAGTAAAGAAAAGTAAGAAGGCTTACTGAAAAATAAAAGCATTCGAGAAATAGGAAATTAGAGAACATAACAGTTACATTGCTTATAAATGGCAGAAGTTGAGAAAATGAACTCAGTGTTCCAGCAAGAGTGCCTAAATTGTGGCCAGGGACACAAGCTTTTTTTTTAAATGAATGACCAAGGGCAGTTGTAACTGCTCCTGGGCAATCCCGGGAAAGTTTCCTCACGAGAAGCACTTCAGGGTGCATTGTGAAGATGCGAAGAACCTAAACTGATCTCTCTGCTGGGAACCAGAGTAAATAACTGTTGGCCGTCAAATTGTTTCGTTGGAATTCACTGCATCCCTCTCCCCACATTTGGTGCAGGGGGGCTGTGGTTTCCGTGTACCCGGTCCCAAGGAGAGGACCGTGCCCTCTTCAGACACTGCTGGAAAACAGAGATGCCCAAAGCATGCCCTTAAGAGAGACAGTCGAAGAAAACGAGGAAGAGGCCCGGGGAGCCCTGGCAGCTGGGTTTATCTCGTCATTGTCCTAGGAAGGCTGTGTGGGAATAAGAGTCCTCAGAGGACCTAGGATTGGACTCATCTAGAAAATCAGACAGCATATGTAAAACACAGTGGTGAGGACCGTGGATTCTGTGGGACGTAGGAGGGCACCCTCGCAGAGCCTCAGAAGTCAGGGAGGCCTCCAAAGACAAGACAGTATTGGAGGAGGGAAAGAAGAGGGTGTAGACCGGGTCCCAGAGGCAGGAGTACTGATGGAATGTTCTGCAGACGGTGAATCTGGCTGGTTTGCTTGCTGTTAAAGGTTTTGTGTAAGGAAGCAATTGCACATATAATTGAACACACAGGAAAGAAGACCTTAAATGCCCGGGATAAGGAGCGAGGAGTTCCTATAGGCTCCAAGCCACTACCAGGAGGGAGATGTATGTTTGCTGTGGTGTGGAGAACTGCGTCCTGTGGCAGCGAGGAAGGGCTCTGGGCCCGAGGCGGGGAGGCTCCGGACCAGGGCCAGGGCACTGGTGACAGACGAAGGGCAGACCAGGGAGATGACCTGAAGGAACAAAAGTCACTGACTCGGGGGGGGGCGGGGTGCGCAGGTGGAGGGAACATCTCTCTAATGTCACACGTCTGAGAGAAAAGCTGTCGTCAGAGACTTGTCTGACCGAGCTTCAGAGGACACAAGCAGGACAACCTCTCTTCCAAGGAGGCCGATTTGAGCTCAGTGATAGGACTTAGAGCGAAAGGTGTCCCAGACTGGAACTCGCTGCCCCAGGAGCCGGGGGAGGGGGTGCCCAGCGCTGGAGCCGCCCCCTGGGTGCAGGGGGGCCATGTGTCAGGAGAGCTGCAGGTGTGGGAGGATGGACGCCAGGGCCCACGACTCTGCCACAGGGACAGGGCGCGAGCTGCAGACAGACGACGTTACCTGGGAGGAGGATGAGAGATGGGAGGGTGGTGATGAAGGAGTGGGTGGAGAACAGATGTCTGAGTCGAGGAGACGGAGAAAACGGTGCGGGGAAGAGAGTGAGTGGGATGCGGTTGTCTGCTCCCGAGGCCGAGCATGAGGATGGGGCCTCAGCACTGGGAGTGCCCGCTGCTCGGGGCTGCGTCTTTGGGTTACATGGGTCCCAGGTTACATGGGTCTGGGTTAAAAAAATAGGGTTCCAGAATGACATAAGAGGGTACTTTCCTGACAGTCCCTTGCCCCCCACCTGCTATTATAGGACCTCCAGACTCTCTTAAAAGACCCCAGAGCCGACTCCTGTCTGCTCGTGAGCGTGGTGACCTCAGTGACAACCTCTACAACCCAGACCCCAGTTCCAGCACTGTGTGCTGCGGCCACTGCCGAGCGAGACCCTGCCCTTGCTGCTGCCTCCATCAGCCACTGCCGACCTGCTGTGCCCACCCATGCTGCGCTGGGCCCACACCCCACGGGCTGGTGGCCGCCCATCCTGATCGGGGCTAAGGAGCCTTTTCTCCCGGCGTCAAGGCGCCCTCCCCTGTGCCGATGGATTCCCAAAGCTGACTAGTTGCCTTGGCCCCTCCAGTGTGCCAGAGGAAGAGGGTTCATTACAAGGCGGCAATTGCCTGGAGGCCCATGTCCCCCCAGGATGGAACAGGTTGACCTCTACTACCAATTCCCTACCTTGGTCCAGCCAGTGGTGTCCAATGTCAAGGTCACGCAGACAGCAGAGGCCGTGAGTGGGGGTTGCTCCGAGCAGGAGGTATGGGCAGAGCGGGCATCTCTGCTCATGAAGCATCCCTAACATAAAAACCTACCGTACCTTGAGTGCTTAGCATATGTCAGTCTCTGGGCCAAGTGCTTTAAATGTACAATTCAATGAATTCTCATAACAGCTCTTTGAGGTAAGTATTGTTATTTCTTTTTAACAGGTCTGGAAACTGAGGTGAAGAAAATTCAGTGATTTGCCTGATGACGTGCAGCCGGCAGATGGCAGAGCTAAGATTCAGACCTAGGTCCTTCTGAGTCCAAAGCACATTATGCTCAAAACCACATCATTGTGCATTGTTCTGACCACACTGGCTCAGCCTGTCCAGTCTTCTAGGCTCAAATGACCACTTTTTTGAGGGTCGACTAATTTGGTTTGGCCATATCTACACTAACTTGCTTACTGGTTCAACAAATAACGTTGGTGCCGAGCACCGTCCCCCGTGCTTAGGACACAGTGGTGGACAAACTCATGGAGCTACCAGTCCAGAAGAGGGTGACATAGGTGAGCACATGCCAGTGAGGAGGGGGCTGATCTCCCCAGCAGGATGAGCAACTGGAAAAACTACTGGAAGGGACCTCAGTCTCATGGTTGTCACATGGCCTGGGAAAGGGGAAGTCAGGAGATGCGGTTCGAGTCCTGACTCTGCTCTTGACTAGCTTCAGTTTCCTTCTCGGTCTCTGGGTTCTTCATCAGTATAATCACTGGTTCATGTTTAGTTTCTTAGCTCTCTTCTGAGTTCGATGTCCCCTGAGTCCATAATGAGGGCAGGAATTGCTCAGGACCAGAGACATCTAGGAGGCTCTAAGCAGGTTGCAGTCTGGAATCCAATGGGTGAAAGCTTTAGATAGTGGCACCAGGGGAAAGGAGTCCCTCACAGGACCTAGACATTCAGGGACCCTCCCGGGGCAGACTGGTTCCCATGTTTATTGGTGGTCTCCTGGATCTGCTATATTGACATTCTGATGAAAGTGCAAAGCCAGGGGTTTGTGGCCTCGGATCCCTCTGCCTGGAGAAGAGAACACAGATCCATTCATATCATCACTAGGTCACAGACTCGCTTTGTGCAGCCTGTAATGAGTTATTGAAAAAATCCAACCAGAAGGAACCTGCGTTATGTTGCTGGCGTGATGGCCACGGCCCCAGACAACACTAGGACCTTGCAGATCAATCCCTGCAACTGGAGTCTTCGTCACACCGGCACACCGTCAGAGGAAGGAGGGACCCGTCTAGCCCTCCCATCAAGCTGCCGCCATCGACAGGACAAATCTCTCACTGCTGCCTCTCTGCACAGGTGCTGGAAGCTGATCGTTCCCCTGCCTCCAGTCTCGTCCTGCCCACCCCCTGCCCCTCTGGCACAGCGCCTCCCCACCTCTCCAGCCTCATTCTCCCCTCACCCGGGGCAAACATGCCAACAAGGGCTGTCGTGTCTCAGAGACAGCATGGGACCTCGTCCTCTTCAACCCCCGACTCCAGGGCTCGCCTGGTTCCTGCTCGCATGGGCCCTCGTGGTGCATGCCCAGCAGAGCCCTCCCCTGTCTCCAGCTTCTCTCCCTTCTACCTCCTGCTCTCAGCCTCACCACAGAATCAGAATCGCATGAGGTAGATGGATGCTGTTGGGCTGTATGCAGTTTCAAATGAGACATCCGTGGGGCACTGCAGAGTAGGTAGAATTATTTCTATTTTATAGATAGAGAAACTGAAGCTCTGAGATGCTTAGTAATTTCCCCAAGATCACCCAGCTATTAGGTGGTAGATATGACTGCGAAGCACTTTCCTCTTTCTACTTCATTACTCTTATCTCCCAGAACCTCCAGAGGAGGCTTTCTTAAGCCTTTTAAACTGATGCTTGTTATCCAGATATGAAATTATTTCATAACACTAAACATGCTTTTTCCTACTCTGCATTCTGCTCCCTGCCTGTCCCCCCCAGGGAGGCTGTGTATATTCACAGAAGGAAGACATTCAGAGGAAGACATTCTTACCACCCTCACCCCAGCTCCCGAGGGCCATGAGCTACCTTGGAGTGGTCTGATTCCATTTGGGGAAAGGCCCCGATTCCCCTAACCTCAGCCAGAAGAGTGAATCCAGAAAGTTTTCTGCCAGTGCCTTAGGATGGGAAGCCCGGGTGTCTCTGAGCAGGAATGAGTGGACCCACGCAAGGACAGGCCCTGGGGACCCCACAGCAGGAGCAGAGCCTGTCCTTCCTTTCTCCTTTGCTTAGACATCTGGGTCAGAAAGAGCCCGAGGTCCCCAGAGAGCAGCTCTTCTTCCACTGGCTTGTCCTGCGCTGGAGGGAACCGATCGGCCCAGCTTCCTTCTTCCCAGCAGCCTTTTTGCAGACGGCATCTTATTTGATCCTCGAAGCTGCCTGCGAGCAATTATTCTTATTTCCTTTTTAGAGGTGGGAACACTCTGGGCCCTGGAGCCCATTAGTGCTGTCCTTGCTGCCTCCTGCCCAGCTTTGTGCATTTTACACCCTCTCTTTTCAGAGTGGACATTTACCTGCAGTTTGTTTCACGGGTCAGATCTTAAAAATTTACCATAAAAGGAAATCACAGAACTGTATTGTCAAAGATGCTGTCCACTAGTCACGTGCAGCTATTTAAACATAATTAAAATTAAAAATTTTAAAATTGAGTCCCTCGGTCACACCGCCCACTTTTCAGGAGCTCCGTGGCCATACGCAGCTAGCAGCGAGTGCATTGGACAACACAGAGGAGAGCATTTCCATCATTGCAGACAGTTCCATTGGACAGTGCTCGTACCAAATATTTAGAAGGTACAGAAAATTATAAAGTCACATAGGAGTATAAATGTACTCATGTTTCATTGCTGTGTAATGAGTTACTACAACCTTTTAAATGACACACTTCTTAACTCCCAGTTTCCGTGGTTCAGGAGTCTGGGCATGGCCGTCTGGTCCTCGGCTCAGGGCCTCCACAGGCTGTAACCAGGGTGTCCGCCAAGGTTTCTGTCTCATCTGAGGCTCAGCTCCTCTTCCAAGATCCTCCTCTGCCAAGATCATTCAAATGGTTGGGAGAATTGAGTCCCTTGCCGTAGACTGTGGCCCTCAGCTCCCAGAGGCTACTCATCTCCACAGGCACTTTACAACATGATGGACTGCGCCTTCAAGTCCAGCAGGAGAGCAGCTCGAACCTCTAGACCTGCTCTTAAGGGCTCACCTGATTAGGTCAGGCCCACCCAGGATAACCTCCCTTCTGATTACCTTAGCGCCAACTAGACTAGTCAACTTTAATGACATCTGAGCAATTCCTAACCTTTGCCGTATAATGTCACATAATCACAGAGTGACATCCGCTCACCTTTGCTGTAGTCTGTTGGTCAGAATCACTTGCCCCTAGTCTCATGGCTTCCACCCACACTCAAGGAGAGGGGATTATACAAAGGTGTGGACACTGGGGGCAGGAATCATAGGGGCCGTCTGATGATTCTGCTCACTACAACCCAGTATAATAGTATGAAAAGACAACACGAAAGAGTACAAAAAGACAAAACGCAATAAATCTATAATTCTGCCACTGAAGGGGACCATTGCTAACATTGTTTTATCTCCTTCCAGTCTTTTCTGATCATATTTCTTTTAATACTACTAAAATCATGCTGTATGTACAATTTGAATCTGTTGTTGTTGGTTTTTTTTTTTTTTTTTTTTTACCACTATCACGTCATGAGAAAGTCACCGCAAACATCATTAATGACTGGATAATACCCTACCACGGATATATTATGATTTATGTAACCAATTCCCTACTGCTGGACAAATGTGTTGTTAATTTTTTACCTACTATTATCAATACTGTGACAAGCATCTTTGTGCATAATTTCTTCTGTATGTCACATTATTTGTTTAGAATAGATTTGACAAAGGAAATTATTAGCTAAAAGAACATAGCAATTTGCAAGACTCTTGATGCAACTAAGTGCTTTCCCCAAGTGTACCAACAGATAAGCCCCCAGCCGGGGAGGCGCATGCCCATTTGCTGCATGGGTCATGGTTTGGGACCTCTTGGTTTTGATCGAGTTGAGATGGTTGAGCCTCTCTGGGCAGGACCACGGGATCTCCGGCTCAGTGTCCCCACTGGACAGAGCACCTCCTCCAAAACAGGTAGGGGTAGCCCAGAATCTTCATCAGCCCCCAGGGCTTGAACAGAACCTGTCCCAAAAAGCACAACTTTTCTCCAGTCTGGAGAAACTGAGCTGTCAGCATTTTACCTGCCGTTTGAGCACAGTGCAGGTGCATGTCAATAGCAAGTTCAAGAAACATTTTGAAATTTGGAAAATCTGTGCCCAGATTCTGGGGGATTTCTTTATGTTTCAGGGAAAGCCCCCCCTACCTACCAGTTTATTGGAGAGCAACATTCCCCTTCTCTGTTGAGGTTCACATGACGGAGAAGAGAGGCTATTTTCTGTGCCAGGACGAAGCATGTCGGTGAGTAGGGAAAACTCTTCTATTTTTCTATTCAAAGTCACAATGCTCCTGACGCTAGACGTGTGGGTTTTCCACACACCTGGAGTTAGGACAGACACCATGGTTAAGGGCTCAGTCCCACAGGACTACCCCCCCTGGTCCCCAACACACACCTCAGGTGCCACTTGCCAAGTAGTGGGTCCCCAGGTTACCCACAACGTCTGTCCAACTTGGCTACAAACCAGAGGTTCCCTTGACCCCCTCTTTCAGGTTTGATAATTTGCTGGAGTGGCTCCTAGAACCCAGGAAAGCAGTTTACTTACTATTGCCAATTTATTTTGAAGGATATTTTGAAGGATACAAATGAACAGCCAGATGAAGAGATATATAGGGCGAGGTCTGGAAGGGCCTTGAGCACAGGAGTTTCTGTCCCCATGGATTTGAGGTGTGCCCCACTCCCAGTAGGTGAATGTGTTCACAACCTGGAAGCTCTATGAACCTGTACTTTGGGGATTTTTATGGAGGCTTCATCACTTAGCCGTGATCAATTATTAACTCCATTTCCAGGCCCTCTCCCTGTTCTAGAGGATGGGGGGCGGTTTGGGGCTGAAAGATCCAAGCTTCTAATCATGGCTTGGTCTCTCTGGTGACCACCCCCCATCCAGGAGCCCTCCAGGACCCACCAGAGTCACCTCATTAGAAACAAAACATGCTCCAATCACCTGGGAAATTCCAAGGGATTTAGGAGATGTGTGTCAGATGCTTCTATCACTCAGGAAATGATAAACATTTTAAGAGCTCTGTGTCAGGAACCGGGAGCAGAAACCAATATATATTTCCTATTATTTCATATTCACGGTCGCCCTTTGTGCTTCTGTGCTTCAGTACCCCGAGAGAGGGGCAAGGGCAAGGCCTGGAGCATTAGTGAGCCTTCTCCTTGCATGCCAGGCCCAGACTCCACTCCCCGTCCGGCTGTCACCCCAGCTCTCGGTTCAAGCTCTACCTCTCACCAGCTGCGTGACCCTGGCTAAGACATTTCCCTACTTCGGTATCAGTTTCCTTCTCTGGAAAGAGAAGATGTTGCATTTCAACGAGTTTAAGGTCACCTCCGTCCCTATCGCTTTATAATGTATTTGAAATTACTCTGCTACAACACAAAGGACATGATATGTATTTATAGTTTATTTTGTGGTACATAAATACCACGCAATGCCATTCACAGAGAGAACGGGTCTGTGCATTTAATCCACAGGCACTTACTGCGTGCAAGCGGAGCTGATGCTGAGCTGAGAGAGAGAAATGATGGAGAGTAAGAGAATCTGAGGGGCTGGCATTGTGGGACTTGGGTCCCAAGGAGGGTGGGCTGAATTGGGGGGGGGACCGGGAGTAATGGCGTGGAGATCTGCCTGGTTCCCTTATTCTTGGCTTCCAGCAGCCATGGGACCCCAACGTTAGGCTGGAGCCCTATACCTTCCTCATTCTTGCTCGTCCTGGGACGTGGTCCCAAGGTCTTTCTTTCCTGGGAAAGAAAATCCTCCCAGGGCACCAGACTCTGAAAACAACTGCAGCCAAAATCCCACCGCTGTGTCTGCCCTGCCCCTTGGAATGGGATGCTGGGGGCGGACAAGTTTGCCAGCCCCCCGTTCGCAGGGTCTGCTGGTCTCTCCTGGGGAGGAGAACAGAGATGGGGCTGCCCCTCCTTCCCCGGGGCTTCCCAGGGCCACTCTGTTGCTCTGGCAGGGGCTCAGCTGAAAGGGGGAATTCGAGCTGGAACTCCACTAGCCAAGATCACACACACAACTGTGTCCTAACACGGCTGTGTTTGGGCGGAAGAAAGAACACCTTTTTCAGATTTGCACAAAGATAGCCTACGGGCTGATGGTGGCTCTGGGTTTCCCAAGTGCCTGCAATTCCACCTGTCACCCCTTGGTCCATCATCCCTTGGCACGTGGCTTAGAGGTCCTCACCTCTTCTCACCTGCAGAAATGTGACTCTGGGACCTTGTGACCCGCCCCTGAATCCCTGTTTTCCCCCTCGTTACTGCCCTAGCTTCACACTTCAGACCGATTCTGTCTGAGTTACTACTGCCTCAGACTTCAGACTGATTCTGTCACTGGCTCACTGATTACCTGAACTGGGAATCAGGGTATCTGGGGAAAGCCTGGCTTCCGTGGGGGCAAAGTGCCAGAAGCATTAGTAGAAAAGTTCAATAATATAGGGAAGTATATTCCCAAAAGAGAGGGGTTCCCTAAGGACAGAAGCAAAGGGACTGGTTAGGGAGAGGCCAAGGACAACGTGAGCCTGGCACAGAGGGCCAAGCTGGTGGGCATGTGAGAATAAGAAATCTAGATCCAGAAGGGGCTTCGGGGGGACAGCAAGTGCAGTCTGCTGCTTTCCCCAGGACGCACAGTGCGCAGGGCAGCACGGGCATGCTGGGAGCTGCGAGCGGGGTCGAGGGGTAGCGGTAAGCTGATATCTAGAAAGTGCCCGAAACTATGGCTGGCTCACAGTAGCTGCCACATACGTGTTTGATGCATAAATGTGGACTCAGCATTGACATTCCCTGGCTGCCCTTTCTCTCAGAAGGCAGCCTTGCTCCAAGCAAATCTCCAGTGCCTCAAACAAGCCACAGGAGGTCCCTCGGGGTCTGCAGCAGCGGGTTCAAAGGGTAGAGCTGACCCTATATATAGGAGCTTCTCACCCACACCTCTGTTATCTTTACTCCATGGTCCTCTCTTTTCCCTGCCTCCCTGTGGAATGGGTCGTTGTCCCAGAAGAATCCTATACACGCCAAAGTCCCCAAACTGCTCTGTAATGAGTTTGGACCATAAACGCCTTGAAGACAGAACCCAGGTCTATCGTGTCCATTTTCGTATTCCCAGGAAAGCACACAGAAGATGCTCATTAGCTTTGTTAAGTGAACGCATGGCCCGACTCGGAGGCAGCATTAACCCGCAACTCTATGCTAATTGGGTACAACGACATTTAAGGAGAAGTCAGATCCACACTAAATAGACAAATTACAGAACAGGCTCAGCTGGGTCCATGTCAAGGGTCTGCTTCCTGGTGTCTGTGTGGAAAAGGGTCAGCTCAGTAGGCCTGATGCTCCAGCCCCACACACTCCCGAGAAAGGCCCATCTGCAGGACTGTCCTTGACCCGGCTCCTGGCTGTAACATTTGAGCCCTTGGAATACCCTGCTTGATGGGAGGGTATTTTTCCCCTGCTTGAGGCCTTGGGCCATATTGTGTCAGCATGACCAGATAGTTTATGCTAACCAAGTGACCTATGGGGAATGCCCGTTGTTGTGCGCGTGAGGCCCTGGAGGCCCAGTTTGCCCTCTAGCAGGGCCGGGAGCCAGAAACCGAGGAGCTAAAATCAGTCACATGCGCAGTGCATGCCTGCTGACGGGTCCCCAATAAAGCCACTGGACAGCAAGGCTTGGATGTGCCTCTCTGGTTGACAACACTTTGAGGAGTTTCCAGCGGCATGAAGCGCACCCCTGTGCAGCTCCACTGGGAGGGGACCCCTGGGAAGTTGAGCCTCGTTTCTCCAGGACTTTACCCCATGTACTTTTTCACTTTGCTGCCTTTAATCTGTATTGTGTGGCTTTCCTAAGCCGTAGCTGGGAGTAGGTGAGCTTTTCTGAGTCCTGGGAGTCCTTCCAGCGAACCATTGAACCCCGTGGTAGTCTTGGGGATCCCAACACAATGTGAAGAAAGAAGCCTGGAAGGAGAATCATCTTTGTCTTCAGCTGCAGGGACACCTCGGCATAGATACTTCATTCATTCACGCAACAAACATGTCCTGAAGCCCTGCAGTGTGCCCACGTTGCATTCCGGGCCTGGAGGACCCCAGGCAGTGAGACAGAGCCCTTCGCCCTCACAGAGCTCTGGTTCTCGTGGGGGCAGGGCGAGAGCCTGTGAGCATCGAAGAATAAATAAGGTAACAGATGCTATGGTAGAGAGAAAAAGTCAAGCCGAGACAGGGGTGCTGGGGTGAAGGGGGGGCCCCTTGGGAAGGTGCTGCGTGACTTGACAGAGATGAGGGAGCTGGCTGTGGGGATGACTGCCATGCCAGTTCTCCGGAGGACCGGCCCTGTCCCTTGAGCTGTTGTCATTATTTAATGAGCGCTGGCGGTCTGGGAACTGCAGGAGGAGACGGGGCTGGTGGGCGGCCCGAAGGTGAGTTAGACAAGCCCTTGCCCTTCAAGAGCTTACTCTTCGGTGACATGAGGGTGGGTATCTGGATGAGCGTAATGCCTTTTGGAGCATTTCTCTGCCTTTCATATATCCATTTCTGAAGTCAGAGTTGCTGAGCATGGAGAACTCGGAAGGGGCACATCTGGGGAGCCAGGGTGGCAGGGATTAGGGGACGGCGCTGAGAACTGTCATGAAAATCTGGGCTCCCAAGAGCAATAAAGGAGGTGCCGAGATACCAGGAAGGCGAGAGGGCTCTGAATCTTCCTAGGTTTTCTCAGAGTTGGCCCTGCCTGAAGGGACAAGACCTCTGGCCGGGGGAGACTGGATAAAGAGAAGGAAGGGCCTTGGAGAAAGTGGCGAACACTGCTGGCACTGCCCCGGGGGCCCTCAGGTCGCCTCCGCTGCTCTGTGCCCATCCCCCAGCTTCAGGGTTCAGTCCCGAAGGCTGCGGTCAACTGCTGTCTTCAGAGGCTAAAACATGGGTGAGCTCTGGAGCTGCTTCACCCAAAGGCACCAAGACCCGCACGTGCCTTCGAGTTCACATCCCCCGGGCCGCGATGCTGGGGCAGGATACGCCACGGTCCCTTTGCCCCGAGCTGGGACAAACTCTGCTCCAGCTTCTACTCCGGAGCTCCCCACAGGATCAGGCTGAGGCGAGGGCCTCACCTGGAATCAAACACTGGCTTCTCCCTCCCTAGTCTGCTCTCCCCATCCCCGGATTGGAGTGAGAATATGTGCTTAGTAAACCACCCGCATGTGAAGCTTTGTCCCATCTGACTGAAGACAGAGACAATTCAAGCACCAAAGCAACCTGTACCCTGGCTCACTGCTTCGGAAGAAGGGACAAAGTGAGCAATGGGGGGGCAAAGCTGCACCTGTTCCCATGGCAGCCCGGAGAAGCATTCCTCTCCCCGCCCCCAGCCTGGACCGCCCAAGCCTGCCTGGTCTGGGTTCTCTAGAAAGGACATTGCCAGTGCCTAAGGAGAAGGGGCCCCAGGCTTCAAATTGCCCCAAACTCCGGGAAACTGATAGAAAATGCAAACTCAGTATCAATTCCAGGCAAAACCAAAACGCTAAATCTGGAGCCCAGACCTGGGGCAAATAACTTCAAAACTCACACAGAGAGGACTCCCTCTTTTTAGCAAGCCTAGAAAGCTGTCCAGACAGTTGGGAGGCGCTGAGACCAACAGGAGGACTTGTCCAGACTATCTGTCCCATCTTTGCTCAGCCTGCCCTCTGCTGGAGTGACTCATGAACAGCGGCTAGTCAGGAGGGGTGGAGCCCAAGGAGGTTCCAGAATTCTACTCAAATCCTACTCATCTTTCAGGGTCCAACTTAAATGTCATCTCCTCCGGGAAGCCTCCCCTGGTTCTTGCAGCTGGAAGCAAGTTCTTTCCTGTGAGCTCTTGCCAGCCCTTCATTTACACCTCTCTACCTGTCTACCTTATACAGACAGTGTTACGTAAGGTGCTGCCTCATGTCATGGTTATGTAGTTTATATGTTATCTCCCTGATTAATTTGTGAGCTCCCAGGGGCAAAGGATTTTTTTTTTTTTTTGAAGTTTACTCCCAAAGGATTTTGTACCTGCCCAGAAATGTCTCCTACAACTAAGCCCTAAATTTACACCATTAAAGACAGTGTCTTCAGGGGCACCTGGGTGGCTCAGTCGGTTAAGCATCTGCCTTCGGCTCAGATCATGATCCTGGGGTCCTGGGATCGAGTCCCGCATCGGGCTCCTTGCTCGGCAGGGAGCTTGCTTCTCCCTCTCCCTCTGCCTGCCGCTCCCCCTGCTTGTGCTCTCTCCTTCTCTCTCTGACAAATAAATAAAGTCTTTTTTAAAAAGACAGTCGTTTGAATTCAAATGCATCTCCAAAAAGACCCAATTAAAATATAACTGAAAAAATGTAAACATGTTGCCTCTCTGTGAGGCATTAACCACTTATGGCTTTAGCACATTAACAGAGCCTAGAGCTCAGAGCCATGGTGTTATGGGAGATGTTTGTCGATGGCAGAGAGGTGCGGAAAGGAAGAGGGTAATTAATAAAGGAGGAGAGGGTTGAGCATGGCGTACTTCTGAAGACAGTTGCCTGGATAAGGCTGGGGAGAGGTTGGGGCATTAGAGGGAAGCAGAAAGGAAGTACCAGACACTCACCCTGAAGTGAGAGTTTCCAGCAAGATAGGTGTGGGACACATATCAACGGGGCCATTATATCATTGTAACATGAAATTATTGCCTCAAACGCAAAACGCAAAACGCAAAAAGAAAACAGTAAAACAGAATTAATAAGTACTTAATTACATGTCAGTAAAACATAACATTATGTCAACCTCATTAATTGCTAAATTTAACCTTTTAAATATTCATTCTATTTGAAAAGGATTTGTGGGTTGGATTTTCTCACTTCCTGAGTAGGATTCCCGAGTAGAGACAGTGACTCCTGAGAAATTGTCACCAATTGCAAATTAAATATTACTCATAGCAAAATAATTTCCAAAACAAAATCATAAAATCTCCTCTCAAATTCCCAGGGCAAAATTGTATTTATTGTAGGACGTAAGCACATTTTAATATATTTGACATAATAAAAATAGGAGTCCCTGGGGCTTAACAAAGTTTTTAAACGGCCCTATCAAAGATCAATTTCATTCATCCCTTCAATTTCCCTCCCAATGACATCAGAGGCTTCACCTGCCAAGGACAAGCTGCTTCCTTCTCTGAAAGGCAAATTTACCTTCTTGTCCACCTGCATGGGCCCATCCCTTACAACTAACTGAGTGATTACATGCTTGGAATAGATAACTGAAACGTTTTCCTTTTCCCAAGTGTTATCAATTTCTTACATATATTTCCCAAGTCTCTCGTGCATTTACAAACAAAAACTGAATACATATTCTCCACCTTCCCCTTTTACATAGCTATTAATTTCTTACACCACCATGTTCCTTGTCCTTTCTACTTAACAGTTGAATCTCCTCTTTTTAAAAAAGATTTATTTATTTATTTTAGAGAGTGGGGAGGAGTAGAGAGAGAGAGAGGGAGGGAGGGAGAGAGAGATCTTAAGCAGACTCCCTGCTGAACAAGGATCCCAACAGGGGGGCTCTATCTCATGACCCTGAGACCACAGTCTGAGCTGAAATCAAGAGTCAGATGCCCAGCTGAGTGAGCCACTCAGGTGCCCCTGAATCCCCTTCTCAAAACCATAATTGTGAGGAAACTACTAGCAGCCATCCCCGAAAAATGGTCAGAAGGGGGAGAAACACATACAGCCCTTCAGGAGACAGAAGCAGTTTGTATCTAGTTAGAAAACACTGAGCTACAGAATGTAGTTAAAAAGAACCCAAGTCATTTTATGCAGAAACAACGTGGACCACAAGACACAGAGAATGCCAAAGTCAGGGGATACGGAGGGAGTGAGCCCCAGAGAAGCCTGATGGTCAAGAGTGACAGGTTTTTTTTTATTTGCAAGAATATTTTTTTTATCTCCTTCGCCTCCTTGTCTTCCTCCTCCTCCTTTCTTTCCTCTCTTATTCTTGCTAGAGATAAAAAAGATTACCAAGAAGTCTGGAGGTATAGCCACATGGAGCAACGAGAGGCCAGGGATTCAATAAAAGCTGAGCAAGCACTGAGGGGTTGGAGGGCCTGGTCATAGCGGGGCTGCAGGGAGCTCAACCCGGGTGCCCGAGATCAGAGGGGCGGGCCTTGAGTCCATAGTTAAGGGAGGAAAGGAAGAAAATCCAAGGCTCAGTCCTGTTTTCTCTGCTTGCATCTAAAAACCTAGGTGGGTGCCTGGGTGGTTCAGTCGGTAAAACGTCTGCCTTTGGCTCAGGTCCTAATCTCAGGGTCCTGGGATCGAGCCCCACATCAGGCTCTCTGCTTGTTGGGGATCTGCTTCTCACTCTCCCTCTGTGCTCTCTCTCTCTCAAATAAATAAAATCTTTTTAAAAATTAAAAATAAATAAATAAAAACCTAGAGAATGCAACAAAGTGATTTTTATTCAGCGGCTGCTGTGTATCAGGCAGGAGGACACAGCAGTGAGTAAAACAGATCGAGTCCCTATTTCATGGCGCTTTCTTTTTTTTCTTTTAAAACTTTTATTTATTTTTGCAAAAGAGAGAGAGAACAAGCAGGGGGAGCAGCAGAGGCAGAGGGAGAAGCAGGCTCCACACTAGCAGGGAGCCCGATACGGGACTCGATCCCAGGACCCTGGGATCATGACCTGAGCTGAAGGCAGATGCTTAATGACTGAGCCACCCAGGTGCCCTGGCGCTGACTTTCTAGTCAGGGAGAAAGAACACACATAAATGCATGGCGAATAGACGTGACATGATATTGGGTTGTGATCCCTGCTACAGGGATATAGAAAGCAGGGAAAAGGGACAGAGACTGACAGGATTATGGGGGGAGATGACTTTAGATAGGGTAGCCAGGGAAGGGACTGAACTGTTCCAGTATCTGCATAAGGAGCGTCTCAGGGAGGAGTGACAGTATGTGGCCATGTGCTGGGCTTGGAGGGAGACGAGGTTGGGGAGCTGGTCATGTCAGCAGAGTCCCGGGCTCAGTAGTGTGGTGAGAACAGGAAGGAAAACATCAGAGTGCACCATGCGAGCGCCAGTAAGTATTGTCACAGGAAATATTTGTTCCAAATACATCAAGTCCTAACATACACAGTATTTCTTACACTAGGTCTCCCAGTCAGAAAGTTTGAAAGCCACCGATGTGAAGTTAATTAATCTGGATCTGGATCATCTTTACACACACACACACACACACACACACCCATTTACATAATATACATATACGGTTGACCCTTCAACAACACAGGGTTTAGGGGCGCCAACCCCTATCCAGGTATAACTCTTGACTCCCCCAAAACTTAACTACTACTAGCCTACTATTGATCAGAAGCCTTACCGATAACACAGTCGATTTACACGTATGTGTATGTCGTATGTATTATATACTGTATTCTCACCATAAAGCCAGCTAGAGAAAACGAAATCTTACTAAGAAAATCATAAGGACGAGAAAATACATTTACAGAAGGTACTGTATTTATCGAAAAAAATTCGCTTATAAGTAGAGCCGCACAGTTCAAATCTCTGTTGTTCAAGGGTCAGCTCTACATGTACACAGTGACCAACTTTTTATTTGGGAATCATTTTAGGTTTATAGAAAAGTTGTAAAGATAAAGTACAGACGGTTCCCATATGCCTCTTGCCCAGTTTCCGGCAATGTTAGCGCCTTACGGTACCCACCGTAGATTTGTTAAAACTAAGAAACCAACGGTGGTACATTATTATTAACTATGCTCTAGTCTCTACTTGGATGTCAGTCATTTTTGGCAGTTTTTCAGGTCCAGGATCCCCCCCCCCCCCCCCAGGAAGCTGCATTACATGCAGGCATCACGTCTCCTTAGCATCTCTGGTCTGGGATAGTTTCGGGCTCTCCTCGTTTTTCATGACCTTGACAATTTTAAGGAGTATTGGTATACAGTGTTTTGTAGATTGTCCCTCAATCTACAAACCCTCCAGAGGCTTGGAGGGTTCCTCAGGTGTTTTTCTCATGATCCGAGTGTTGTTATGAGTTTGTAGGAAGAATCCGACAGAGGTCAAGTGCCTTCTTCATCACATCCTATTGGGGGTATGGGATGTTAATGAGATGGTAACCTTGATCATTTGGTTTAAGTTGTGTTTGCCAAGTTCCTCCACGGTAAA
Organism: Phoca vitulina; assembly: GCF_004348235.1. Classification (NCBI taxonomy): domain Eukaryota; kingdom Metazoa; phylum Chordata; class Mammalia; order Carnivora; family Phocidae; genus Phoca; species Phoca vitulina. The sequence goes on along the minus strand of NW_022589726.1, from coordinate 19,485,034 downwards.
GTGACTGTTTTTCCCTTCACATATGGTATTCTTTGGATGTGAGTCACTAAGTTCAGCCCACACTCAAGGGGGGGTGGGTGGGAATTAAGCTCTCCCTCCTAAGGGTGGAGTGTCTACTGATATTATTCGGAATTCTTCTGTAAGGAAGATTTGTCCTTTGTCCTCCATCTGCTTATTGAATCATTAACTTCACCAGTGTAGACTTATGTGTATCCTATATTTTGGATTGTAATCCAATACCACAGTTTGTTTTGTTGCTCAGGTTGTTCCAGCCAGCTTTGGCCACTGGGGGATTTTTCAAGTTGGTTCCCAGGTCTCTTTGCCATCCTTCTGTTTTCTGAGCGCTTCCTTCCTTCCTTTCTGCCACTACCAGTGGCTGATCTCTGTATTTTTAAAGTCCTGCTCTGCAGTGTACCCCTTTGTTGTTGTTTCTCCCCAGCAAAAATTTGCACATTTATGCTATTATGTTAGACGTGAACAGGAAGGGGGGGAAGTAGGAGGGGGAGACTCTTGCTGTCCCCCAATATCCATCCTCCCTCCCTTCAAAATGGCAGAGGTCACCCAGGTAAACCAACCTCCTCTAGCATTTTGCTGCCGGAGGTATCTGATGACAGGGCTGTGGCCAGTGATTTGTAAGAGAAGCGATGGAAGCCACTCCCCAATTCTTGCCCTTAAAAAGATGGAACATGAAGGAGCTTCCCGGGCCCCCTCTTCCTTCCTGCTGGTGGGTGGCGGCAGATGGCGGGGCCCACGGCAGCCATTTCCTGTCAGCTGTAGCGCCAAGAGCGCAGACCCGGGTCGGGCATGGCTTCCAGCGGCCGTGCTGAGGGCGTCCCCCACCTGCTCTCTGTCCCCGGGAGTCCTTCTGACACTTCGGCAGCACAGCAAAGCCGGCCACGCCGGGCAGGCCTCCCCTGACACGGCGCACGGCCCGGTGGCCTGCTGACAACGAGTCCGGGGCGAGACAGCCGCCCTGAGGTGAGACCCCCCCGGGGGAGCAGCCGTGAGCCCCCCCACCTCCGCGCCCCCTCAGAAGGCGGCTGAGCGGAGCTGGTAGGCTCAGCGCTCGGCCCGGGCAGCCAGCTGAAGGCTGAGGCCCAGGTCCTCACTGTCAGGGGGGAGTAAGTCACCTTGGTGAGTAGCCGAAAGGGATAGGGTTCCAATGTCACCTTTTCTCCTTCTCTCTCTCTCCCCCCTACTCTGTTCAAATTATGACAAACGCTCAATGATCAGAAACCACGAAATGTTTGAGAGATAAAAAGAGCGAAGTGATGTTCTGAACCCCTGGGTAAGGAACAAGGAAAACTAACATTTGCTGAGTTCCTACTATGTCCGAAACGGTGTGTCACACAGACTTCTTGGTGGTCAGAAAAGTTAACTTCCCGAAGGTTGCACAGCAGGAACTCAGCAGAGCTAGGATTGGAGTCAAGGCTGCCTGTCCCCAGCTCTTTCTCTCACCTTGTCATCTCTTTCTCCGGGGGAGCTCAAGGCCTGCCGTACATTTGCGTTTTGCTACTTGACCCTGTTCTTTTGGGGGGGGGGGGGTTATCTGCTGGAACTCAGCCGAGGGGCCCTATCATCCATCCAGATGTCTTAGCTCCCTTTCCTTCTGGGCAGGTGTGAGGGACTCTCTCCCACTCTGACACTGGACCTTCACTGGTGTTGTGTTATGTGTCCCACCCTGCAGTCTTGGAGTCCATCTGGGTTCTTCCCGTATCAGCACCTGTGAGATGTGTCCGGAACTGAGGGGAGAGCTGTTGGCAGAGCCCCCAAACAGAAGCCACAGAGTCACGGCCTGGTACGGTAGGCCCAATTCAGGAAGACATGCAGGATGCTGATGGCTGGTTTGGGTTTTGGTTTTGTGTTGTTGGCCTGATGACGGCTGCTGACATCATCTCAGTAGCCGGATACTTAAGTGGATGTGCTTCGCAACCAGACAGCATGGGGTCATCTCCAAGCCTTGCTACTATTCCAGTTATCTATTTCTCTGTAACAAACCCTCCTGAAGCACAGTGGCAACCATTTTATTATATTGCACGATTTCCTGGGATGAGAATTCGATAGAGCTGGATGATTCTTGTGTCCACATGGCATCACCGGACGTGACTTGGTGGTATTCAGCTGGCAACTGAGCGGGTCTGAGGGGTCCAAGATGGTTTCATGCACACATCTGGTGCATTGAGGAGTCAGCGGGAAGGCTGGGCCCAGCTAGGCCCTTCTCTCTTTCCATGTGCTCTCAGGGCCTCCCCATGGGGTCTTTCCAGCAGTGTGTCAGATTTCTCATATGGCAGCCAGTGCTCGAAGAGACCAAGATGTCAGTCTTCTCAAAGTCTGGGTCTGGGGGCGCTAGGTGGCTCGGTCAGTTGAGCAACCGACTCTTGATGTCGGCTCAGGTCATGAGCTCGGGTCGCGAGATGGAGCCCCGCGTCAGGCTCTTTGCTCAGCTCCGAGTCTGCTCTTTCCCTCTCCTGCCCCTCTCCTCGCACACACACTCTCTCTCTCTAAATAAATAAAGTCTTAAAAAAAAGTCTGGGTCTGGAACTCACATACAACCCTTTCTGCTTGTCCTTCATTGTAGATCAAGGCAGCCAGAGGCCAGTATTAAGAGGAGGGAAAAGATTACATTAAATGTGTAGATCTCTTTGGGTAGTATAGACATTTTAACAATATTTGTTCTTCTAATCCACAGGCATGGAATGTCTTTCCATTTCTTTGTGTCTTCCTCAGTTTCTTTCATCAGTGTTTTATAATTTTCACCTCTTTGGTTAGGTTTACTCCTAGGTATCTTATTGTTTCTGGTGCAATTATAAATAGGATGGATACCTTAACTTCCCTTTCTGCTGCCAAAGGAAAAAGAGAGAGAGAGAGAGGCAAACCAAGAAACAGACTCTAATTATAGAGTGGAGGTGGGTGGGCGGATGGGTAAAATAGGTGATGGGGATGAAGGAGTGCACTTGTTTTTGTTTTTTTAAGATTTTATTTATTTATTTGAGAGACAGAGTGAGTGAGAGAGAGCATAAGTGGGCAGACGGAGAAGCAGGCTTCCCGCTGAGCAGGGACCCGATGCAGGGCTCAATCCCAGGACCCTTGGATCATGACCTGAGCCGAAGTTAGACGCTTAACCGACTGAGTGAGCCACCCAGGTGCCCCCTGAAGGAGTGCACTTGCGATGAGCACCGGGTGTTTTATGGTAGTGCTGAATCACCAAATTGTGCACCTCAAACTAATATTACACCATATGATAATGAACTGGAATTTAAAAACAAAACAAAAAAACAAGGGGAGGGAAAAGAGACCTCATTGGCAATGGGCAGAGTGTCACAGTCTGGCCATGTTTTACCCATCACTGCTACTCATGAGTCTATGTCCTTTTTTTTTTTTTTTTTTAAGATTTTATTTATTTATTCATGAGAGACAGAGAGAGAGAGAGAGAGAGAGACAGAGGGAGAAGCAGGCTCCCCGCGGAGCAGGGAGCCCGATGTGGGACTCGATCCCAGCACCCTGGGATCACGACCTGAGCCGAAGGCAGACGCTCAACCGACTGAGCCACCCAGGCGTCCCATGAGTCTATGTCCTTGGGCAAGTTTCTTAACCTCTTTGTGTCTCAGTTTCGTCACCTGGAGCAGTGGAGACAATAACACGAATCTCATCCAGTTGTGAGCACTCAAGACACTGTCATGCTGTCTTATGCACTCCATAAACGATGCACTCCATAGCTATTCTAGTGTCATGGTTAAGGTCACCGCCTGTCTGGGGTTCCTTTCTACCACTTGGCAACTGTGACCGTGAGCTGGGTTACCTAACTTCTCTTTGCCTGCATTTTCTCCTCTGTGCCTACTACATAGGACTGTGTTATTAAAATTAAGTGAGATAATACACAGACGCTTTGGCCCAGAGAAAACTCCTACATGTTGTTTGGGCGGTAGGAGTGGGTCCCCGAATCAGAGGACACATACTTTCCTCGACCTGGGCTTCAGTGATAGTACGAGTCTCTAGGCTAACAACTTAGGCGTTCTTAAGGAAAGCGAGGGCAAAGTGGAGGGGCCGTGTGATGCTCTTTGTTGTCGGGGGTCCTCCTGGTGGTAACTGTGAGCCAGGTACCAGGTGAAGCAGGGTGGATGCTGCTTTGCTGAGGCGATGCTGATCCCACAGTGGAACGGAACAAAAGACTCAATGTCTGTGGTCTCTGGGCCTCAAGAAACATATCCGTCCCGGACAGGGGAAGGCAAATATTTTCTATCTCCTGAAAAAGATCAGAAAGAAATCTCAGAACACAACCAGAGTGAAGGAACGAAAGCCTCAGGGTCTTTCAGGAAGGACAGGTCCCGGGTACTGCCACCTGGTTAGCGTTTGGGGGTTTTGCAGAGCCCAGGGAGTGGCTGGTGGCGTGGAAATGGCCTGATGGACTGACAGTTGGTAATCCCCATATCATAGAAGCCCAAGGTAGCAACAGAAGGAGAAAATATCATCAAATCTCAGAGTTGGGAGGAATCCCAGAGGTGCTACCAGATACCTGAATAACTTCCACATTCTAGAACAGTGGTCATCAATGTCTGCCTGCACATCCCAGAGAAAAGTGGCTTCTTATCTCTCGCAGTGGTTTGTTTCATTTATGTCCATCTCTTAATTTAAGGAAAATCTGCTTTCCTGGAATGCCTACCCACTGGTTCTAGTTCTGTTCTCTGGTAGCACACAAACCAGTCTAATAACACATACTAGTCTTCTAGACATTTTATTTTTTATTTTATTTTTTTAAAGATTTTATTTATTTATTTGACAGAGAGAGACAGCGAGAGAGGGAACACAAACAGGGAGAGTGGGAGAGGGAGAAGCAGGCTTCCCGCTGAGAAGGGAGCCAGATGTGGGGCTCGATCCCAGGACCCTGGGATCATGACCTGAGCCAAAGGCAGATGCTTAATGACTGAGCCACCCAGGCACCCCCTTCTAGACATTTTAAATCAATTCCCCAGCCCCCCTTCTCTTCACCAGGACCAACAGCCCTAGCTCCTTCTTTGTGTTTCGGTGATATGATCTGAACCTTCTCCACCATCCTCCTATTTCTTCTCTTGACCTTCTCTTTCAAGAAATAAAATAAAGGGGTGCCTGTGTGGCTCAGTCAGTTAAGCATCTGCCTTTGGCTCAGGTCATAATTGCGGGGTCCTGGGATTGAGTCCCACATTGGGCTCCTTGCTCAGCGGGGAGCCTGCTTCTCCCTCTCCCTCTGCCTCTCCCCCTGCTTGTGCTCTCTCTCTCTCTCTGTCAAATAAATAAATGAAATCTTAAAAAAATAAAATAAAATAAAATAACCCAGGTGCCCCATAGCCAGAAAAACTAAACCAACTTTTTTTTTATTATTATGTTATGTTAATCACCATACATTACGTCATTAGTTTTTGATGTAGTGTTCCATGATTCATTGTTTGCGTATAACACCCAGTGCTCCATGCAGTATGTGCCCTCTTTAATAACCATCCCCAGGCTAACCCACCCCCCCACCCCCCTCCCCTCTAGAACCCTCAGTTTGTTTCTCAGAGTCCATCGTCTCTCATGGTTCATCTCCCCTCCGATTCCCCCCCCTTCATTTTTCCCCTCCTGCTATCTTCTTCTTCTTCTTCTTCTTTTTTAACATATAATGTATTGTTTGTTTCAGAGGTACAGGTCTGTGATTCATCAGTCTTACACAATTCACAGCGCTCACCATTGCACATACCCTCCCCAATGTCTATCACCCAGCCACCCCATCCTTCCCACCCCCCACCACTCCAGCAACCCTCAGTTTGTTTCCTGAGGTTAAGAATTCCTCATATCAGTGAGATCATATGATACATGTCTTTCTCTGATTGACTTATTTTGCTCAGCATAATACCCTCCAGTTCCATTCACGTCATTGCAAATGGCAAGATCTCATTCCTTTTGATGGCTGCATAATATTCCATTGTAGATATAGACCACATCTTCTTTATCCATTCATCTGTCGATGGACATCTTGGCTCTTTCCATAGTTTGGCTATTGTGGACATTGCTGCTATAAACATCAGGGTGCACGTACCCCTTTGGATCACTACATTTGTATCTTTGGGGTAAATACCCAGTAGTGCAATTGCTGGGTCATATGGTAGCTCTATTTTCAACATTTTGAGGATCCTCCATACTGTTTTTCAGAGTGGCTGCACCAGCTTGCATTCCCACCAACAGTGTAGGAGGGTTCCCCTTTCTCCATATCCCCGCCAACATCTGTCTAAACCAACTTTTAATTCATATGTGTTCCCTATCCACTCTTTATCTCTCTACTCACACTTTTTTTTTTTTTTTTTAAGATTTTGTTTATTTATTTGAGAGAGAGAGAGAGAGAACGCAGGGGGAGGGGTAAAGGGAGAAGGAAAGAGAGTCCTAAGCAGACTCCACGCTGAGTGCGGCCCCATGACCCTGAGACCATGACCTGAGCCAAAACCAAGAGTGAGACACCCAGGTGCCCCTATGCTGATACTTTCTTATATAGTGTTTGAGGGTGTTACTTTGTCCCCATCTTGTGGTGGACTAAAAATGGCCACAGACTCTTTGCTGCTCCTCCCATCAAGAAATGGAGTCTTTTTCTCCATCCCTTGAATCTAGGCTGCTTTTTTATTTGCTTTGGCCAATAGAACACGGCAGAGGTAAAGTTGTATGACATCTAAGCCAGGCTCAAGAGACTTAGCAGCTCCCACTTTGGTCCTCTTGGGATTCTGCCCTGAGGCCATCATGCTGAGAGGAAGTCCAGGACAGGAGAGCTGGGGGCGAGGCAGGGCCAGGTATCTGACACTCCAGCCATCCCCGCCGAGGCCCCAGCCACCCTGTGCCCTCCAGCCAGAATGCAGTGGCATGAGTGGGGCCAGGAAAGACCAACATAAGAACTGCCTTTGCAACCCACAGAATGATAAGAAATAATAAACTATGTAGCTACTAAGTTTTGGGTGGTTTATTGTATGGTCAATAACTGATACACTGATCGTAGAAGTCACGTTATTGAGTGCTTTTGCTCTATACTTACTGAGAAGTTTTCTTCCCTTGCAATAGTAAAATATTTATCTAGTGACCTTTGCTCGAGGTGTCCCCAGCTTAGGGCCCCCAGCCACGGGGGGAGAGAGTCCAGCGGTCTCGTTAGGCCACCAGCTACACCGCTGCTCAGAATGCATGTCCAGCATGGGAATGAGCTCCCCAAGCTAGGAAACTAAACCCCTGTTCTAAGGGACAATTGTCACAGGAAAACAGGATGTCTGACACTGACATCAAAGAATAGCATCTTCTTCAGTGACTAATATCTCACTGCCTGACTTTGGGAGGAATGTAGCAAGCCAAAGGGAAACACAATGGCAGATGGAAGAGGCCAAGTGGTGGGCTTTCTGGGGAGTTAAGAGAGGAACAAAATAATTTCCGTTTCCAAGAAGTTGTTTTGTTTTTTAAATATCTTTTTTGGGTCTTTGGATCCCCAGACAGCGAGACATTAACAGAGGTATGGAAATCAACTCACTTCGACAAACAATTTTGAGCCCCTATCAAGTGTCAAACCATGTGCCTGGGGGTGAAGCAATAAACACCACAAGCCCTCAAGGGGGTCAGTTCTGAGTTGTGCAGATCCAGAAGCCTTGGCTGCAAGTGGCAATGAATGTAAATATTTCAAGATATTTGCAGCAGCTGTGATATGACCTGACAAGGCTGTGGTTTCTATCAGATACCGCTAATTCTACTGCAGTTTTTTGCGTACATTTATAGTTGAAGATACTGCTGATTTTCAGGTAGTAATCAGAAGAAGATTTTTTTTTTCCCATTCAAGTCCCCAGGCCCTGGATTGAGACCCTTCCCCCGCCCATGGCTTTAGGAACCAGACCAGCAGGTGCTCACTGCTCTCTCTCAGAGCCGCCTGCATCCGCGTCCCCTCAAGGAGCCCACACCGATCTCTGGGCTCACAGGCCCCTCGCTGTCCCCTAAGTTCTGCTCCTGTGTCATTAGGGTTTGCAGTGGCCTTGGCTTGCCATGGTATCTTATTTTTTGAGGTCTGAAAAAACATTTTATTTGAAATAATTTCAAACTTACATTAAAGTTGCAAGAATGGTGCGGGGAACTCAGATTACTTTATTCACGTTCACCAACTTTTAACAGTTTGTGTATTTGTTTTTCTCATTCTACCTATATATGTATATATTATAGGCATATATGTATGCATATGTACATATATATGCACATAATATTTTTCTAAACAATTTGAGAGGAGGTTGCATACATCATGTTCCTTTACTCCTAAATACTTTACTGTGTATTTCCTAAATATGGACATGCTCTTCTATTTCCACATTACGGTGATCAAACTGAAGAAAATTTTTTAAAGATTTATTTATTTATCTGAGAGAGGGCGTGAGCTCGAGCATGGGGGGAGGGGCAGGAGGAGAGGGAGAGCAGACTCCGCACTCACCGCACTCAGCTCGGGCTCTGGGCTCGATCTCAAGACCCCGGGATCATGACCTGAGCCGAAACCAAGAGTTGAATACTTAAACGAATGCACCACGCAGGTGCCCCCAAATTGAAGAAATTTAATGTTGACATATTACTTTTATCTAATCCATAACACACATTCCAATTTCTGCAATTGACTCAGTAATGTTCTTCTTAGCAATTTTTTTCCCTATGCAGGATGGATCCGGGAATCAGTATTACACTTGGTTGTCATGTTTTTTGGTTACCTTGATTCTGGAACAGTCCCTCAGTCTGTCTTTGTCCTTCTAGTCGTTAATACTTTTGAAGAATATAGACCAGATATTTTATAGAATGTCCTTCACTTTGGGTTTCTACAATATTTCCTCGTGACTAGATTTAGGTGGTGTGTATTTGGCTAAAATAATACATAAGTTAGCTATGCTTGTTAGGGAAATCATATCTGAAAGTTTGTGAAATTCATCTGCCCCTTATTGGTGATGTGAATCATGATCACTTACTTAATATGTTGTCAGGTTTTTCCAGTGTGTTTGACTATTTTTTCTCTTGTAATTAACAACTAAGATGTAGGTAGAAATTTTGAGACTATGTAAATATTCTGTCGTTCATCAAACCCATCCCCACTTGAATTTACATGCATTGATGAATCTTGCCTGAATTGATTCTTACTATTATGGTTGCAAGACAGTTACTTTTAAAACTTCGTTCCTTCCATATTTATAAGTCAGTATTTTTTTTAACTTTTTATTTTAATTCCAGTTAGTTAACATACAGTGTTATATTAGTTTCAGGTGTACAAAACAGTGATTCAACACTTCCATACATCACCTGGTGCTCATCACAAGTGCACTCCTTCATCCCCATCACCCATTTCACCCATTCCCCCCACCCCCACCTCCCCTCTGATGACCAGCAGTTTGTTCTCTGTAGTTCAGAGTCTCCATGGGACACCTGGGGGGCTCAATGGGTTGAGCGTCTGACTTTTGGTTTTGGATCAGGTCTTGGATTCAGATCAGATCATGATCTCATGATCTCAGGATCGTGGAATAGAGCCCTGGGTCGGGCCCTGTGCTGAGACTGGAGCCTGCTTAACATCCTCTCTCTCCCTCTCCCTCTGTACCCCACCCCCTACCTGCACACGTGCTCTCTCTTTTAAAAAAAAGTCTCCATATTTATTAGTCAGTATTTATTTATCTGCTTATCTGTTTTTTGTAATCACTATGGACTCATGGATTTTTATTTTATTCAATGGACTATAATATACAACTCTCTTTGAGTACTTTGATGTTTAAAATTTTGATGTCCCAGATTTTGCCAATGGAAGCTCCATAAAGCTGATTCCTGTGTCTTTTTCACATCACTTCCGTGATATTTTATTTTTATTATTATTATTTTTAAAGATTTTATTTATTTGACAGAGAGAGAGACAGCGAGAGAGGGAACACAAGCAGGGGGAGTGGAAGAGGGAGAAGCAGGCTTCCTGCTGAGCAGAGAGCCCAAAGTGGGGCTCGATCCCAGGACTCTGGGATCATGACCTGAGCCAAAGGCAGACGCTTAACGACTGAGCCACCCAGGTGCCCCACCCCCCAAAAATATGTTGTTAAGCTTTTGAATTTTTGCTAATGTGATGGATGAGGAATGGTATCTCAGTGTATTTTCAATTTACATTTCTATTATAAAGAGCAAAGTTGAACTTCTTTTCATGTAAAATGGTGTGGTGCACACTCTTGCCTCCATCCTATAAAACCTTTCATTTGTAGGACCCTTTCTTGTCTGACCAAGCCTTAGGGTCTTATTTCAAGTCCCTGAGAGAGAATCTGATTGGCCCACCCCATCTGTGAATTGGTTGCCACCCAGGAGCCCCCACTTCCATAATATTTTAAAAGCAGTTCCTTACTCTCTGGTACAGCCAGATATTCCAGGCTCATCTTGTACTTTTCCTGCTCTCACTGTGGACTTAGCAATTTCTCTAAGAAGCTCTGATTCACCAAAGAAGATATGCTATTGAGCAAGAAGCACATAAAAAGATGTTCAACAACATTAATCATCAGGAAATTCATATTAAAACTGCAATGAGAAACCACCACACACTCACTAGAATGGCTAAATATAAAAGAATGACAATAAAAAGCATTCACAAAGATCTGGATGACTAAAACACCCATTCATTGCTGCTGGACCCACTTTGGGGAAAAAAATTGACAATTTTCAAATAAAGCTACACTTATAAAGTTTTATATTTAACATGTGACCTAGAAATTTTATTTCCTCGTATTAACCTAAAAGGAATGAAAAGGTACGTCCACATAAAGACTTGACATGAATGCTCCTTGCCACTTTATACATAATAATAAAAAATTAGAAACAATGCAAAGTCCATTAAGAGGCGACTGGATCAATAAATTGTGGTGTATCCATACAGTGGACTACTATTCTGCAATAAATAGACATAAACTACCGATACACACAAACAGATTAATCTCAAAAACATTATGCTGAGCCAAAGAAGACACAGAGTCTATACTGTATGATTTCATTTGTATGAAACTCTAAAGAAGATAAATCTGAATGATGGAAATAAAAAGCAGGTAAGTGGTTGCTTGAAGCTGGTGGTGGATTGTGGGGCTTAACTGGGAAGGAGAATCATAAGGAAATGGGGAGAATGGAAAAGTCCTATATTTTGATTTGGGGGGTGGGGTGGTTACAAGGGTGCATGCATTTATCAAAACTAATCAAACTGTATGCTTAAAATGGATTCATTTATTGGATAGCATTGCATTTTATTGTATATAAATTGTATTTTATTGTATATAAGTTGCATTTCAGTAAAGTTGGTGAAAAAGCTATATAAAAAGGTATATTCAGAGAAGTGCCACTTCTTTCCCTAACCCTTTCACTTAGTGTTGGGCTGGAGTCAACTTGTTCTTGCTTGTAAGAGATGATTCTGTGAATTTCTGTAGGAAGTTTGATATTGACCACATGGGAGGATTTACACCAAGGAAACTGGCTTGCTTGCTTGCTTGCTTGCTTATTTGTTTGCTTGTTTATTTGCAGAGAACTGGTTTACCAGCTCACCACTGCCTCTATCTTTCCTATTCTCCAACCCTCACAGATAACTCTTTTCACCGGTTTCTCATTTACTCTGCCTATGTCTTTTTGGTTTTGTTTTATAAAAAGATTTTATTTATTTATTTGAGAGAGAAAGAGAGTATGAGCTGGGAGTGGGGTGGGGACGGGCAGAGGGACAAGTAGGCTCCCCACTGAGTGAGGAGCCCTATGCAGGACTCAATGCCAGGACCCCGAGATCATGACCTGAGCCAAAGTCAGATGCTTAACTGACTGAGCCATCCAGGTGTCCCTGCCTGTGTCTTTTTATAAGCATCAGCAGATACGTGTTTGTTTTCTTATTTCCTCTTCTTTCTTACATAAAATGTAGCATACTGTATATGCTTTTTTTGCACTTTGCTTTTTTTCACTTAACAATATGTCCAGGAAATCACTCCAATTCAGTTCATAGAGATTGTTTTCATTCTCTTTCAGCTGCATAGAACTTCACTGTGTGACTGTACTGTAGTTTATCTAGCCAATCCCCTACTTTGGGGCATGTAAGTTGTTTCATTTTGCAGTTACATGTAATGCTATAATAAATAACCCATGCCTGAATAGTTTTGTGTTGTTGGAGATGCCTTTGTTTTTTTTCCCTAGAGAGAGTGAGAGTGAGAGAGTGGGAGTGGGGGGGTAGCGGAGGGGCAGAGAGAATTTTAAGCAGGCTCCACTCCCAGCACGGAGCCTGATGCAGGGATTGATCTCACACTCCCAAGATCACAACCTGAGCAGTGATCAAGAGTTGGACGCCCAACCGACTGAGCCACCCAGGTGCCCCAGAGGTGTCTTTTGATTTAAATCTCTAGAAGTGGGATTGCTGGGTCAAAAGCTATATGTTAAATATTGCCAACCTCCTCTCCATAGCGTTGTACTTTGCATTTTTACCAGCGATGTATGAGAGTGCCTGTATCCCCACCACCTTGTCAACCATGTATGTTGTTAAGCTTTTTTTTTTTTAAGGTTTTGTTTATTTATTTGAGAGAGAGAATGCATGAGCAGGGAGAGCAGCAGAGGGAGAGGGAGAAGCAGACTCTCCACTGAGCAGGGAGCCTGATGTGGGACTTGATCCCAGGACCCTGGGATCATGACCTGAGCCAAAGGCAGATGCTTAAATGACTGAGCCATCCAGGTGCCCCATCCCCAAAAAATATGTTGTTAAGCTTTTGAATTTTTGCTAATGTGATGGATGAGGAATGGTATCTCAGTGTATTTTCAATTTACATTTCTATTATAATGAGCAAAGTTGAACTTCTTTTCATGTAAAATGATGTGGTGCACACTCTTGCCTCCATCCTATAAAACCTTTCATTTGTAGGACCCTTTCTTGTCTGACCAAGCCTTAGGGTCTTATTTCAAGTCCCTGAGAGAGAATCTGATTGGCCCACCCCATCTGTGAATTGGTTGCTACCCTAGGTGCATCCAGTTCTCACCAGCTATCTCTTCCTATCCTTCGACAAGGGCTTGATGGTTGAGAGAATTCTCAGAAGGGAGTGTGGATTGAGCAGTCACTATAAGCATGAAAGACGTTGAGTGACTATCAGTCCTGAAAATGTGTTGGAGCCCAGATGGCCCTTTTTGATAAGGCTGGTACTGTCTGACAATTCTTACATTCAACTGATATTTTTTTAATACTACTAGTGTAAAGTACTGATCCAGGCACTATGGAGAAGGCAATTTTTTTGTTTAAAAAATATTATCGGGGCGCCTGGGTGGCTCAGTCGGTTAAGCGTCTGCCTTCGGCTCCCGTCATGATCCCAGGGACCTGGGATCGAGCCCCGCGTCAGGCTTCCTGCTCTGCGGGAAGCCTGCTTCTCCCTCTCCCACTCCCCCTGCTTGTGTTCCCTCTCTTGCTGTCTCTCTCTCTCTGTCAAATAAATAAATAAAATCTTAAAAAAATATATTATGGAACATTGCAAACATATACAAAAGTAGAGAAAATTTAAAAAAAAGTAGAGAAGATATATAATGAAACTCCATGGACCTATCACCCAACTACAACTATCAACTCATTTCCAGTTTTGTTTTCATTTATACACCACATGCTCCCCTCCTGATGGCTTTATATCTTTTCCTTTGTTAATATTTCAGCACAAATTTCCAAAAGATAAGGACTCCTCACTATAGAAACATAATGACATTACCCTTATCACACCTTAAAAATGAACAATAATGGCTTAATAGCAAATATTCACTCAGTTCAGGCTTGCATGTCTGTTTGTTTTTACAGTTTGTTCAAATCAAGACCCAAATAATGTCCATATATTGTAATTGATTGATAGGTCTCTCAAGGTTCTTTTAATCCAAAGCTTCTCCCCTTTGTCTCCTCACCCCTCCACTCTTCTCTCTTTCCCTTTCAACTTATATGTTGAAGAGGCCAGGTCATTCATCCTGTAGAGTTTCCCACTTTCAAGATTTTACTGATTGCATGCCTGTGGTGTTATTTGAAATATACCCCCATCACTTATATTTCTTTTAAAATTCAGATTTTACTTACTTATTTTTGCAGGGCTCTTTCAGACAGACACGCAACGTTTGGTTGTCTCTCCTTTTGGGATGTCAGCAGTCACATTCAACCCATTGTTAGTTCTTTGGGGAATGCAGGATGGTGATATTTTAATATTACCATTCCTTCTTTATTAGCTGGAATATTTCTATGAAGAGAGACTTCCTATCTGCTATTTTGGTTATCTGTACTTACAGTTTCTGTAGGAAAGGCAGGATAAATGCTTAACGAGTTTTCAACCCAGGAATTGGTTCCTAGTATGAAAAATGCAAACTGAATCTGACATGCATCCTGCCCTCATGGAACTTCCCTTCCAGTAGGGGGATAAGACATGTGGACAGAGTGATAAGCGAAGCCAAGAGATGCAAAGGGCCCAGAGGGCCATGCTCCCTAAGAGGCCGAGCAGGCTGGGCTTCAGTCCTTCTGGCTGTAAAAGTGGTAGAATTTCAGCTGAGCCTCGAAAGATGGGAGGATGCAGGAAGCACCAGTTGCTCCCCAACATCTGTTCTTGCCTTCTTCTTTGCCAGGGCTCATGGTCTTCCAGACATAAGATAACTTCTTACTCTCTCTTGCAGTTTCATGCGGTCATATGACAAGGCTCTGGTCTATGGACTATTATGAGAAGTAGTGATCTGAGCAATTCCCAGGTTGTGCCCTTAAAGAGAGGGGGCAGACCTTTTCTGTCCCCTTCCTCCATCCTGCTGCTCACAAAGTAGATGATGTGGTGCACCATCTTGGAACGTGAGGTCCAGGAGGCACCATACAGTTGGCCAAGCCACCAGATAGAAGGAACCAGGCTGGATCCTGGATGTCCTCATAAGAGCCACTATTCCAGCCCCGGACTGCAATCCAACTGTGACAAGAACAAGGAATAACCCTCTGATGGAGCAGCCGTGGAGATGGAAGTGCCAACCAGGGTCTCCCTGGGAACATCTAATGTCTGCTGGTGCTGGGAAATAGTGGGGAGGGGAAACCAATTCAAAGAATGTTAAGGACTGGAAAAATGGTCAGACCAGGGAAATGTTTCAGTAGTTTACACATGGAGGAAGAAGAGGAGAGGGCAACCAAAATAATCCCCCAAAGTCTGTGAAAAGTAGGGTTACCTGGTATTTTTGAAAAGCATCGACTCTCCCTGTCTTTCCCTGCAGTTTACTCAATGTGAGAATCAAGCGAAATGTGTTTGTTGCATTAATGATCAGAAGGCCTTTAAAAAGTGAAGCATTTTCTCTACTATTTTCTGCATATTTTCCTAAATTACCTTGTAGAAGCTTTAGCATTCTTTTGTTCACATTCAGATTTGAAATTCACCTGGAATTGGGTTTTGTGTATGGTACAAAGAAGGACAAAGTTTCAATTATGTTAAAAACCATCCTTTTCCTTTTGCTCTACAACTTTGTCACAAATCAAAGGCATCTGGCAGTTCCTACTGAAATTGAACCACAAATACCCTCTGATCCACTAAGTCCATTCTAGATATGCACTGAACAGAAATGCGTTCCTGTGTACATGAAAGGAAACATTGGAGCATGTTTATAACAGCACTAGTAGACAACACCATTGTATTAAACAGCCCAGTAGACAACACCATTGTATTAAAATCATCAAACTTGCTGAGACACTAGAACTTAATGATTCCAACCTCTAAAAAGAAGGGATCATTATATAAGTGATAGAGATGCTAATTATCCCTACAATGGCAATCATGTTACAATATAGGAATGTATCAAATTGACACATTGTACACCTTAAATTTGCCCAATGGTACATGTATTTCCATTTCTTTCAGAGTTCGAAAAAACACAAAACCATAACAGCCCTAAAATGAAAACAGCCCAAATGTCTATCAGCAGTAGGATGAAGGAATCATAGTATATTCATGCAATAAAGTAGCACTCAGCAGCTAAGACAAGTGAGCGAAACTATACACAATGACTGATAAATTTCACAAAGATGTTGTTGAGTCAAAGAAGCCAAAAGTAAAATAATATAAACTATCTCAATTCTATTTATATAAACTTTAAAAATGGGGAAAACTCATCTATGCTGTCAGGTTATCTCTGGGGAAGGGGAGTGGATAGTAACTGGGGGAGGGGGCACTGAGCAGGGTTTCTGAGGTGCTATTAAGGTTCTATTTCTTAATCTGGGTGGTGTTCACTGATAACGCATTGACCTGTATATTTATAATGTTTGCCATTTTTAAATGTGTATCATATATCAATCTAAAGCTATTTTAGAAAAGAAGCTGGTCATTATGTTCTATGGAAGTAGGGAAGTAGGGACCAGAAGTAAGACTGAAGAGAGGCATGTGGAGGTGGACTGCTTTGGTTTCAGAGTAGCTGTTGCATTTCTGTAGCAAAGCACCAAAACATACAAGATGCTTGATATACGTGCAAAGCAATGTATGATATTTGATATAAAATGATAGATAGAAGAAGGGCACCTGGCTGGCTCAGTCAGCAGAGCATGCAACTCTTGATCTCAGGGTTGTGAGTTCGAGCCCCACGTTGGGTGTAGAGATTACTTAAAAATAAAATCTTAAAAAAAAAATGATGGCCAGAAGAGGACAATGAAGCTAGTAGTCAGATTTCAGCAAATCTCAAATACCACTGACTCTAAAATGTACCATTATTTTAATAAACCACTTATAGGGGAAAAGTGCTGCTAATTAAATATGAAACCATGCCTTTAACAATGGTCCTTGGTGACACGTGAAATGGTCATAACAGTTTCTCATTGCTTTGAAATTTCTTTCATTTACTCCAAGGGATTTGACAGTTTTCTTTCCTTCGGTTACCTTATTTGCAGGGCTTATAGTAATATGATAGATATTGCATATGTTTTAGCTACAAAATGGACCACAACTTCATCTAGTCTCTTCCTTTCTTAGGTCCCATAAGACTCTTAGTTGGGCTTTACAAGAGAATTGAGAATTTTGGCCAATCTTCCAGAATGAAATTTTTGCTTTATTACTACCAATCTGACCCCCCTGCTTTGTTTCTCTGCCCTCCTGGGACTATAATAACCTTTTGTTTCAATGAGCAATCTTTGAAAAGACATTTTAAACATCAATTAAACTTACCCGCCATGATGCCAGTGGACTAGCCATGGCCAAGTTCACACACGTGAAGGTGGTGCCACAGCTGCTTGCTGCCTGGCCAACGGCGACTAGGAGAGGCTTCTCAATTTCAGAGAGGTTAAATGTGACAAAATGTGCATCTTAGAATTGATGAATCAGTGTGTTGAAGGGAAAGGCAAAGTCAGAAAATTACTATTTACAGAGTTAGAGGAAGTCTTACATACTTGCATAATTTGGGCTGAAAATAAGCAGTGATGTATTTCAAGGATCTAGAAGAAAATCAGGGAAGAGGTCAAAAGAAAATAACATAGTTTGCCTAAAATAAATATACTATGCTTGATGGAGGCTGGTCTTCATTAACTTGATATGGAGAAGTATGGCTGGTCTCCCTCTCCCCTTGGGAGGCAAGGTAGTATGATGAATTAGAGCAATGGGGTGCTAGTAAATGTTTAGCAACTGACTCTTCTTGAAAAAATGTGCATATATAGGTTTATCATAAATTTTGCTGATATAAAGGATGTGTAGCCCATGGTTTACAAATAATATTAAATATATAGCACTCTGGGGCTCCTGGGTGGCTCTGTCTGTTAAGCAGCTGCCTTCAACTCAGGTCGTGGTCCCAGGGTCCTGGGATCGAGCCCCACATTGGGCTCCCTGCTCCGCGGGAAGTCTGCTGCTCCCTCTCCCACTCCCCCTGCTTGTGTTGCCTCTCTTGCTGTGTCTCTCTCTGTCAAATAAATAAATAAATCTAAAATATATATAGCACTCCGTTATAAATTACTGTATAGCCAATTAGCCAGTTGATTCCCACAGAATGCTTTTGTGGATTTTTCCCTAACTCTGTATCCATAGCCAACCTGCGGTTGTAATTGACAAAGACATGAATGTTGGTTGGTGTTTTTGTTTACATTAATGAATAACAGCGAAGTGAAACAGCAAAGACGTATGTTGGAACTTCACTCACCTGTCAATGACATAAGTGACTTCTTGCTGAATCAAGTAAGTATAATAATGAAAGAATCTTTCCTTGATGTGTTTGTGTTGTGAAAAATGTAACAGCTATAGACACAGCACGCTTTTTAAAAAAGATTTTATTTATTTATTTATTTATTTATTTATTTATTTATTTGGAGGGGTGGCGGAGGGGCAGAGGGAGAGAGAGAGAGAATCCCAAGCAGACTCCACGCTGAGCATGGAGCCCAATGGGGGCTCTATCCCACAACCCTGAGATCATGACCTGAGCCGAAATCAAGAGCCAGACGCCCAATCGACTGATCCACCCAGGTACCCTTAGACACAGCACACTTTTAGGTTTCATCTACATGATTAACATTTCCCACCACCTTCTTCAGTCTAGACAATCAACAAAATGATAAACTGAGCCCTGATGTGTAGTGTGGGCCAGTTGCTGTGTTGCAAACGCTCCCCTCACGGCCAGTTTCAAGCTGTCAGTGTGACCTCACTGAATGAGGGGAGGGGAAGAGCTGCCCAGCAGCACAACACTATGTGGGATTTCCAGGCTGCAGATGGGAGAGTTGTAAATAACCTTCAAAAGTACAAACACTGGGCGCCTGGGTGACTCAGTTGGTTAAGCGACTGCCTTCGGCTCAGGTCATGATCCTGGAGTCCCAGGATCAAGTCCCGCATCGGGCTCCCCACTCAGCCGAGAGTCTGCTTCTCCCTCTGACCCTCCCCCCTCTCATGTGCTCTCTCTCTCTCTCTCATTCTCTCTCAAATAAATAAATAAAATCTTTAAAAAAAAAGCATAAACACTAGTAAAAGGTAGTGATAATAGTTAGGAAGTGATGAATTTTGAGTATTTATTACCTTGTTTTAAATATAATTTATTTAATTATAAGTTTGCATCATTTAATTTTTAATAATGGCCCTGTTGAACAAATGCTCACACATTTCCTGAAATTTTAACTTAGCAAGCCTCTATGAGTCAGCTCCGGCACACCTCTGCTTTGGAGTCAGACAGCTTCAGGTTTATATTTAACTCTACCAGTTCCTTGTTCTCCAACCATGGACAGTATGCTTAGCCCCTTCAAGCCCAGTTATTTCTCTGCAGGGGCTAATAATACCGATGTCACAGCTCTGAGTTGTTGAGGATGGCACAAGATCAAGTTTGTGAAATCAACACCAAGTAGGAGCACAGCATTAACTCTTCTCTCTTCTTTTGGCCTTTCTCTTGTCTGATACATATGCTTGTTAAAATTATCTTCCCGAAACAGAGATATTTCTATGTCCTCCCTCAGACTCACACTGGTATTAAGCACAAACTTCAATTTGTTATCAAAGCCTACCTCTCACCAATCTCAGCTTTTCATTACTCCTCGAGATTATCTGTGCCCCAACTACAGATCTGTCGACATCTCCCACAGAGTCCTTGTGGGTCCCATCCCCACACCTCTGTTCCTGGTATTTCTTGCCATTGGGATCTTTGGACCATCTGCGCCACCCCCCCTCCATCCCCATCAAAGCACACCTCCATGAGACTTCCTTTGTTAACCCCATCTGAGAATAATGTCTAACTTGTACTGAGTGCAAGGGATATGCCAGGAGCTGTGCAGAGTGCTTTGTATTCATTATCCCATGTAGTTAGTCCAGTTTAAAGATGAAGAAACAGAGGCACAGCTAGAGTAAATAACTTCCCCGAAGTCATACAGCTAGTAAAATGGTAGAGCTGGGATTGCAACTCATGTGGTCTGACTCCAGAGATTGAGCTCTTAGACGTCATGTCCCACTTAACTGCCTGAATAATTACCTTTTAAAATAAATTACCTCTGTTTGTTTCATGTTAATATATCATGTATAATGTTATATATCATGTTCTTGGCCTTTTTCAGGTCTAGGTTCCTATGCTTTATCATAGTACCATCTTCTTGAAGGCAAAAGTATTCATTTACCAAATATTTACAAAGTGCCCTCCCTATGTATCAGGTGCTATTTTAGGCACTGGGGATAGAGGACCAGTCCTTGGTTAAAGAAATGACAAAATATCCATATAGCAGAATACTATGTAGCTATAACAAAGAACGAGAAGGCTCTTTTTATAAGGACATGGTAAGATTTCCAAGACATACTGTTAAGTGAATCAAAGCAAGGTACAGAACACTTTGTACACTATGCCACCTTTTGTGGAAAATATGAGGAAGGATTAATAACTTTTGTGCATGTTTTTACCGTTAAAATAAAAGACTCAGTTTTGGGGTGCCTGGGTGGTACAGTCGGTTAAGCGTCTGACTCTTGGTTTCAGCTCAGGTCGTGATCTCGGGGTCGTGAGATTGAGCCCAGTGTGGGGCTCAGCGCTCCATGCAGTCTGCTTGAAACTCTCTCCCCCTCTCTCTTTAAAATAAATAAATCTTTTAAAAAATTAAGTAAAAGACTCAGCCTTCATCATTATGAAGTTCATAGTGTAGACAATGTATTATCATAATGCTATAATTGATGTACAATGGAATCTTGATCTTCCAAAAAATATATATTCTGAAATCTTCACAAATCCCTAAAATCACAAATGCCCCCATGGCAGGGAGGTCTAGCTGCTAAATAAAGTCTCACTATCCCCTTCCAGAACGTGGAGTTGTTGCTGAGAAGTGGCTTCTGACAAAGGACTCTACTTCCTAACCTTCCTTGCATGGAGACCATATGATTAAATCCTGGCCAGCGGAATGTGGGCCGAAGTGATGTGACCATTTCTAGGCCCCGCCATGAAAACTTCCTGTGGGGTAAGCAGGCTGCACGCTGACATCCAGGAAGTTCTTGAATGACTGCGTGGAGTGAACCTACTTTAATCCTCTTCCTGGCTGTCGCCCATTGGGCTGCACTTGAGAAATGAAAGTCTATTGTGTTTAGCCAGTGAGATGACAGTGTTATCTGTAACTGAAGTTTCTAGCACCTTCATTAATACACCGTGCTAGTATATGGTTTTCCTCTCACAATATAACTGAAAGTTTTGAATGACTCTTTCAGATGCTTACTCATTTATCTTATGCGATAAGCATATTTTTGGCTGCAATACTTGGTGAGACAGTTTCACAAATCAATTTTTCTTCTTTTTACCTAATACCTATGGTGGGAGCATCCATATCACAGAGCTAAGCCAAGGGCACATGTGACATGTCACTTTTTAAGTAATCCAATATTTCCATTTTATTGCCAGAACTACATTTTCCTAGACCTTTCAGCTTCTACCTCTAGTGTTACCAGCTGCCGTCTTTCCTCTTCTTTTTTTACTTTTTCATAATTTTATTTTATTGTGAGATGCATCATACATACAGCAGAGGGCATAAAACAGAGAGTTTTTAAGAAAGATTAGGAAATGAAGACCTGTAAAGTGCCACTCAACTCAAGAAACAGAACACTGCCTTCCAGTTGTCCCTTTCCAGTGACAATTTCCTTCCTTCCCCCACGGACAAAGCCACTATCCTGACCTTGGTGATAATCTATTTCTCGTGTTTCTTTATAGTTTTACCACCTATGTCTGATTCCTAAGTGACGTAATGCAGTTGATCTGTTTTTGAACTTTGTACAGAGGGCATAATCAGCTCCGGCCACTTTGTGTCTTGCTTCTGTGTCCGACATGATGTCTGCGCAAGTCATCCACATTGTTTCCTGTTGCTCTAGTTAGTTCACGTTCACTGCTGTAGAGCAATCCTTTCTGTCATTTCTAGAGGAATGACATTTGACTATTGCAAACATTACTTTTGTGAACATTCTTATTGATGTCTCCTGTGACCAATGAGCATGAGTTTCTCCAAGGTATGCAGCTGGAAGTAAGCTTGCTAGGACACGGGATATGCCCATCTTCCATCTGGCTGGATAATGCCATACTGCTTTGCAAAGTGTCTGTCTGTCTGTAGCACTTTCTGTGCCCACCAGGGATGTATAAAAGTCCCCCTTGTCCCTCAGCTATACCAGTCCTTGGTGTTGTCAGATTTAAATTGTCTTTCCTTTTCTTTTCTCTTCTCTTCTTTTCTTTTCGTCAATCTGGTAGGCATTTCATTGTGGTTTTAATTTGGACGTTCAATTATTATAAGGTCAAACACCTTTTTATGTGTTTATTGACCATTTAGATTTCCTTTTTATGTGACGTACTTGTCTTTTGCCCAGTTTCTAATGGTGGTTTTAGTCTTGATTGCAGGAGTTCTTAATCTTAGACCCGTGTCTGTTGTATATATTCCAAATATTTTTCATACCCAACACTTCATCTTTTCACTTTCTTTATGATATCTTCTGGAAAATAGACACTCTTAATTTGACCAGGTCTGGATTTATCTTTTCCTTTGTATGTTGTGCTTTTTTGTGTCTTGTTTAAGAAATCTTTCTTTTCCCTGAGGTCATGAAGTTATTTTCCAGTATTATATTCAAAGCTTTTATAGTTCTGGCTTACACATTTAGATCTTTAGTTTCGCCTGGAAGTAGAGGTTTAAATTTATTATTTTCCATGTGGTTACACAATTGTTCCAGTGCCGTTTACTGGAAACTCTGTCATTTCCCCATCAATCAGCAATGTCTCCTGCGGTCATACATCAAGTGTTCATATACATGGGGGTCTGTTTCTGGGATTTCCATTCTGTTCCACTGATCTATTTATTTAACTCTGTGCCAATACTATTTATTTCCCATTTCAGTTTTCTTTTTGTCATTCATTTAACACATTTATTTTGAGTGCTGACAGACAGTGTCCTAGGTACTGAGGATGAAGCAACGAACAGAGTAGACAAAAATCCCTGCCCCCCACCCCGACTTTATGTTCTAGTGGGAGAGTCAGACAATAAACAAGGTAAATAAATAAAATACACAGGATGTTAGATAACAGCACATGTTAAGGAAAAAAATAAAAGAGGGAAAGGAATAGGAAGTGTTGGGACTGAAATTTTGGATAGGATGGCCAGGGAAGGTGTCCTTGAGGACGAGATATTGAGGTCATATCTAAATGGAATAAGGGAGCACCCTGTGGCTCTCTGGAGGATGAGAGTCCCAGGCAGAAGGATCAAGTGCAATTTATGTGTTTGGTGGGCCTGGTGTGTTCGAGTGATGGGTGAGGCCAGTGCATGCAGTATGAGTGAAGATTGAGGGTGATGAAGTGAACAGTTAACAGGGGCCAATCATGGGGGGCCTTGTAATTCACAAATTTTGGCTTCGACTGCTATTTGAGGGTTTTGAGTGGAATAAGTTGATCTAACTTCTATTTTAAAAGATCCTTTTGGGGCGCCTGGGTGGCTTAATCGGTTAGGTGACTGGCTCTTGATTTCTGCTCAGGTCATGATCTCAGGGTCGTGAGACAGCCTGTGTGGGGCTCCACGCTGGGCATGGAGCCTGCTTAAGATTCTGTTTCTCCCTCCCCCTCTGCCCATCCCCACCCCTACGTGCATGCTCTCTCTCTCAAAAATAATAAAATAAAATAAAATAAATAAAATAAAATAAAATAATCCTCCTGGATGCTGGGCTGAGGAAAGATTGATGGGGGCCAGGGTAGAAACAGGGAGGTCAGCTAAGAGTCTGTTGAAACAAGTCAGGAAAGAGAGACTTGGACCCAAGGTAGCTGTGGTGAGAGAGGGTAGACTCTGGATTTGCTGATGGGTCAGATGTGAGGGTTGAGAGAAAGACAGTAGTCAGGGGTGACTCTGGAGTTTCTTCTTGGGGACATTTTCCACAAAAGAACAAAGTTTTTATTATTTAGTGAGCATTACTATCCACAGAATGCTGACAAATAGAGAAGAGGAACTTCAAAATGATGTAGGTGTTGGGCCAGACTCATCTGCCACCATTTCTATCAATGACAATCAAAGAAGACTTCTTGGAGGAGGCTGGATCCAAGCTAGTTTTCTGAAGGACAAATGAAAATTTGCCAGATGAACCCTGGGCATTTCAAATATGAAAGTGGTATGAGTAAAGGTCTGGAAGAGCAAAATGGCACAGGGCAGACTTTTCTAAACTTTCTCAGTTTATTGCCCCATCAATATCCTTGTGACTTTTTCATGGCATAGACCAGAAGTACTGCCTAACAGTTCCATTATTGACTAATTAGGTCCAAGCAACTTAATAAGTATTTATGTCCTAACAACTAAGTAGCTGCTTGAAAAAATAATACATATAAATTGAAAAAAAATAATATTTTTATTTTACTCTCAAATAATCACAATGACATACTAATGATGTTATTGTGGGACATTGGGATGTGTGCATCTGTTGGGCACACGGTTTCTCAGATGTTGGGATCTGATTGGACACCAGCACCATCATTTCCTGTTCCACGCTGATTTTCACATGGTGTTTGCTTTTTGTTATTGCGACTCTTGAAAATCTAGCTTTGCAAAGAGATAATGTCACTGAAAGGAAAGCTCTGTCATCTAATATTGAAATTGTCAACTATTGCAAGTTACTAGTTTGTGCAGTGTCTGATGGATGTTAATTATTGGTACATTTTCCTCAAAAAGTTCAAATATCTTCCAAAGTCCCTGTGAGTTAAATGTCCTGGGGTGCCTTGGTACACAGTTTAGAAGCTGCAGCTAACAGACATTTGGCAGAACTAAAAGCATTTCAGCATGGCCAGGAGAAGACATATTTGTGCAGGGAAGAGTGAGAGGACATGAAGCTAAGCTATTGGCAGCAGGCAACTTATGCAAGGGATTGTCCATGGGGCGCCTGGGTGGCTCAGTCCTTAAGCGTCTGCCTTCGGCTCAGGTCATGATCCCAGGGTCCTGGGATCGAGCCCTATATCAGGCTCCCTGCTCCGCGAGAAGCCTTCTTCTCCCTCTCCCACTCCCCCTGCTTGTGGTCCCTCTCTCGCTGTGTCTCTGTCAAATAAATAAAGAAATCTTTAAAAAAAAGGGGGGGGGGATTGTCCATCACACTCAGCTTTATCCAGGCCCAGTGGAGTGCCAGGAATGCATCATCTTGGTCTTTGGAAATGCACATTAAAGCTGGAAGGATAGACTGCTTATATAAAGTATATCTGCAATACACTATGATTATTCCTCTAACAAAAATAATACAAAATGATTGATTTTGACTTGGGAGGAAGTTAGAGAAAGCGTCATAAAGTGTAGAACATGTATGGTTGCTGTAGTCAGCTACTGCTGTGTGAATGCTGCGTAACAAACCACTTCGAAAGTAAGACTCACGGGCCTGTAGGTTAGCCGCATCTCAGCCAGGGTGGGCTGGATTCCAGGCTCCAGGATGCAGGGGGTACAGTTCTATTCCATGTGTTTCTACATTACCCCTGGACTGGAGACCGCTTGGGGACATGCTCTTCTCATGGTAGATCTCGGGGCGAGAGACCAAACCAAATGGTGTCAAGGCACATGTAAAGCCTCTGCTTGGATTGTGTCTGCTAACTTTCTGTTGAACTAAGCTACTCACAGAGCCCCATCCAGAGTCACTGAGGCAGGGAAATAAGCTCTGTTTACTCCAGAATGTGGCAAGCTCACATGGTTGGGAGAGGGAAGCAAAAAAAATTTTTTAATCAAGTTTTTTATTTTAATTCCAGTATAGTTAACATAAGGTGTTATATTAGTTACAGGTGTACAATATAGTGATTCAATAATTCCACACATCATTCAGTGCTCATCATGATAAATGTACTCTTTTTTTTTTTTTTAAAGATTTTATTTATTTATCTGACAGAGAGAGACACAGCGAGAGAGGGAACACAAGCAGGGGGAGTGGGAGAGGGAGAAGCAGGCTTCCTGCTGAGCAGGGAGCCCAATGCAGGGATTGATCCCAGGACCGTGGGACCATGACCTGAGCTGAAGGCAGATGCCCAATGACTGAGCCACCCAGGCGCCCCATGATAAATGTACTCTTAATCCCCTTCACTTATCTACCCATCCCTCACCTGCCTCCCCTCTGGTAACCATCAGTTTGTTTTCTATGGTTAAGGGTTTATTTCTTGGTTTGTTTCTCTCTCTCTTTTTTCCTTTGCTCATTTGTTTTGTTTCTTAAATTCCACACAAGTGACATCATATGGTATTTGTCTTTCTCTGACTTATTTCACCTAGCATTATACTCTCTAGCTCCATCCATGTTGTTGCAAATGGCAAGAGGTCATTCTTTTCATGGCTGAATAATATTCCATTGTATATATATGAATATATACACACACACACACACACACACACACACACACACACCACATCTTTTTTATCCATTCATCTATCAATGGACACGGGCTGCTTCCATAATTTGGCTGTTGTAAATAATGCTGCATGTGTCCCTCTGAATTAGTGTTTTTGTATTTTTGGGGTAAATACCTAGTAGTGCGATTACTGGATTATAAACTAGCTCTATTTTTAACTTTTTGAGGAAACTCCATACTGTTTTCCATAATGGCTGCACCAGTTTGCATTGAGGGAAGCAAAATTAATAATAGTCCATTAATAATTCCCCGTCAGGGGTGCCTTGGGTGGCTCAGTTGGTTCAGCATCTGCCTTCGGCTCAGGTCATGATCCGAGGGTCCTGGGATTGAGCTGATGTTGGGCTCCCTGCTCAGTGGGGAGTCTGCTTCTTTCTCTCTCTCTACCCCTCCCGCTGCTCGTGCTCTCTCTCTCCAATAAATAAAATTTTAAAAATATTTTAAAAAATAATACCCCTGTCATTGTAGTACTGGCAAAAGATGATTAGGGCAATATCAGTGGGAAGGAGGATATAAAGTTAAAGGCATTAGGGAGCCCAGGACTTAGGGTCCTTTAGATATGAGGTAAGTAAAGCATATGGATCTTGAGCATATGGATAATAAACTAATAGTTACAGAGTGCTTGGTAGGTGCTAGGCACCATTCTAAATATGTATGTACACTGGCTAATATAATCTTGTCATAACAACCCTATGAGATATCCATTTAACAGTTAAAGAAACCAACACAGAGTAGTTACATAATTGCCCAAGATTATAAGGCTCGGTGATGCTCAGATTTGAATTCCTGACATCTGGCTCCACGGTCCACGTGGCTGACCACTATGACAACTGACTCTCTACTATGCCTATCAAAGAGTGGACTTACCACATAGGATGCATAGCAGTGTCATCCGTGGGGCTCCAGATGCTGACCTTGAGGCATGAGGTATGCTCTTGTAGATAAAATTTGACCGAATTAATTGGTAAATTATTTGCAAAGCTATAATAAAAAGTAGGATAAGCCAAAAGTAAGATAAATGAAAAGTAGGATAGTCCAAAAGTCCATAGGCTAACACAGGAGGCACATTGGTGCAGGGGATTTCACGCTGGCTGCAGTGAAAAGGAAGAATGAGTGATATCTTCCACAGCGCCAATATTTCTGCAGGGCTTGCCACTGTGGGAGGAGATTAGGAGTAATCTCAGAGATAAAATCTGCAGACTGGAGTCTGCTGCCATCACAGCAAGCTGAGGAATTAAATCCTGCTTCCATTGAAGGGAGCAGTAAATTTAGAGGAAGCAGTAATGTCTGGAATGAGAGATAGAAGAGTAAGTAAATCATTATTGGGTCAAAAGGTAAAAAAGAGAAGTGGGGCAGAATATCCCAAAGGAAAATACTTCTGCTAGTTTTCCATCAGGAAATCCTAGATGACCTCTAAAGGTAGTGGTGAGGATGGGGATAGAACCAGAGGGTGACAGGCTCTCAGAGGGGAAGGGGCATAGTCCCACTTCACACTTTAAACATCTGTGTACACTGGACATTCTTAAGCTGGGGTTCAAGGATGAACTTCACACCTGAACTGTGCCTTAGGATACGTGCACGTGTGTGGATGGGTCTGTGAGTTTATCTGGGAAGAAGAATGATCCATAGTTCTCATCAGATTTGCAAAGGAGCTCCCTGATCCTAAAAATGTCCAAAACAACCGATCTTACAGCATCTTCTTGAACTAAGACCTTGGCTCCTTTCCTCAGTGGTGGTCTGTTTTGTTGCTGATCAGCTCTGTAAGAACATCCTTCCTCGTTGTGAGCTGGTATCTGTCTCCTAGGAATTCCCACCCCTGGGCTTGGTTTTGCCCTCTGGAGCAACACTGGGTAAGTCTAATCCTTCTTTCATCTTTCTAAATGGAAACTCATTTCTCAGTGTATTGAACTTTTTCCTGATATGAGCTTAGTTGTTAAAGGAAATCTTGACATTTTTGATGACTTCAAAGATTCTCATGGAGTCAGCAAATATTCTCATATTTTGAAAAGTTTGTAAGTTTAGCTACCTGGAGCTTAAAAGTAACAGATTCTATTACTTGATCCCCACGTGATCCTAGAGGCTGAATTTCCACATTTGTTAAAATATTGGAGAAAAAATATAAAACTCTGTCCTCTCTCACTGTTGGCAAATAATGTTTGATTATAGCTCCAAAGGGTCTGGTTTCAAAGAAAAGCAGCTTCAATAAGGAAGACATGCATCCTGCTTGTAACAACCAGAGATTTGGAAAACGCAAGATAAAAACTATTTACAAAGGCATCTTTTGTGAGAAAAGGGTTTGTTTATGTTATGGGATTGGATTTTTTAAAAATCTGGGACCTCAAACTTCTTTTTCTAATGTATTTACACATTGACTTTCTTATACAATATGCTACATAAAAGGTTTTTTTTTTAAAGATTTTATTTATTTTATTTATTTGACAGAGAGAGAGAGCCAGAGAGCACAAGCAGAGGGAATGGCAGATGGAGAGGGAGAAGCAGGCTCTGCACTGAGCAGGGAGCCCGATGCAGGGCTCGATCCCAGGATCCTGGGACCATGACCTGAGCTGAAGGCAGATGCCCAACCATCTGAGCCACCCAGGTGCCCCTACATAAAGCTTTAATAATTCTAGTTTTAACCATTTTTTTTTTGGTGAATTTTTCTTTCTTTCCTTCTCTTTATAATCACCTTGATTTAGTTACCATATTGGAAATCACTGCTCCATCTCTTCATGTAGTATGGGGCCTGTTCCAATTAAAACCAACTTCTAGTTCAGTTTTCTGGAGCACCCTAAG
Source organism: Phoca vitulina (assembly GCF_004348235.1). Lineage (NCBI taxonomy): Eukaryota > Metazoa > Chordata > Mammalia > Carnivora > Phocidae > Phoca > Phoca vitulina. The sequence goes on along the minus strand of NW_022589726.1, from coordinate 19,455,949 downwards.
CAGACAATCACCAAATGTCTGTTGATATAAGATGAGAAGAAACAAATGCTCATTCTTTAAGTGAGTATGTATTGAAAACCTACTGTGTACGAAGCACTCAAAGTTCAAGTAGTCAGAGAACTTACAGTTTAATTTAGTACCCAAGTTAAGGTAAATACTTAAATTTATGTAGTGGCAAAATAACACAACAAAGAGTTACAGCTAATAAGTCAGCAATACAGATAAAATGGAATGACAAAATATATTCTAGTTAATCAATATAAGGCAGAAAATAGAAGAAACACAGAATAGAAGGAACAAATAGGAAACAGCACATTGTTAGATTTAACCTCAATCATATTAATGCTCACATGAACTGCAAATGGTCTAACCACCTCAACTGAAAAAAACAGAGATTTAAATGGGGGGTGGGTGGGAAGACTAAGATTCAACTATATGTTGCCTAAAAGAAACTCACTTTAAATATAAAGATATAATAAATAGGTTAAATTAAAAGAATGTAAAAAGAAATACCAAGTTAGTCTATATTAGACAAAGTAAATTTCAGAGCAAAAATATAACCAGGGATAAAGAAGTTCATTCCATAATGATAATGGAGTTAATTCATCAGGAGGACATAACAATCCCAAACATTAATGTACCTAATAACAGAACTTCAAAATATGATAGAAATCGGGGCACCTGGGTGGCTCAGTTGTTAAGCGTCTGCCTTCGGCTCAGGTCATGATCCCAGGGTCCTGGGATCGAGCCCCACATCGGGCTCCCTGCTCCGCGGGAAGCCTGCTTCTCTCTCTCTCCCACTCCCCCTGCTTGTGTTCCCTCTCTCGCTGTGTCTCTCTCTGTCAAATAAATAAATAAATAAATCTTTAAAAAAAAATATGATAGAAATGCAAGAAGAAACAGACTAATCTACAATTATATTAATAGATTTCAACATACATCTTTTAAAAATGATAGAACAAGTAGAAGAAAATCAGTAAAGATATAGAATACTTGAACATCACTATTAATCAATTTGATTTAATTGACATTTACAGAGCACTCTTTCCAACAGCAAGACCACACACTCCTCAAGTGCACATGGAATATTTACCAAGATAAATCATATTTTTGGGCCATAAAACAAGTCTCAAAAAATTTAAAAAGATTTAAGTCATATAAATCATGTTCTCTGGCCACAATGCAGAAAATTAGAAACTGACAACAGACAATAGAAAATAGAAGAAACACAGAATAGATCTTTTAAAAGTTTTTAAAAGTTTTTTTTTTAAAGTTTTTAAAAGTTATCTGAGAAATTCACAAATATTTGAAAACTAAATAATACACTTATAATCCATGAGGCAAAGAAGAAATCAAAGGGGAAATTAGAAAACTTCTTTAATTGAATTATAATAAAAATCCAACATATCAGAATCTGTGGGATGTAGCTAAGGCAGTGCTTACAGAGAAATTTGTAGCAATAAAATGCCTATTTTAGAAAAGAAGAAGGTCTCAAATCAATGACCTCAGCTTCCACTTGAGAAACTAGGGAAAAAAGAGCAAATGAAATTCAAAGTAAGCAGAATAAAGGAAATAATAAAGGCCAGAAATCAGTGAAACAAAACACCAAAAATTAGTAGAAAAAAACCAATGAACCCAAAAAGTCCTTCTTTGAGAAGACTAATTCAACTGATAAACTTACAGCCAGAAAATTCAGGAAAAAGAGAGAGAGAGAGAGAGTAGACACAAATTACCAATCTCAAGAATGAGAAAGCAAGCATCATTACAGATTCTGTAGATTAGTAAAAGAATAATATGTGAATATTATGAACAACATTATGCCCATCAATTCAACAACTTAGATGAAATAGAAATTCCTTGAAAGATACAACTATCACAGCTCATTCAAGAAAAAATTAAAAATCAGAATAGTCCTACAGCTATTAAAAAAATTAAATTTATACTTTAAAAATTTTCCCTTCGGGTACCTGGCTGGCTCAGTCAGTAGAGCATGTGACTCTTGATCTTGGCGTCATGAGTTCAAGCCCTACGTTGGGTGTGGAGCCTACCTTAAAAAAATAAATAAAAATTTAAAAAATAAATGAAAAAAAAAATAAAAACCTTCCCTCAAAGAAAACTCCAGGCCAAGATGATTTCACTGGGCAATTCTGCCAAACATTTAAGGAAGAAATAATATTAATTCTACACAAACTCCTCCAGAAAACTAAGGAAGAGAGAATACTTCCCAACCCTTTTTTGAGGTCAGCATTACTCTGATACCAGAACCAGACAAGGCATTACAAGAAAACTACAGACCAATACACCTCATGAACATAGATGTAATAATTCTTAACAAAGTGTCAGTAAGTCAAATCTAATAATATATAAAAAGGATAATACTCCAGGATCAATACATTATTCTAGGTTGGTTTAACATGTGAAAATCAATTTATCATATTAATAGACTAAAAAGAAAAGCCATATGCAGAAAAAGAATTGCAAAGTCCAATATCCATTCCTGATAAAAACTCTCAGGAGAGTAAGGATAGACAAGACCTTCCTCAACATGATAAAAGGCGTCTTGGAAAAATCTACAGCTAACGTCATATCTAATGATGAAAGTTTGAATGTTTTCCCCCTAAGATGAGGAACAAAGCAAAGACAATTGCTCTTACTACTTCTATTCAACATGGTACTCAAGGTCTTAGCCAGTGCAACAGGCAAGAAAAAAGAACAAAAACATTCAGATTGGAAAGGAAGGAACAAAACTGTGTTTATTTGCAGATGACATGATTAACTTTGTAGAAAATCTAATGGAATCTACAAAAAATCTACTAGAGCTAATAAGTGAATTTAGCAAAGTTGCAGCACATAAGATTAATATATAAAAATTAATTGTACTTCTATAGACTAAGAAACAATCAGAAATTGAAATATAAAAATACTATTCAATAGCATAAAAAATGTGAAATATTTAGCAGTCATCTCAGAAAACTGAGCAAGACCTGTATTCTTTTTTTTTTTTAAAGATTTTATTTATTTATTTGAGAGAGAGAATGAGATAGAGAGAGCATGAGAGGGGGAGGGTCAGAGGGAGAAGCAGACTCCCCGCTGAGCAGGGAGCCCGATGCGGGACTCGATCCCAGGACTCCAGGATCATGACCTGAGCCGAAGGCAGTTGCTTAACCAACTGAGCCACCCAGGCGCCCAAGACCTGTATTCTGAAAACTACAAAACATTATTGAGAGAAATTAAAGAGAACGGAAATAAATGGAGTGATATACTGTATGTTGTTATGATGTCAGTTCTCCCCAAATTGATCTATAGATTCAATGCAATCTTGATCAAAATCCCAGGGGACTGTTTTGCAGAATTTGATAAGCTAATTCTAAAATTCATATGGCAATGCAAAAGACCTGAAATAGTAAAATCAATACGAAAAAAAAAGAAGAGTAAAATCAGAGGGTTTACGCTATCTGACTTCAAGATTTATTATAAAGCTAAAGTAATCAAGACAGTATGGTTTTAGTGTCAAGATAGACAGATAGATCAATGAAACATAATAGAGAAGCCAGAAATAGACCCTCAACATAGCTGAATAATTGATTTTCAACAAGGGTGCAAGGGTGATCAGGACAGGAACAACTACATATTCAGGTGAAAAAAACCATTAGGTATGACTACAAAAACATGATCGATAGAAAAGAAAATAATAAATCAGACTTCATAAAAATTAAGAATTCCTGCTCTTTGAAAAATACTGTTAAAAGAATAAAAAGATATGCACAGACTGGGAGAAAATATTTACAAGTCACATATCTGATAAAAGACTTGTATTTCAGAATATATATAAACACCTCTCAAAATTCAATAATAAGAAAACAAACAACCCAACTTTAAAAATAGGCAAAGGACTTGAACATACATTTCACCCAAGAGGATTTACTGATAACAAATAAGTCCACGAAAAAATGCTCAATATCTTAGTCATTAGGGAAAATGCCGATCAAAACAACAGTAAGAGGGACGCCTGGGTGGCTCAGTTGTTAAGCGTCTGCCTTCGGCTCAGGTCATGATCTCAGGGTCCTGGGATCGAGCCCTGAATCGGGCTCCCTGCTCCGTGGGAAGCCTGCTTCTCCCTCTCCTACTCCCACTGCTTGTATTCCCTCTCTCGCTGTGTCTCTGTCAAATAAATAAAATCTTAAAAAAAACAAAAACAAAAACAACAGTAAGATACCACTACTCACCTGTTAGAATGGCTAAAAGAAAAAAGACATCATAGGTAATGTTGCCAAAGATGTGGAGTAACTGAAACTCTCATACGCTGCTAGGAGGACTATAAAATAGCACAATCACTTCGGAAAGCAAGTTGGCCCTTTCTTAATATGTTAAATATATACTCCTACAATTGGACTTAGTTATTCTATTCCTAGATATTTATACCCAAGAGAAATCAAAGCATATGCATACAAAGCACATTCATACAAAAACTTGCACACAAACACTCCCATCAGCTTTATTTTTAATAGGCAAATCTGGAAATAACCTAAATATCATCAAGTGACTGTATAAACACATTGTGGTATATTCCTATAATGAACACTACTCGGCAATAAAAAGTAATAAACTATTGATAGGCAACTGAATCATCAACAACAGGATAATCTCAACACAGTTATGTGAGTGGAAGAAGCCATGCCAAAATAAAAAAAAAAGGACGTACTGTATGATTCCATGTATTTAAAATTCTGAAAAATGCAAACTAATGTACAGTAATAGAAAGAAGATTAGTGGTTGCCTGGAGAGGGAGTGTGGGAGAGTGATACATGGAAGAATTACAAGGAGGCAGGGGGAAACTTGGAGGTGCTGGGTATGTTGATGGTGGTGATAATTTCACGCGTGTACAACATACGTCAAAATTGTGCGCTCTAAACATGCATAGCTTATCGCATGTCAAATACACCTCCGTAAAGCTATTTAAAAATGTATGCAGTGGGCACACTAAGTGATAGGCACACTGTGCGCCAGGTTGTGTTGTAGATGTGTGAAATGCCTTCTCTTCAATCCTCACAACAAACCGATCAGGTTGGTACTATGATTGCTCCCTTTTTACTGAGAGGCTCTCTAAGTCTTTTACTGAGGTTTGCAGAGGTTGTTCAGGTTCCAAGGCTACCCGGTTAGTAAGTGGCAGCCCGACCATCCTCTTTCCCTCTTAACTCTGAACTTCCGAACTTCAGGGGCACAATAAAGTGCGAAGAGTTCTCACATTCATTATCCACATCCTCCTAAGAGAGTGTGGAGTAAGCAGTTTAAATGTTCGCGCCTACTTTACATACAGACTTACTGAGCTTCAAACAGATATAGGGGGCCTTTACACAGCTTCAGACCGGAAGGCTGTCGGGGAAGCGATGTGTCCCTTCTCCTCATACCAGGGCCCTGTCCACTGAATCACAAGGCTCCTATTGCTGTGGATAGACTTCGGCGATTTTGTTTTTTTCAGTCGGCCAAAGATCATGTAGATCGAGTTCTCTGTGCCTATAGGTGTCAGAATTGCAACAACGGAGCATTGCCATATTGCTGGGCATTTCCTTTGCAAATGCCGTTCTGGAGACAGGTGAGACGGCGTTTGCCAGGGTCACGGGGCATTCGAGCCCACATAGCACCTTCGGCTTTCAGCTCCCAGGTGCTGGCTGGCGGCCCGCCGTCGTCCCGCGGCCGCGTCCCGTAGCTCAGCCGGGTGCCCCTCCCGCGCGCCTCCGCGGGGGCGTCGGGGAGGCGGGCCCGGGGACGCTCGCGAGGCGCTCCGGCGCGGCGCCCCCTGCCGGCGCCCTGCTCCCTCGCCCCGGATCCGGTCCGGGCGGCGCGGGGACTCCGGCCTGAGAGCCAGCGAGCGCGCGGGCGGGCGGCGCGGCGCGCTGCGGGCGAGCGGGCGCGTCCTGCAGGGGTAGGTGGGCCGCCGGGCGCGGGCGGGCGGC